>NC_133666.1:685874701-686175701 GCF_037893015.1 Macrotis lagotis
GAATGATTTCAGTGTACATAGGATTATCGGCCGAGGAGGATTTGGTGAAGTATATGGTTGCAGAAAAGCTGACACTGGAAAAATGTAAGCTCTTTAAATGGCTTCAGTGGAATTAGTGAGTTCCAACACAGTAGTTTGTAAGGTCTGTAAAGGAGAATGGTTATATTCTGGCCTCTCATTTCTAAAGAAATGCATTATCAAGTAGATAATTTTGCCCAAGTTGTTTCACTACATCTCCGGGAAATCATCCTGTGTCTCATTGCTGGATGGAAGTCACCTGGGGCTGTCAAGGTCACAGCCAAGCCCAGTATGAGCCCTATTTGGGCCTCCTGACGTGAAAGGTCTTAGGGATGGGCCAGTGACAGATTGCAGTCCTATTGGTGGGTGATCAGCCAAGCTCAGTGTAGAGAGGTTGGCTGCTGCTGGGAGCAACTCTCTCATACCTTGTACCAAATCCTAAACGGATGATAATCTGCACTGGCAAAGGGGTGGACACGCTCTCAGAAGAGTGGGAAGTCCACTGGCCCTCTGGAAGTCCAAAGTGTTGGGAGACTCCAGCTCCTTCCCATATGACTCTAAGAAGGTTGGGTCTTTATTAATAAAGTTAATATTCTAAAGTGCAGTTATTCCCTGTGAGTAAGGAAGAATTAATACTTAAATTTTCGGTTGGAACACCATTAGAAATGGAAACTTCGTTTTCACAAAAGATTTCCTTCTTTTAAATAGTCTGCTTTTTTGGTTCATTTCGGTTCACCAGATATGTATGAGATGACATCTGTGAATAGAACATTAAAGATGATAAAAATAAAATTGGTTATGATGCAGGGCTTTCTTGCCCCTAGGCACTTTACTGTCCAGGAAAAGGGGCCAAGACAAATCTATAGATTGATCACCTAAATGTGAAAAAGAAGTTCCTCCCAACTTTTTTCCTTTCCAAGGTCATCCATTTCTGCATTCCATAAACCCTTATTAAGGATCTCTTGTTTGCAGAGTACAGTGTTTAATGTTGAAAAAGACAGTAAAGTTTAGATTAATTTCAGTCCCTCTCCTCATTATTGTGGTCTAATAGGGTAGATAAGAAATAATGTTCTCATGATACTAATCCTGATCATTTATATTTCTGTAATATTCATCAATAAATATTTTTGTAAGGTTTGTTGCTACCTAGACCTTATGATTGTGGTTCCCAATTAAGTTCTCTTTTCTAGTACATAAAATGAAGAATGCTTAGCCATATAAAATAGCAAAATCTGTAGTGTAAAGTTTAGTTAACTTGTTTCATGAGTAGAATATTTCCTTAATATAATAAAGACAAAAATGGATTTATGCTTGTAGCTTGTATGCTTGTACCAATACCACCATGGTATTTCTCAAACCAAATTTAGTATTGTATTCAACTAGTCAGAAGAGGACTTGACTCTCCAGATGATTCAGAAATATTTATGTTTTTAGGTACGCAATGAAATGCTTAGATAAAAAAAGGATCAAGATGAAACAAGGAGAAACTTTGGCCCTAAATGAGAGGATCATGTTGTCCCTTGTCAGTACAGGGGTAAGTGTGCTTTTTTAAATATGGAATGATCACTTCCTGCCTGAATAGTTAATTGTAAGACATAGAGGAATATGGCTTTTTTTTTTCGGATTTTTCAAGGCAAATGGGGTTAAGTGGCTTGCCCAAGGCCACACAGCTAGGTAATTATTAAGTGTCTGAGCCCAGATTTGAACCCAAGTAGTCCTGACTCCAGGGCCAGTGCTTTATCCACTGCACCACCTAGCTACCCCTTATGGCTTTGGTTTTATTGCACTGAAATTTGTTTAGCTAAAATTACTCTTATCTTTTTTGTCTCCCCTCTACCCTTTTTTAAGCCCTAGTCTTTCCTTCCAGGGCCTCCTTCTCCTTGCTGCATAATGTGGGGGGGGGTTGACTTCGCCTTTGGGCCTTGAGTCATGTTCAAGTGTGGCACCAACCAGACTTCTGATGGCTTCCATATGGGTTTTCCATTCCATTGATCATCATGGGAGTCATTGTCTAAGTTAGTTTCCTAATTCTGCTTACTTCATTTTGTAGCAGTTTCTATAAATGTTCCCAAATTTGTTTGAATTCTTCCCAGTCACTGTTTTATAGCACAATAACATTCCATTAATGAGCATATTTGATTACTCTTTGAAAAATTTTGGCTTTACCCATGATGATATATGATCTGATTTCAAGAGGGTTTGGGGGTTTTGGGGAGATTTTGATGAGTTTCCATTGTGGGTCTAGAAGTTTACTTAAAACAAAAGTTATAAAATCAATTTTATTAAAAGAGATTCAAGAATAATTTTTATGGAAGCTTAAGGTCCCCCTTCTGTTTCCTGTTGAACCCAAGTTCAAATCCAGTCTCAGGCATTTCTTAGCTGTGTGACCTTGTTTCCTGTGGGCCTCAGTTTCCTCATCTGTCAAGTAGGGGTATTAAAGCACCTCCCTCCCGGAGGTGTTGGAAAAAGCAAGTGAGATGCTTTTGTAAAATGCTTAGCATAGGGCCTGGGTCACAGCAACTGTAAATATTAGCTATGATTATTATGGTTAATAATGGGACAGCTAGGTGTGTAGAGCACTGGCTTTGGGGTCAGGAGCACAGGAGTTCGAATCCTACATTTGACTCTCACTAGTTATGTGACCTTGGGCAAGCCACTTAACCCTGATTGCCTCACATCCAGGGCCATCTCCAGTCATCCTGGTTCATCTCTGGCCATGGGATCCAGATGGCTCTGGAGGAGAAAGTGAGGTTCTGGTGGCTTAGCACAACCCCCCCCCCCACCTCATTTAAATCCAATCCAATCTTCGAAAATGAAGGACAAGCACTTATTTTTATTTATTGTTAACAATTATAATCTGTTAAACAGTCTGACAGCTATCATATATTTGGCCTTTTATCTTGTGGCATTGGAGAATGAGGCTGTTTAAATGAAGGAATTTTCTAGACTAGTGAAAAATCAATGTAAGTATAGATATTGTTTGAATGTGAGCAACTTCTCTTGGAAAAAAATCAATGGCCATGTCCTGTCGTGGTAAACAAGCAACATGTTTTTGTTATTGATTCCAGTTCATGATTGCAAACATCAACTCTTCTTCTGTATAGTAATCTTCCCTTGGCCTCTTCAAGCCCTGCACTTAGTGACCTTAGCTGCCTCTACTTGTCTATTGGGGTTTTTTACTTTTTCCTTGGCAGATACCCTTTCTTTTTCGCTTTTGTCAGTGAGACTGTTTATGGAAGAGTCACCATGTCCCATTACTCAGAATTCTTTATCGCTTTTGTAAATTGACTGTTACCAATAATAGCAAGCAGCTAAGCCAAGCTTGATTTGTTTTTTTTTCTTTTCTTTTCTTTTGTTTTTTTAGCTCAGACCTGAAAGGTCATCCCTATGGGGACCTATTGGGTGAGGAGAACACTCCCCCTGGCCATGCACTTGGCACCTCTTCTGCAACTTTAGAGTCATATGGAGTTGCCTGGGACCCTTGCCCATGGATCATATGATCCATGTCAGGGGAGAACTGAAGCCTGAGTCTGCTTGACCTGAGGCTACCTCTCTTTGCACTGCCTCTTCCTTCTCCTCATTTTCCCTCAGTGCCTTCCACATGCCATTGCTTAAATGAGGCACTGAATTGAGTAAAGAAGGCTAATATCTGGTCTGATGGGTGTTGCTAGTTCTCCCTTGTGGAGCAGAATACCACATCTGTTTCTAGTCATTCATAGGCTTTGGTAAAGGTTAGGGTCAAGGAAATATTTATTTCCTGGTTAGTCTTAATACTAGTAGTAATAATAATAATAATAATTATTATTATTATAATGATAGTTGTCTTTCAATTTCAAAGAAGACCACACCAACCAAGTTAATGGTGGCATGACTTGCACATTATAATTATTATAGTGAGGTGTATGTTGGGCCGAGTTATCCTTCTCATTTGCCTTTATTGGAACTATTTACCCCCGTGACCTGAATTAATAGAAAACAGAATTTCTGGCGATGGTTTGGGTGCTGTGGGAGTCCTTGGCCCTGAGGTCGATTTTTTCCCCTCCCATATCAGTGAGGCACCTTGGTGCTCCAGCAACACCAGGCAGAGTGCCAGTATGTGATATCTGGTGATAAGGTTGTGACTCATAGCACACCAGGCACCAGAGGTTTCAGCAATGTCAAATTGAGACAATAGGCTGATCCAAACATGTCTCTTGATGGACTAGTCATCAGTGTGGCCTTTCCTCTTTAATACTTTAAACAGTAGGACAATGTCCTCTGGCCACTTAGGTCTATGCTGCTTTGCTCCGTTGGTATACCCTCCAGAGCTTGAACTCTCTGCATACTCCCAGAACCGAGATAGTTGCCCTCTCTTGGGGCAAACTTATTCCAGGGTAGCCACCTCATGTCAACCGTCTCTGCCATTCCAGATTTGGATATCTGAGCCTGACTCCCTTTCAGTTGACTGAGGATAACTGGAGAAATTTGCTTGTCCCTTCAGAATGATGTTCCCCTAGTTTTCAGGATGGACTGACCCACGTTCAACTGCTGTTTGCATGGAACCCTTCTCCACTTTGGCCTTCAAAGTTCTCATTTATAGAGTTGGACAGTGAGGGTATCTGTACCTATAAACTCCTAGGTGTTGACATCCTCTTGCCATATAACTCAGTCAGATTTTGTATGAGCAACGCCCCCCCTCCCAAACACAAACCTTGCAAATCTTAGCTGGAATAGAATCAACAACCCCAGGTACTTTGCCACAGGAATAGAACCTATTGGCACTCAAAGGCTATTCTTCAGTTGGAAATTTGGCTAGAGAGGAATTGACTTCAACCTGAGGTAAATAGTTAATTGCATCAGCATTGATTGAGGAATGTCTGTTGAGAACTCTACGGAAGTGTTCTGCCCATCTCTCTAAGATCATGTCCAGATCATAATCAATGTGGCTCTGTCAGCAAAGTGTAGTTGAGATACACTGTTAAGTCTGATTGATAAATAACCTTCAGAGCATCATAAAAGTGCTTTGGGAAAAGGTATCATTTCCCAAAAATACAGAGAATTGAGTCAAATTTGTTAAAATATGTCATTCCCCAGTTGAAAATAGTCAAAGGATACAAACAGACAATTTTCAAAAAAATATCTATAGTCATATGAAAAAAATCTCCAAATCACTGTTAATCAGAAAAATACAAATTAAAACAATTCTGAAGTATTACTTCTAACCTCTCAGAGTGGCTAATAATGACAAAAAGGAAAATGCTGGATGTTAGAAAGGATATGGGAAAACTGGAACAACAGTGCATAGTCAGTTGAGTTGTGAACTGATTGGAGGAGGGCAATAAATCTATGCATACCCTTTGGTCCAACAATACCACTATTAGGTCTATATCCCTCCAAAAAAAAGGGGAAAAAAGATGTATTTGTACAAAAATATTTATAGCAACTCTTTTTGTGATGATTTAGAAGTGGAAATCAAAGGGATGTCATCAATTGGGGAATGACTAAACAAGTTTTGTTATATGATTATAATGGAATATTAATTGTATTATAAGAAATGATAAGCAGAATGATTTCAGAAAAACCTGGAGAGACTTACATGAACTGATGCACAGTGAAGCAAGCAGAACCAAGAGAACATTGTACACAGTAACAGCAACATTGTATAATGAAGAACTGGGAATGATTTAGCAATATACTGATCAGAGAAAATGCCAAAGGAATACTGATGAAGCAAATTATCCATCTCCAGAGAAAGAACTGAGATTGATTAAATACAGACTGAAGCACCCTATTTTTCTCTTTGTTTTTTCTTTTATTTGAATCTTCTTGTACAAAATGAATACATGACAATGTTTTGTATAACTGCATATATATACAAATACATATATATATATAAATATCCTATATCTAACTGCTTACCATCTTAGGAAAGGGAGGGAAGGGAAGGTGAGCAGGGATAGAATTTAAACCACTTTCTTCATAATTCTTTGCTTCAGCTTCTAAAATAATGGTCACTGAACAGGAAGTCAGAAGAATAGGCTTTGTTCAATGCCGGATTCTTTCTTCCTTTTCTTGCTGTTTTCTTTGTACATCTCATTTAGATTTTTTAAAAATAAGTTTTTATTAGTGTTATCTGTTTGTCAAGGCCAAATTTGAACTCAGTCTGGGTGCTTTATCCAGCACACCACCCGGCATAGCACAGTAATGTTCCATTATATTCATGTACCACAGGGAATTCAATCATTCCCTAATCAATGGATATCTGTGTGTTATTTTCAATTCTTAACTATCATGAAAAATGTTCTTATAAATATTTTATAGTATATGGGGACTTTATTCTGGCTTCCTTGCGGTATATGTCTAGTAATGGAGTCTCTGAGTCAGAGGGTATGTCCATTTTACCCACTGCTTTTATATAATTCCAAATTGCCTTCTAAAATGAGCATACCATTTTACAGCTCCACCAATAATGTATTGGCGTAACTATCCTTTCACAAACCTTCCCAACATTGACAATTGTTATTTTTGCCTATTTGTAAGGTATGAGTTAAAACCTGAGGGTGGTTTTGATGTGAATTTCTCTTACTATTTGTGATTTAGAGCATTTTTCTTGTGGTTGTGAGTATAGTTCATCATTTAGTTTTAAAGGTGAGTCCAGAGGTGCCTCATCTGTTAGCCCACTCATAACAACTAAGTTCAAATAATATGAAAAAGGTTAGAAAACTGCTATTCTGTCCAAATGTAATTACCTCCTCCTCCTTCTCCTCTTTCTCTTCTTCCAAAAGACAGATACTTCTCTTTGATTGAAACTGGCAAATTTCTACTCTCCTACTTAAAAAATGAGTGAGGACTTGGCATTTTTCTTATTTTTAAATTTATTTTATTTATTTAAGGTAGTGGGGTTAAGTGACTAACCCAAGGTCACACAGCTAGGCAATTATTAAGTGTCAGAGGCAAGATTTGCATTCAGGGCCTCCTGACTCCAGGGCCAGTGCTCTATCCACTGTGCCACCTAGCTATGGGACTTGCATTTTTCTAATCCCAAATAAGCTTATTTAATGAATCAATCCAAAAGCATTTATTTAGCATCTAGTTGAGGCCAATTGCTATTCTAAGCCCTGAATTTATAAAGACAAAATGAAATATTCTGTCTCATAAGGAGCTCACATTCTTTCAAGCTAGTAACTTTGTACAGGCATAAAACTATACAAAAGAAATATAATAGGATTTTGGAAGCGAGAGCACCAGGAGTGCTAATTAATTAGATCATGTCTTTGTTTTCTTGGATTCATTTAACTTTTCTACTTAAATAATTAGGTCCTCATCAACTTTAATATATTTAATATTAACATCTTGGAAAATTAAAGCAACATCCTTCTTCTAATCCTTTGATATGATTTAAATGATTCAGTGGAATCTAATTACATTTAAATACACAGCAGATGTAATATTCATAATAGCTGTGGAGGAATTCTTTCCACCCAAAATCTATGCCTGTTTCTGAACTAGCTATCATTCAATCCACTTTTGGCATTCATCTGGTAACTTGGGAGCTGGCAAAAACATTCAAATCATGACTCTGTGGTCTTTTACTTTTGTGACCTTGTAAATGTCACTCCTCTCTAGACCTCAGTTTCCCTTAGCTGTAAAATGGAAGTGTTGAACTAGTTGAGTTCTAAGCTGTTCTTCAACTCTCAGTTCCATGATTTGTGATCCCTTTTATTTTTTTCAACATCCAAGACTAAAATATTTCCACTCAATTTTTTGGTAATTGATATTTTCCCCTTCAGTGCCTCATTTTGACAGTACATGCCTGCACCCTGGTTTATAATTCTTGTGATCCACTTATCAAATTATGGTTTAATTCTAATATTACTCTTAATGTCATCTTCTATATAATAATTCCAAGTCTTAATATCAGGAGATACTAGGGAAAATGGACAGGTGGATAGCCACCCTGATAGGTGAAGCAGTAGAGAAAAGCTGCCGATACTCTTGGGCATTGATGTCCATAGAGTATTAAAAAAGAAAAATACCAATAAAACAAGATCAGTTGGGAGATTGTATACTCTTGTGAGGGAAACTCTCCAAGGAATATTGACCAGGGTCAGGTTGTATTGATGTGAAACTTTTCTAGAATTTTAATTGTGCCTTTTTAGAAAAATAGAGAATGGATTTGACTCGATTTTCAAAGCTTTAAGAAAAATGCTAAAACTTTTCAAAGTGACTCATAGTTCTTCCTACTCTGTTGGTATGATTGGCATAAATCATGTTAAATAGAGGCAACTCAGGTCTAGGGAAAAGCAATAGAAGTGGAGACAGAAGAACTGGATTCCAGTCCTGATTTTGTCAGTTCTTGGCCATGTGTCCTGAGGCAGATCTCAGTGTCTCACGCCAGAGTTGGAAGGAAGTTTCTTTAAGTCCTGGAATTATGGCATGTAAAAATCTTTTATGGCATTTTCCTTAAAATAATATCTATCTAAAATAGTATCTGTCTAAGGCTGTGTATTGGAGATAAACCTGAAGCTTTCCCAATAAGATCAGGACTGAAACAGGGAAGCCTATTGTCAACCACTAATATGGGATACCTAGGGAATTCTAGAGAATCAACTAAAAAACTACTTGAAATATTGACAACTTTAGCAAAGTTGCAGGATATAAAATAACCTACATATATCATCAGCATTACAGTATATTACTAGTATCTTACCAACAAGGCCAAACAGCAAGAAGGAGAAAGACAATAATAAAATATTTGGGAATCTACCAAGCAAAGTAAACAATTACAAAACACTTTTCACACAAATAAAGTCAGATCTAAAAATTGGAAAAATATCAATTTCTCATGGATAGGGCAAATTAATATAATAAAATGACAATTCTATCTAAACTAATTTACTTATTCAGTGTCATACCAATCAAACTATCAAAATATTATTTTATACAGTAAGAAAATAAAAACAAAACACTTGAAAGAACAAATGGTCAAGAATATCAAGGGAATTAATGAGGAAAAGAAAAGGAAAAGGAAGGTCGCCTAGCTGTACCAGATCAGAAACTTTATTATAAGGCATCCATCATCAAAATTATTTGGGATTGAGGTCAGAATGTATACCTGATTTAGGCTTAAAGGCTGATACCATAAGCCAAGTAAGAGAACCACAAATAGTTTGCCTGTCAGATCTATAGAGAGGGGAAAAATGGATGTCTGAACAAGTGATTGAGAAATTATGAAATGTAAAATAATTTTGATTACATTAAATTAAAAAGTTTTAGCACAAACAAAAACAATGCAGCCAAAATTAGATAAAAAGCAGAAAACTGGGAAATAATTTTTGCAGCTAGTATGCAAATCATCCCCCAGCTGATAAGTAGTCAAAGGATATAAAGGATATAAATAGGCAGTTTTCTGACAAAGAAATCAGAGCTATCTATAGCCATGAAAAAACTGCTCTAAATCACTGCTGATTAGAGAAATGCCAATTATAACAACTTTGAGGTACCACTTCACACTTCTCAGATTGGCTAATAAGACAAAAAAGGGAAATGATAAGTGTTGAAGGGGGTGTGGGAAAACTGGAACACTAATGCACTGTTAATGAAGTTGTGAACTGATCCAACTCTTCTGGAGAGTGATTTGGAACTATGTTCAAAGGGCTATGAAACTGTACCTACTCTTTTATCCAGCAATACCACTGCAAGCTCTGTATCTCAGAGCAATCATAAAAAATGGGAGAAGTTTCCCATGTTCAAAAATATTTCTAATAACTTTTTGTGGTGGCAAAGAATTGGAAATTGAGGGGATGCCCATCAGTTAAGGAATGGCTAAACAAATTGTGATATATGAATATAATGGAATATTATTGTTCTATAAGAAATGTTGAGCAGGCAGATTTCAGAAAAACCTGGAAAGACTTACATGAACTGATGCTGAGCGAAGTGAGTAGAACCAGGAGAACATTGTCCACCTTAACAGAAACATTGGGTGATGATCAACTATGATGGACTTAACTCTTCTCAGCAATACAGTGATAAGAGAAAAAGAACCATGGAGTCTTGGTTGAAGTATGCTATTTCACTTAAATTTTTTTTGTTTTTTTTTTTCTTATATTTCCCCCCTTTTCTGTTTCTTCTTTCACAATGTGACTAATATAGAGATACATTTGATTTGATTGTTCATGTATAACCTATATCATATTGCTTACTGTCTTGGGGAGGGGAGAGGGAAGAAAGGAAGGAGAAAAATTTGGAACTCAAAACCTTACAAAATGAATGTTCAAAACTCTATGTGTAATTATGTAATATGTAAGTGAAAAAAATCCTTATGCTGGATGAAGAATGGCAGCAGGAGATGCATTTAGATATTTTCTTCAACCAACTTTTTCTTTTGGTTTTCTTATGCTTGTCTCTTGCTAACCCTTTGACCTATTTTGTACCTTTTAGGATTGCCCTTTCATTGTGTGCATGACCTATGCCTTCCATACCCCTGACAAGTTGTGCTTCATTCTGGACCTGATGAATGGTAAGCAGGCAGGAGGTGTGGATGTGGCAGGGACTCTGGGGTCTGAGCCTTGAGCTTCAACATTGGGCCTGGCACTATGGGAACCAGTATGAAGGATCAGGCCCTCTTTTTTTTTTTTTTTTTAGCAAGGCAATGGGTTAAGTGACTTGCCCAAGGCCACACAGCTAGGTAATTATTAAGTGTCTGAGGCCAGATTTGAACTCAGGTACTCCTGACTCCAGGGCCAGTACTCTATCTACTGTGCCACCTAGCTGCCCCAGGATCAGACCCTCTTATCCCAAGAGAGGGAGTCAGGGACATATAAGACCATAGGCAACGTCAATGGGAAGTGAATCAATACAAATAAATACATACAAAGCACTGAAATCCAAGATTATTTGAGAGGAGGACAGCAGCAGTGGGTAGGGGGTGGGAGTCTGGAAAGGCCTTATGCAGAACCCAGAGCTTGAGTTGCTTCTTAAGGGAAGAGAGGGAAAGAGCAAGAGCCTGCTAGCCTAGGAGAGGCCAGTACAAAGGCACAGAGGTGGGAAATGGAAAATTGTGAATAAGCAGCAGAAAGATGTGGTTAGGCTGGATCTTGAGGTATGGAAGGTGAAGTGGTATTCATTGACATCAGAAAGAAGTTGAAGCCAGGTTGTAAATGCCTTTAAAAGCCAAATTGAAGACTTTCTATTGGATTCTAGAGGTAGTAGGAAGCCACTGGAGTTGATTGAGTCAGGAAGTGATATGCTCAGATCTATACTTAAAGAAAAAATTACTTAGTGTGTAGAGAGAAACTTCAGGCAGGGAGCCCAGCTAGGAGGTTGTGGGAATGATCCAGCTGAGAGGTGATGATCCAACAAAGACCTGAACTGAAGCAGCAGTTGTGAGGGGAAAGGAGGAGTCAGATGTGAGAGATGGTGTGAAGGTAGAAACAAGATTTGGCACCTGACTATTCCAATTTGGATGAGAAATCAGAGATTGGACTGAAGTGATCAACATGGGAGAAGGAAAGATGTTTGTACCTGAACCGTATCAGAGAATTCTGGAAAAGGAAAGTTTTGAGAGGGCCATCAAGAATATGAGGCATATGTGAGACCTCCACTTTGTGCCATCCACTGGACCAAGAGGGATGTAGGCCTGAAACCCAGAGCAGGGCTGGACAGTTACACCTGGGCATCACCATGATGGTCATAACCATGGGAGTGAATGTGGTTAGAGGTATGATGTAGATAATGAGCCAAAACAGGAAACTGAGGAGCCATGGAAAAGAGGGGGAGGACCAGGAGAGAGGTACAGCCACAGAATTCTAGTTCTCTGGGTTCTAATTGAAAGGACCATGGGTTTAGATCTGGGAAGTCATCAAGTCCAACCAGATCATTTTACAGATAAAGAAATTTGGACAAATAGGGTAAATGACTTGTCAAAGGTCACACATCCAGGAAGTATCTGAGGAGGTCAGATCTTCCTGATGCCAAGTACAATACACTCTCCACTCTTCTGTGTTGCCTTAATACTCCAATTTTAGATAAAAATAGTATATTTTAAAATTTTCTCTGCATTCCTGTCCCCATCCCAATAAGTGAATGTATAGAAATAATTTTTATAAAATTATACTGATGAAATATTGATGAATATGAAACCACCTAAGTGAAAACATTAATTAGATTTTTTTCCTTGGCACTCAACTCTTTAGTCCAAAAGACAAATGACCAGAAAAACCCAACTAAGATGAAAGATTATTGAAAACCCTCTTCCTAGAGTGCTTTCTCTGGTTAGTATAGTTTTCGCCTTGCTCATCTCATAGTCCCCCTATTTATGGGGCTTAGAATGGTTGTTAAAAGACTCAGAATAAAGTCCATGAGACAGATGACCAAACGACCAATAGATTTGCTGATCTGGTCATTAGATAATCTGGATAGAAAAGATATCCCATAAATAATGTTTCCACCTCAGCAAAAAAAATGTGGTGAACCCAAACAGCCTATGTATGTTAATGACTTATTGTATTTGGATTGTTCAATTCGTCAAACATTCTTAGTACATAATATATATTAGGTATTGAGGATACAGAAATGAAAACCTTGCTTTTGTCTGCATCAAGGCCTTGAATATGGGGGGAGGGGGAAGAGAAAAAGACCTCCTACACTCAAGTCCAGGACAGTTTGGTAGGTATGTAGAAGAAAATTCAGACAGAACAAAGGAGAGCTAGGAGGAAAGAAGGAACATGGCCAACCATGGATATCAATGGAGTGTCATGCGACCAAGAACTCATCTTCAGCTAAAGATTTCACCAGCCAGGGATGGAAAAGAGGGAGGTGGGGCCTGAAACAAATGGAAGAGATCAAGAAGTTTTTTTTTTTTATGAATCAGTTGGGAAGAGGACTAGTCTTTTCAAAACAGAAAATATATGCCTTGATATGAAAAGAGAGTGGAGAAGAAAAGTAATTTGTAAAATAAATTAGCACCCATTAATTCCTATAAATCAACCAGAATGATGACAGTTTTATTGTTTGTGTGGGTTTTCTTTTTCTTAAACCTAATCAGTCTCATACTTATTCTCTATAATGTGAGATAATATTAGTTGATCTCATGTGCCATACAGTTAATAAAACAGTTTGTTGGATTGGCATGTAATCTCATTTAGTTATTAAAGTAGATTGAAATAACCAGAGCAATATAATTGATTGAACCATATGATGGTAGCACTGTCAGGCCATAAATGGTCAATCTGGTTGGTTATTTAGTTTGCATTAGGGCTGACTTCAGTTTTCTCCAGTGTCCTTGATTTCACCCTCTCTCTGCATCTCTGAAAAGACTGCTGCCATAAGCAGTTGGTTTTCCATTTTCCTTTACCCACACCTCTCTGAGCTGCCCTCCACCTGAGAGGACATCTCCTCTCCTATGTCTCAGAGTCTCCGGCTTCTTTCTGAGCTCTCCCCCCTCCCCCAGGAGACCGGTTATCAAGCTAGTGGCTGCTCTCCCAAATGACCTTGTTCTGATTTTATCTCGCCCCGGTCTGGCAGACAACTTCCCCAGGTAGAGTTTCAGCTTCCTCAGGGCAGGGGCTGTTTGCTTTTTGTCTCTGTATCCCCAGTGCTCAGGGCCAGCCTCATAAACAAGAATAACTTCATAGTTGGTTGCCTGGTTGCTCCTCTCTTTCAGAATCATTTTAGAGCAGTTACTTCTCATCCTTGGAAGGCCCAGATTGGGTCTTAGTTGGTTTTCCTTTTGGTAGCAAGGACCATTAGACTTGGGGCTCTTGGTACTTCCTCTAAATTCAAGCCCTTTGAGTGAAATTCTGCCTCTGATTTTAGGGGGAGATTTGCACTATCACCTCTCCCAGCACGGGGTGTTTTCTGAAAAGGAAATGAAGTTCTATGCTGCTGAAATCATCCTGGGATTAGAACACATGCACAACCGGTTTGTGGTTTACAGAGATTTGAAGGTAATTGATTTAAAGCACTGATTTCATTTATTTGGCTGAAATGAGGTCTTCCCAGCCAAAAAGAGGGGTGTGGAGCTGGATGCCCAAGCAAGCCCAGCAATGTTTTCTAGAGAGTTTGGTTCAGATGGGTCATTGCCAGCTCAACCTGAGCCCCACTTGGAAGGCCTCGGCCTTGACCCCTGCACTCTGAGGGCAACTTTGGGCTCATTTCTCAAAGGAGGGATTCCTACCACCATCTGATCAATTCCGTCTTCCTCCAAAGAGTCTGTTTTTCTTATTCAAATCCTTACCAAATAATAAGTCAACATAGACTTTTTGATTTTGAAGATGTTTTCAGAAGTCTGGATTAATCAATTTTTATTTAAAATTTGCTCTAACTCCAAATTATTCATGTCCCATTCTTGGTGTTACTCTTAGGGCATGTGGATCAGTAAGTGATCCCTGGCAGACAGTTCCTCAGCCCTGCTGTAATTCTTCGTGGAGGAAAGAGACAGCTCATTTTCCATTATTCTTTATGATCTAATTTGGTGTTAGTGTAGTCTTCTTTTGTCAGAAAGCTCAGTGGCATTCTACCTGCCTGTTTGTTCCATTGATTTAGTTGAATATGGATTAATGAATAATTTCTAAACCAGTGGGTTGGGCTTCATTTAGGACGAAGGCAGAATCAGGGATCCTTTGTCCTGTCATTGTATTTCTTTAATGTAATGTTTGCGAGGTGCCATTCGTAGCATCCCTCTCATTGTACCATATGAGCAAAGATCACTTTTATTGACCCTCAAAGATTGGAAACTGTTGCTCTCTAGCCTGACTTCTCCCCCTTACAACAGGGGAGGAAGTGAAACCTTAAGAAAATCATGATGAATTGATTTAGAATTAGCGGGGACCTTATGGATCAGGTAGTCGAGTCTCCTCATTTCACTGAAAAGGAAACAGGCCTAGAGAGGTTTGCAGTTTTGTAAGTGTCAGAGATGGATGGGCTTTACTTTGGGTCTTCTGACTCCTACCTTTTTCTCTGATTGCTTGCCTGGGCCAGAGGGGCTTGGCTTTTTCAGGAGGATCTACTTTTCCCTTAACTTCCACTTCTTTTTCTGAATTAATTTCAACCAACATTTAGGTTGTGGTGGAGCACCTGTGACTCACTGAGGCCAATGCAACCATAAATACTATAGACTACCTCCCCTCATCGCGTTTGTAAACCTATAAGACTCCAAATCCTTTCTCCAATATTTATTAGCTCTATGACCATAAACAAGTCATGGGAATAAAATAATGCTTCTAGTCCATTCCTCACATGATATTGTGGGGCTCAGGCCCAAGACATAATATATAGTAAGTCCTTTACAAAACGTGACGTACTGTATAAATACTGGCCCTTTCTTTGATATATCTCTGTACGTATGAGACCTAAGGAAGGAAGTACTGTGCCCCCACTCATGAGTGAAATGTCAGTGCCCCAAACCCAAGAGAAGCTTCCATAGCCAAGTGAGGGTGTATAAGTGTTGCTTTCTATATTTGTATCTAGCCTGCAAATATCCTTTTGGATGAATATGGACATGTGAGGATATCAGATCTTGGGCTTGCCTGCGATTTTTCCAAAAAGAAACCTCATGCTAGTGTGTAAGTATTACAGACTCATCTGCTCTATCCTTAGGGGCTTTTCTAAAATGGAATTTCAACTACCAAGTTTTTTTACCTATTTTTTACTTATGACTTTATATAATTTTAAAAATGCTCAAAGTAGTTATTGTTATTTTTTATTGTTATTACTATTATAGGTTCTGTTTTGTATTTAAGAGAAATGTGGTTTACTAAAACCCAAAAGGCTTTGAAGATGGCTCTGGAGATGGACTAATTGGGGCCCTGCCCCTCTGGCCAGAGCTTGCTCAGTTAAGCTCATCCCCATATGTTAGGCCACTAGGGGAAGGGTTTTTTTTAGGCCAAGATAGTTCAGAAACGTGTGTGTCTCGAGTGTGGTGCCTGGCCTGGAATGATCACTCCCCAGAAGCCTGCTATTTTTGTCATTGCTTGTATTTGGCGTTGTTGTAATGTGCATTGGTGAAGGGAATGCCCAAACTCACAAAGACAAGGATCTCGGTAGCATCAGCATGTCTAGCACCACTGTGCGAGGTGTGGGGAGCACACCAGAACTACTACATCATTGCATACCTGACTTAAGTGCTCTTTTCTCTTTCTTCTAGAAACTTTTCCAAAATAAAATTGAAGGGCATAAATAAGGAGAACCCCCAGATCTATGGATCAGTCCTGACCTTATTAAATTCTACCTTGCTAAAGCCAATGTATTTCTTTTAATTTGCAGACTCAGGCCTCTTTTGCTTGTAGGCCTGTTAGTTGAATGGGAAAGGAGGGAAGGTGCTTGTTTTGTTCAGCCCTGTGTCCTGTGTATATTCACAGCCAGGCATCACGATACTGTCTTATGGTGGCAATAGCTGTTTGTTCTGGGCTCCAAAGGGATGGTGCTGTATGCATAGGCCAATTTAGAGAATCCACTCAAAATGGTGACATGGTCTATTTGTGTCCAATCTGTGGTAGAGCATCCCAAGCTTGTATTGGTCTGAGCAGCCACTTGGCTTGAACTTAGCTATGTCATTGTGATCCTCTTTGAGAAAGGACAACTACTACCTCCTCCACCATCACTGCCTCCACTATCATCACCACCACCGCTGCCTCCTCCATCGTCATCACCACTGCTACCTCCATCATCGTCACCACCGCCACTGCCTCCACTATTGTCACTACTACTACTGTCATCACCACCATCTTCATCTCCACCTCTACCACCACCTTCACCATTGCTTCTCTGCCAATGCCACCACCATATTACTCCAGAGTTGGTTTCCTTTTTCAAACTAAATTTGACTATTAGGACTATGAGTGTTGGAAAGCAAGATCTTAAAAGTGATTTATGACTTAGTGAGATTTCTTTGATATCAGGGAAGACCACAAATCTGCATACATAGATGTATGTGCATGTGTTCATTTCCATGATGATATGTATGTACCTGTAATGTCTACTTCTCTGCATTTTGGAGGCTTCAATGAGATGATATATGTATGG
Organism: Macrotis lagotis; assembly: GCF_037893015.1. Classification (NCBI taxonomy): domain Eukaryota; kingdom Metazoa; phylum Chordata; class Mammalia; order Peramelemorphia; family Peramelidae; genus Macrotis; species Macrotis lagotis. The sequence goes on from NC_133666.1 coordinate 685,891,724, forward strand.
CTTAAGTGTCAGTTGTGGAGGTTTCTATTCATGAGAAGCAATTGAACCCAGGGAACCCAAAAGTTCAAATTAGGTTTAAATTTTGATCAGGACATTGAAGAGCTCCATCACCTTGGCACATGTATACATCATTCCTCAAACATTCTCTAAGCATCATCTAAGGACCAAGTACCAGGACAATCACCAGGGACAGAGATAAAGAAAAAATTCTTGTCCTCAAAGAGCCACTTTTCTGGAGAATCAATGTGGGCACATAGAAGTATGTGCAAAGAACATACAGAATACATACTTCTTTCAATAGGAGAGGATTCTGAGGTGTGGAAGGGAGAGGTAGGAGCGTCTTGGGTCTCAAGGGAGCCTGGGGCAAGCCAGGGACAGGACCAGGGTGTGTGGGGAGGGGGCAGGTGGGTAACAGGCATTCTACCCAAGGGGAAGCTGGCTCTGCAGCAGTTGGAGACAGGTTGAGAAAGGCTTTGGATGCCACATAGTCAGGTGCAGGAGTTCTGCCACAAAGAAAGGCAGAAGCTGAGGAACTCAGAAGCTGATCGACCACAGCCACCCTGAGTCCTTAATCAATGTCTTCTCCTTTCATCTGACCTGCAAAAAGTGATATGGGAGATCCTGGGGACCCTCCAAGAGGGAAGAGAAGGGGCTTCAGCAGAGATTTGTGGGGAGCCAGGAGGTGAATGAGGAAGGAGGGCACCCCGGCATGGCAGACAGTCTGGGAAAGCACATCAAGGAGAAGACGGCCAAGAGTATCTTGTGCTTAGTCCTAGGAGTCAGAGTCGGAGCTGCAGGTTCTTACCTGGTCCTGTGTGTGTGCTTGTGCCACCTTCTGAGTTGAAGGTGAGTGGTGTAGGCAGTGGGTCACCAAGTCATCTAGCCTCACTTGGCTTCAGTGTCATCATTCAGAAAGAGGGGAGAAGAGCGGAAGTGCCTCTGTTGGATCCTGGATCCAGACTACTTTGCATGTTAGAAAGTCTTCCCCAGAGATGGGCCCTGCATCAACGTTTATGTTCGATAAGACCAATGCCTGTTACATTATCTGCTTGTCTACTTTTCAGATATCCAGGTTACCAATATTTATGAAGAGGTAGCTATAATGCAATAACTACATGTTTTTAAAATACACTTAAATCTTTTGAGCTCTTTCTTGATGCAATGAGAATTTTCCTGCACTTTTACTACTTTTATGCATTTAAGCCCCCATTTTGAATCAATATTCATCTGTGATGAGTTGAAGGACCCTCTAAGTCATCATAGATACCTCAGGGGGCTGGGGAGCATGCCCCCTCAGCTCTTCTTCTTGGGATTTCATTTGGATGAGCAATTCCCAGTGAAGAACCTTTAGGTTTGCTTCGCCCCTGTCATGGAGTCCTAGATGGTGCCTCCGCCATCGGGCACTTAAGTGACTGCCCAGAGCTTGTATGTCTGTATGTTTCAGAGATGGAACTGGAGCCCAGGGGTTTTCTCCTCTGTGGCCAGCAGCAGAGCAGCCAGCAGCCAGCTTTCCATCCATTCTGCCCTCCAGGCTCTCTCAAGCATGCAGAGAATTGTAGCTATAGCAGAATGACTGGGAGCTTTCACCAAATCTGAGTAAAGGAGGAGAACTTCTCTGCAAGCAGAGCCACTTCCTGTGGAAGGTGCTGTGGCGGTAACCACATTGGCATTTCCTGAGTTGACACCTATCATGGACTCCATTGGGACCAGAAAGTTCATTAGGTTTTGGAGTTTGATTTGGCCTTTTCAGACCATAGTCATCTGATGTAATTTCTTCAGTTTTGTGTGGTTATGATCACATTCCTGTAGGTCCAAAGAGAATTAATGATTCTCCCAAAGCAATTAATTCTAGGATATGAAATAGTTGATTCAGTTGAGGTGACTAGTCTATTCATTATTTGATAAGCATCACTTTTAAAAGCAGATTAATAGTCTAAAAGCTGTGTTCCTCCCCTCTTTATTTCAAGAAGACATAATTGTACCTACTCTCATGACTCCTTTAAAATAGGGACAGTTGGTGGGTTTGATTGAATGACAATTTCCAGTGAATCCAGTGAATTATTACTTGAAGAATAATATACAAGGCAATGATAATATTGAGCAAATGAAATCTCTTATTCTAAAATATGTGACACAGTGGATGGAATGCCAGACCTGGAGTCAGAAAGACCTGAATTCAAATTTGACCTCAGAAGCTTATTAGCCATGTGACCCTGGGCAAGTCACCTAACATTTGTTTGCCTCAGTTTTCTCATCTGTAAAATGAATTGGAGAAGGAAATGACAAACCACTTCAGTATCTCTTCCAAGAAAACCTCAAGTGGGGTCGTGGAGGAGTGAATGTGACTGAAATGTGAAAACAAAGTTCTAAAATAAACTATTTGTTCTACATGAAGACTTAAAGCTGGGCTGTGATTCTACCTTGGAGTCAGTTTCTCCTGTTGAAACCTTTCAAAGGTACAGAGTTGTGGCTTTGGACACTGTCCTTGGGCAAGGCTGATCATCTAATTGTTTCTCTGTGGCACAATCAAAAGCTCCTACCTCATGATTTGTAGCTAACTCTTTGATGCTATTTGGAGATTTGTAGTAAAACCAAGAATTGATCTTGGAGTAATGTTTGATAAAAAAACAAAACAAAAAAAAAACTTGGGAGTTGAGCAGATCGAAAATGAGTAGTGATCACAGGACCTTACTTGAGCTATGACTGTAAAGCTCAGGTTGTGCCATCCTTTGCCCATCCTAAGTCTTTAATAAGTGACTTCTCATTCACTGGTTCAGGTCACCATTTTAACCTTTTTTTAGAAGTATGGTCTGAACAAAGTGACGAAGGCAGAGATAGAGCAGCCAGTAGGTAGATGGATCCCCAGTTGATAGGAGGGAGGTGAAAGTAAACCACCGGTATCTACTGTTTGCAGAAGAAACAAGATCATTGAGTTGCCTGCATGTGATTTGTTATTTTTGTCATGAAATATTGATACCTGTTTTAAAGATTAGAGCCTCTGAGGGAAGAGCTTGCTTCCTCCAGCCTCATAGCTTCTAGGCAGCCATATGCCTAAACTTCCAAGAAAGACAAGGAAAAAATCCCCCTGGCCCTCCTTGTATACCAGAACATAGCCCACAAAAGAGCATATACTGTCTTGGAGTCTCACTTGAGCAGCCGTGGGAGAGAAGGGAGAAAGAGCCCTATCATTATCATCTATCTGTCAGAGCTGGAGAAAGTGTGGCCTGGCCTAAGTGACCAGAACAGATTGCACCCATGTCAACCAGGTCACAGTAGCCAGGCCTCACTGGTGGCAACCTCCTTGATCAGGCACTCTGAACCCCAGCCTTCTGATCTGACAGGTGAGGAAATAGCCCGAGACAGAAGGAAGTGAGTCACCCAGTAACAGCTAGAGGTAGGATTCAAACTCGGGTTTTCCTAATGTCAAGTCTAGGTCTCTATCCACTAGGACATATAGCTGCCATTCTGGATAAATGAGTTTCCCTGGAGAGTGGAGTACTTTAAGTGTTGGAACTAATTTTTAAGAAATTTTCCAGTGGAAATCTCAAGTACAGAATACTTCCTATTTGGTTTCAGATAATATTCCTGTGACTTAACCCTCTGGATTGCTATCTGCCTGTCATCCCAGCTGTTGTTTTGTTGTTTGTCCTTCATTCTCAAAGAAGACCACAGCATCAGGGAGGTGATACCATGGCAAGCGCATGAAGTGGATTTGAATGAGGGGGAGCTGTGCTAGAGGCACCAGCCTCACTCTCTCCTCCAGAACATCCGGGTCCAGTGGTCAGATCTGTATCAGGATAACTGGAGATGATCCTAGGTGCAAGGCAGTCAGGGTTAAGTGACTTGCTCAGGGTCACATAGCTAGTAAGTAAGATTTAAACTCGGGATCTCTTGACTCCAAGGCTGCTACTCTACTCACTGCGTCATCCCTAGCACTGTCATTCCAGTGCTGACAGAGACATATCATTTACACGGTACAGCAATTAGCGTAGATTATTATTTTGATATTAAATGAACCCATAGGAATAATCAGTCTTCTCATTTTATAGCCAGATAACAAAACAGGCCCAGAGACTGACAAAAGCCTTATTGATAACAGTAAGTTGCTAGAGCTGAGGTTCAATGCTAAATTTTGTCTCCCCATCTGATCTTTGTCCACTCCACCTCTTCTAGTAGGTTCCTGCTTAGTCAAAGGAAAATGCAGACCACAGACCAGATATGGAGGTCCCAGGCCAGCGGGCCTGGAACTTGCTTCTTGAGACAGTCATTTTTTTTCATTTTGCATTCAACTCCCTTGCCTGGGTAGCATGGCATGCCCCAGGAGTGGCACAGTGGGCATCTTAGAAGCTTCCTTCTCCAAACTGGAAGCATCATGGCTGACTAATTAATGGGGAATTATAGGCTCCAGCAGAAGGTTCCCAGTGCAGGAAATCAGATCTTGCTCCAAGTGTCCTTTGACCTGTCAGCGTCATTTAAGACATTATCCAGTTTGTCTACCCTGTTAACACTCTCAACACAATATATAGTTCTTAAGCATCTGGTCTGTGACAAACACCAGGGATAAAAGTCCTGACTACAAGGGAGAGTCTCTTTTATTAGGGGAAACATGAGTACATGTTAAATTATGTTACTATCCAAGTATGTTGTTATATAAGCAGATAAAATAAATAACCCAATACAGAGTACATAAATACAAAATGGATCAGTATGAAGCAGATAAACATAGATGAATAAGGAAAGAAATTCCAGGTGGTTGGGTAGGAAGGAAGCAACAATGGCATCAGCTTGGTGTATGTGTATGGGGGTGGGGGGAACTGGTGCAGAAGGGAAGGCTTCCTGGAGAAAGGACAAGAGTAGTTTCTAAGGGTGATGAGGGAGGGCCTTCTAGGCATGGGAAATGATCATTACAAGGCCCAGAAATGGCCCAAAGAAAAGACCAATTTTGACTCTCTGTGGGAGGGAAGTTAGATCCAATGGTTCTGGAAAGCAAGGTTGGGGCCTGACTGTGAAAGATTTTAAACAGAGGAGTTTGTGTTTCATCTTAGAGACAGAAGTCGCAGGAATTAAATGAGTAGGGGAATTGCATGGCCAGGTTTTCGCTTAGTCAGAGGCAGAGTGGGAGCTGTGTGTAGGATGGACTGGAGAGTGGACTTCAGCCAGGAAGGCCAACGCATTCCTGCAGGTCAAAGAGAAGGTTCTGAACTCAGGTGGTGGCTATGTGAGCAGAGGGCAGGGCCTGGCTCGAGAGGTGTCATGAAAGTAGAACCTAGATTTATAAACTGATCAGAGGTGTGGGTGAGGAGGAGTGAGAAGGCTAAGGTAATGTTGAGGGGAAAGAGAAGGAGATGGAGCAGGTCCCTGGGGTCCTGAGTTTGAAAAGTCCAGTAGGAAATTGGTGATGGAGGACTGGAGCCAGAGTAGGCACTGGGCCAGGATAGATTGATCCGGGAGTCACCTGCGTCGAGATGATAGCTCTTGAGATGACCAAGAGGTGAAATGTAGAGGGAGAAAAGGGACCGGGCACAGAGCTCTGAGAAAGGAAAACCCAGAGTTAGGAGGAGGGACATAAAAGAGAAGGAGCAAAAGAGTCTGAAAAGAAGCTATCAGACAGGGAGGGAGAAGATCAGGATGATGAGCCCACCGAGGAGCCACAATCAGCTACAGATCAGCTGACCCTTATTTAGGTGGTTTAAAAAACAAACTTTCAAGAATTTGGCCTGGTGTTTCCTGGGGATCCCTTTTCTTCCCCTTTTCCTTCCTTGCAACAGTATTGAGGTGCATGCTGGCCACTCCCACCCTGAATCCTCTCTTTGCCTCAATAAACAGGAGAGAAACGCTATGCTTGGTGAGGTGGAGACAAGGGTGGTAGAGTCTCCTCTTCCTACCCCACTCTGAGGAGATATCCTTTGTGAGGACAGTGGGCAGCAATGGCACTGGCGCTCATCACCTGCTTCTGGCCAGCACCTCTGCAGCTTTCAGAAGGCCAGCTGGTTCCCCTCTTCCCCACATCTCATACTGTGTCCTGCTGCTGCTTAGCAAAACCTCAGCCATGTCCCCTTTTTCTCTGTCCTCTTACCCTTCTTCTCTGGCCTCTTGGCACTCCTGTGGCATCTCCAGTTTTCCTTGGCTCTTCCAAAAGTCTGTCTGATTGTTCATAGATATTACAGGTGGTCCCAGAATATTGCATGCATCCTAAGGTGGCATCACCGGGACTCAGCTTCTTTGCTTGGTTAGTCTTCCTGCCTGCTGACCCTTTACCCTTCACCAGGCTGCCTATTTTCTGAGTATTTTTTTTAGCTGAGACAGAGGCTTTGTTATTTATCATTGAAAAAGACTTAGTGATGACTTATTTGTCACCCTTTGCTTCAGGTGCCCACATTTTCTTGTCCTCGTCAACCAGCTGTGGAAGACTTGCCAAAATCACGGATGCTTAGGTTGTCTCATCTTTCTCCCCCAAGTAGCATCCATTAATAGGGATTGTGCTGCTGTCATTCACTGTGACCATGCTGTGTGTGGACGGTGTGCTGATCTGTCTTTTCTTCCCTAAAGCGGAACCCACGGCTACATGGCTCCCGAGGTGCTCCAGAAGGGGACGGCGTATGACAGCAGTGCCGACTGGTTCTCTCTGGGGTGTATGCTCTTCAAGCTTCTCCGTGGGTAAGTTGAAGGAAGACCCAAGTTCACTGAAGGAGAGGCCCCGGCACCATTGGGTCTGCCCAGAAGAGGCTCTGTAAAAATAAGCAGGTAAAGGCCCCTTGTGCCACTCAGCACTTGGGCTCCCAGTGACAAGCTAGAGCTACTTCCTCATTGTTTTAAGCCTAAATACGACTACTCCAGGATACTTTTGTGGATGAGTAATAGTCTTAAAATAAGCCAAGAGAGGGGAGTGATTGGAGAGGATGAAGTCATTGCCCTTTTTCTTCCTTCCCACTTTGAAAATAATGGACTCATTGTGATCCTTTTGTTGCTCTGATGGATTTTGTGGAGCATTGGGAACAAACTCTCTGTGAAAGTTGCCTCAACTTTTTGAGGGTCACTCATTGTGTAGATCTGCCAAACTTCCTTTGGTGTCCCCCGCCCTCATGTTAAATGCCCTCAGGTGGGACTTGGAAGCAGAGGGTCCGTGTTCCAAGCCAGAATCTAGTAGAGTCCTGAACGTGCTAGGGCTGTGCTGTGGGGCCGCCATCTTAGAAGCCTGTTTTCAGTTGTTATGCCTTGTTCGTTGACGTCATCATGTTAGTTTTGCCCAAACAAAACAATTGTTTTTAAAAAGTTTTTTTTCACCATTGCATTTGTTTATTATAATGTGGCATTTCCAAGAGAGAATGGATACTGTAGCCTGCAGCCAGAGGAAGAACAACAGCAGCAGCAGCGGTGGCTCGGTGGGCAGGGCCAGCACTGGCCCCCTCATTTCTTTGCTAATTCAGTTTTGCTAGGCCCTCTTAAGTCCCTTGGGAACCGATATTATATTATTGCTTATAAATTCAAGGCCTGTGTTTCTGTAATTGAATTGTTTTATTTGTGGAGCCAGACTGCTAGTTATATGCTCTAATTCATATCCTCAGTCCTGCCTACCTCATTAGAGAGTTTATTCAAAGGTAATTCTATAAGAACTGCTCTTTCTGTACTCTAGGATGTTCCGATAAGCCATTGAACAACCTCGTGCCAAAGGTTGGGGATCCAGTGATCCTTTGAGAAATGACTGGTGCCAGCCTAAAAGGGGAGGTTCCCTGGGCTGCTTGGCCCTGCCAGGCTTAGCCTTGTGAGCAGTCACTGGAGTAGATCAGTAAAAATCGATCAAGTGCCAGTTCTGGGCAAAGTTTACCAGGACCTAGGAAGCCATAGAAAAGGAACGAATCAGTCTGCCCTCAGGACACTTCCATTCTTTTTTCTGGGGGAGCATATGGATGTTTATAAATAGTTCTAGGAAATTTGAGGAAGGAAAGCACTAATGATTTGCAGCTTGGGAATGATCAGGACAAACATCGGAGTGGAGGCAATGCCTTCATGGAAACTTGAAAGAAGTCAATGTTTCAAGAAGCAGGGGTGAGGGAGTACCCAGTGAATTGTAAGCATGGGGACCAGGAGGTGCAAATACACAGAGCTTAGAGATGAAGGCTGGCCTATAGGGTTTTTGAAGGACAATAGTAAACCATCTTACTCCTGGAGACCAGGGTCCACCCCCTCCTCCTGCCCCTATACCTTCCCCTCCTTACAACTACCTAAGAGTTATAGCTACAGCTACAGGCAGAGACCAAACTCAAACCCGTTTCCAAACCACAGCCTTCTGTCACATCCCTTGGAGGCTAAACTTTACTCTTTTAATTGAACCCACTATTATTCCTTTGTTTAAGAGTCTCCCACTTGCCTGTTTTTCCACCTATCTGTTTATTAGTCAACCAGCAGCCATTGCCCATGTCCGTTTACCTCACCTTCATTCTCACTAACCTTCCCTTTCTATATCCCCCCCCCATCCACTGCCTCCAGTGTACCCTCTGGAATTCTGATTCCATAATGAACAAACTTGTCTTCCTCCAGACCCTCTCACCCAGGTTCCCTCTGTTAGCTTCACTGAGTCCTGGTTTCATTCGACTCCGTTGCATTACCTCTGTCCCTGGCTACGGCACACCTACCTTTGACATCCCTTGTGCCTGCTGCCAGTTCTCGACTTGCCCTCTCTCTTTGCCATTCTGCATTCTCTCCATCCTGGAAATCAGAGTGACTCACCTGGTCTCATACAGGGCAAATTAGTTGTCTCTGGCCTTGAAAATCAAAGGAAGTTTGTTGTTTACTTTTGGGCACATTGATGACTAGTGCTTGATGAGTGCATGTGATTTCATTTTTTTTTCCAATTGCATGCAAAGATAATTTTCAACAGTCATTCTTTGGCAAGCTTTTGAGTCCACATTTTCTACCATCCTTCCTTCTCTCTCCCCTCCCCAGGGCAGCAGGCAATCTGATATAAGTTGTACATGTAGAATTGTGTTTAATATATTTCCATATTAGTTATATTGTGGAAGAGGAATTAGAACTAAGGGGGGAAATCATGAGAAAGAAAAAAAAAACATAAAATAAGTTTTAAAAAGTGAACATAGTATGCTTTGCTCTCCATTCAGAATCTATAGTTTTTTTCCCTCTGGATGTGGGTGCCATTGTCCAAAGCAGGTCTCTCAGGATTGTCCTTGATCACTGAACTGGAGTTGCATCCATCCTGATTCATCATCTCACATTATTGCTGTTAATGTGGGATACATGTGATTTTGCCAAAGGAGGCTAGCAGGGATGACGGATTGGCCAACTCTAGTGGAGAGATGTTGAGAGAAATATGGCAGGGTCCATTTGGCATAGTGTTTGTACTGTGTGACCATGACCACAGTTAGAGTCCCGTAGAATTGACTTTCAGACTAAATGGGAGTTTCTCTGCTTGCCTTCTCTCGGTTATGTCATGGACTGCATGTGGCCTGGGGCAGGCAGGATCAAGGCCCCCGGCCACCTCCTAACAGCTTTATCCCCAGATTGGCTATGGTGAGATGGCTTGTTCAGCATCGGGCCATAAGAAGGGAATGCAGAAAAGGTTTGAATGATTGAATGATATAAATGTGCTATTTAGAGGTCACTGTTTGACTTGTTCATTGTTCACAATCTGCATGGCCCCACATACAATAATAATAAAAGAGCCACAATAAGAATAGTTAGCATTTAGAGATCTTTAAGGTTTGCAGAGCACTTTGCTACACAAAAACCCTGGGAGGCAGGGATTATTATCATCCTCATTTATACTTCATGAACCTGAGACAGACAGAGGTTAAATGACTTGTCCAGGCTCCAACTGTTGGTCCATGTCTGATTTCAGGCACAGTGATCTGCCTACTCTGCCACCAGCTGCCTTGTGGAGCCTTTGACTTCTATCTGAGGAGCTGGGTGGAGATACTCCGCTGTATTTTTCCATGATCAGACCTCCTTTGGAACATATCTGTTTCACAGTTCTAGATATTTCATTTTGGGAAATGTGTAGAACAGTGTATCTGGAGTAAAGAAAGGCCTGGGTGGACATGCCAAAGAAAATGAGGATGGTCAGCTCAGGGATGACAAGACTCAGGGGACATCAAGGCAGTCATCAAAGACTTGAAAGTCTGTCACCTGGAAGACATGTCTGGTTTACTCAACTTGGCCCCAGGAGACAAGTGAGGAACAGTGGGTAGGAACAGTGGAGCTCAGTTTAAAGAACCACTTTCTAATATTTAGCATTAGCCACAAGGGGAGTGGATTCCTTCAAGAGGTAGTGAGTCTCTTTCCTTTGGAGATCTTCACTCAGAAAGCGAATGGCCTGCCATCAAGGGTGCTGGTGTGTCTGGCCCCTTGAAAGCCTCATGATTTCAACCACAGAGCTTCCGAAAGGTTTCAAGGGAGGGCTCAGAGGAACTCGTTTCTTGTCTGATTTCTAGTTAATTGGACTCGGAGCATGCTGAAATGGCCCAGAGGCTGGTGCACACGAGAACATGATCCCCGTCAATAATCCCTAGTTACATGGTTGAAATTTCTGATGTATTTTACTCCAACTGTCCTATGTATTGTATTGTGAAAAGGATTTGGCCTTGCATCTTAAGATGCTGACAGCGCCATTACTGTTCCTTATTTAAAGCAGGACCGAATCAAGGAGCAGCTGTGATCACATTGGGTTTGTGCACACCACATGAATCTCTTAGAATGAAGATTATTACTATAGTAGGTTTTCTTTGACATTTTCCAAAATAGAAACATAATTGTTGGTCTTGTTCACAAAGAATAATCAAGAATATATTGGAAACAGATGTGCATCAAGAGGGTTTTTTTTTTTTTGGTTGTTTTTGTTTTTTTTTTTATTTGAAAGATTTAACTTTCTCAATCCCAGAGCAGAGAATGGTAGCTAAAACATTCCGGATAATTTCTCATCAAGTTCCAACACAGAATTGCTATATTTATAAACATATACTTTGTAGTGATGTATGCCCATGTGTTGGAAATATTTTGGGCACCATCCACTCTAATTCTAAACTACTTGAAAGCCTCCCTCTGCTTTCCTAACAGGGCCTTTTAACTTGGTGGAAATCATTTCTGCCAGAACATGGTAATCATTTATCAACAAAGAGGGTGTTCAGGGACCATCCCCTTGTCTTCCTGCCTTAAGTTAGAAGTGATGTCAGGGCAAGACTGGAAACTGTCCCTCTTAGCGGCAGGGAGATCAGATTCACATCAATTAGGGATTGATGTATGATAAAGGGTAGAGTTTTGTAAAAATAATCAGAAATAGCTTTAGACGAGAAGATGATTTTCATAGAATTTAAAATTTGTTCCTCCTTTATTACTTAGAATATTGGACTAGATTATAGGCATATTACATATATATATATATATATATATATATATTCTATATATTCACATAGACATCCAGACAATAGTGTTGTCTTTTTTTCTTGATTGCCATGTCACTCTTTGCATTAGTATTGATGTTGGAGTCTACTAAGAGTATGTTATGTAGGAGAAAATATATACACACACATATATACAGACAGATTTATATATGTTTTTGTGTATAAACATGCACACATACTTATTCATATACACATATGTATTTTTATATATTTATTAAATATTAAATATTTATATATAGATTATATATATCTATATGGAGAGAGAGAGAAAGACAGACAGACAGAGAGGGAGACATACAGAATCACAGAGAGAGACAGACAGACAGACACACAGCAGGAGTGAGAGAGGAGGGGCAAAAGAATTGGGGAGGGAGTGTGGGGGAGAGAGAACACACATGGAAGCACTGTAAGGGACAAAAGTGGCCTAGTCCAATTCTCAGCATTTATAGATGGAGGAGAAGTGTGTTCTAGGTGGATTAAACCGTGAACAGACTTAGAAGTCCTGAGTTGAGTCTTAGCACTTTCACATTGTTGTTCTTTGGCCTTCTCCAAGAAGACCATGACACCAGTGAGGTAACACCATGAGAGGCAATTGAATTGGATTTGACCTGAGAGGGGAAGACTCTTAGAAGACCAAAACAGCAACGATTGTTATCTTCTCTCTCTAAACCAGTTGGGCCCAAATGAATAGCTCACCCTGTAGGCTTAGCTGAGACCCGAGGAGCTCAAGAGTGATAAAGAAAGATGGAAGAAAAGAAAGAGACAGAGACAAAGGAGACAGAAGAGTTGTGTAGCCCAACTTGCCAGCAGTGGGGCCACTCCTCTGACCAACAGAAGTTGTTTGGCCTTTCTTCTCGAAGAAGTCCGTGATACTGGGGAGGTGGTACCGTGACATGCAATGAGCTCGTTCACTAGAAGCCACCACCTCCATGGGTCTCAGTTTCCTCCTTTGTAAAAGGAGCACCTGGGTGACACAGGCCCCTTAAAAGACTGTGATTTGAGAAAGACTTTGCAATTTAATTTAACAAACATTTATTGAACACATTTAACTTTCTCAATGCCAGAGCAGAGAATGGTAGCTGTCCACACATTAAAAAGAAACCCTCCCTGCTCCCTAAAAACACATTTTACTGGAAGAGTGCAGTCTCTCCAAAGATGAGTACAAAGGAGTTTCATGAGGGAGAGGGTGTCAACAAGTGAAATTATTCAGAAAGGTTTTAAACTGGCCCTGGGTGATCCTGGGGACCATTAATACTGTCGAGACGTGAGGAGTTCCAAGAGGGGCATGTTTGGAGGACATGTTAACTGTGAAAGGAGACAGACCCAGGCTCACGTATGTCCAAGTCTCTTCCTCAAAGTAAGACAAGTTTTTATGGATGTGTTCGACACAAACATTTTTTATGTAAATTTGATGTGTCTTTAAGGTGATTTTAATGTAAAGAAATATGCCAATAATATTCTTGTTTTTCATTTTGCAATAGTAAATAGGACCTGGTTAAAGTTGAAATAAGTTACTTTTGAGGTCTTCTGGCACAGATCAATTATAGAGTAGAGGCCTCTGAGTTTTCTTTCTAAGTCCTTTGCTCCTGATCACTAAAAGCTGAGAAAGGAAATCCAGGTTGATATTGCCACCTCCTGGACAAAAAAATAAAGCGAAATAATTAGAAAGAAAGAAATGGGAGTCAAAGCCTGATCAGTATATCTAATATATTTCTATACGTAAATGAATTGGATTTGAGTGAGGGGGGACTATGCTAAGTCACCAGCCTCACTCTCTCCTCCAGAATTGTCTGGGTCCAGGGGTGGTAGCTAGGTTGACTCAGTGGATAGAGCACTGGCCCTGGAATCAGGAGGACCCGAGTTTGGCCTCAGACATTTACCAGTCGTGTAACCTTGGGCAAGTCCCTTAACCCTGATTGCCTCACATCCAGAACCTTGTCCAGTTGCCCTGATTCATATCTGGCCACTGGATGCAGATGCTTCTGGAGGAGAAAGTGGTGCCTCACTCATGTGCATGTGATGGCATCACCTCTCTGATGTCATGGTCTTCTTCAAGAACTGAAGGACAAAAACACAACAGCAATACGTAAGTGAACAAGATAAATATTGATAATGGTTTCATGCAAAAGTTGTAGGAAGTCTCTGAGGATTCCCCCCAGGGATCTGTGCCAGCCAGGGGCTGGTCAGCATTTTTGGAAGGCCTTCCATTAAGGTCTGGATGTAGAAGGGGAGAGGTGGTTGGACACTTAGTTGCCAAAGACTTGACAGGCTTAACATGGACTGAATCAAAGGAAATAATATTCAGAGGGGATCTGTGCACAGCCTTGCACTTAGAAAAAATGCAGCTGGGAAGATATAAAATGGGGAGGGGGTCACCTAATTCTGTGTGACTCCCTGGGATGATGTCATGGCCAAGAAAGCCTGTGCCTTTTTTGTCAGACCAGGCCTAGACTATCAGGTTCTGTTGTGGCCTTCGTACTGTAGAGGGCCTGGAACAAGAGACCAAGATGGCACAGGCATGCCCCTACTTTCCCCTTTCTTTATAGCCTGGTACAGCATAGTCCTTGGAATATTTTTGTTGTTTATTTTTTTCTCTCTGTGACCCTTTTGGGGTTTTCTTGGTAGAGACACTAGAGTAGTCTGCCTTTTCCTTCTCCAGCTCATTTTACAGATGAGGAAACCGAAGCAAACAGGGTGAAGTGACTTTGCCTAGGGTCATCCAGCTAGGAAGTATCTGAGACCAGATTTGAACTCAGTTCTTTCTGACTCCAGGCCCTGGTACTCCATCCACAGAGCCACCTAGCAGCCCCAGTATGGTTTAGTCATAGAATACTGTATTCCAGTTTGTTAACTTGTATGTAGGATTACTAAGGGAATCAATCATAAAATTATCAAAATATTTTTAAAGACAAGTTTCTGAGTTGGGCATGGTGCTATATGTATAACCATGATCCCAGTTCTGGGCTGAGCTGCTGGATCTCATTAACCCAGGAGTTATGAGCTATCTATATCTATATCTATATCTATATCTATATCTATATCTATGTCTATATCTATATCTATATCTATATCTATATCTATATCTATATCTATATCTATACCTATACCTATACCTATACCTATCTATATCTATATCTATCTATATCTATATATCTATATCTATCTATATCTATATCTATCTATCTATCTATCTATCTGTATCAAGATAGGGAGAACCACCCTTTTCGACCAACCAAAACAATTCCTAGCTCTCAGGTAAAGAACCAGGCCTTTCACCTCATAGTACTCCCTGCCCTTCTAGATGAACTAAAAGATCCCTTCTTTATAACTCTTAGTTTCTCTGACCTACAAAAGAAATTTATGTTTTGGCAGGATTTGGTCAATTACTATGAAATAATTAACATTTTTTGAAGGAAAAATTACTTATTACTTCTCCCCTACTAAAAAAAAATGTTCTTTGTGGAAATAGATCACATGGTGGCTATTCTTTATTGTAAGAAGGTAATTGGTGATTAAGAATGTGGGGACAGCTAGGTGGTGCAGTGGATAGAGCGCCTGCCCTGGAGTCAGGAGGACCTGATTCAAATCCAGCCTCAGACACTTAATAATGACCTAGCTGTGTGGCCTTGGGCAAGCCACTTAACCCCATTGCCTTGCAAAAACAAAAAGCAAAAAACAAACAAAAAAAGAGTGAACAACAATCAACCAACTAGCCAATCAACCAACAACTAATGGTTCCTACTTGTGTGCTAATTATATTATTACCTTGTCAAGATACTTTAGCTGGAAGAGCTCATTTATCCAAATGAAAAGTCAGAAGCCCAGTCCAGTTTTAAGAATACTTTCTAGAGGAAAAATGTGGGTATTTGAAATCACTCACATTACCCTGAAAATGATGATTTGTTCCTCATTGTTGTAAGAGCCTGGATTCCATGTTTGTGAAGAATAGTAGCCATCCTTTACAGATGCTCTACAGATTGGATCTCCTGGGAACTTCAACCCTAGGGGGAGGGTACTTTTGTTATCCCCATTTTACAGAGGAGGAAACAGAGGCAGGCAGAGGAGAAGTGCCCTGACCAGGATCATATAGTTGTTAATAGCTGAGGCTGGATTTGAACTTGTTTCTTCCTGACTCCAGGCCCAGTGCTATGCATTGTACTAGCTACTGGTCATCTTTTGAAGATAAACAGTCACCAAATGTAAATTTATGAAAGATGAATCCAGATTGGCATGATATGTTCTCTGGTTCTAAAACTGATTCTAATCCTATTTATTTCCACAGTCACAGCCCTTTCAGACAACACAAAACCAAAGACAAGCATGAGATCGACCGGATGACGCTCACAGTGGTAAGGGACTCTGTCATGTTCGTTATGCCTCTCATGGGAAAGAGGGAAAGGACACTGAGGGAAGGAGAACACATTTTAACCCACAGGGAGCTGGGCTCCAGAAGCAGAGAATGAAAAGAGAATTCTTGGGTAGATTTCTGACATCCAAATGGATTGAAATGAGGTCAGAATCAAGTCATGATTGGCTAAAGGAGCAGAATGGTGCAAAAGTAAAGGTTGAGACAAAAGCAGTTTGATTGGAGAGCAGAGATGGCCAGGATCAGAGGAGGCCTTGTGACCAGAAGGACTTGCCTCTTGCCTGTTATATATATTTTGAAATATGTAATAACCTAATGCTAATTGTTTCCTTCAAGTAAACCTCCATTACATAGCTACCTAAAAGATCACTAATGTTCTTATCCTTTAATTCATTCAATTTTAATTCAAAACCGTGGCCTTTACTTTATGATGGTTGTACCTTATCTCCATTTTTCACATTGCCTTTTCCCTGTAGAATGTGGAACTTCCAGATGCATTCTCCCCTGAATTAAAATCCCTTTTGGAAGGATTACTACAAAGAGATGTTAGCCAGCGACTTGGCTGTCTGGGAAATGGGTAGGCACTCCTTTCTCTGTCTTCTTCCTGTTTGTCTCTTTAGCTTCTGCTTTGACTTGGGGTTCAAGGTTGGTTTTATTCAGCACTCACATTCACTGCTCTGTCCTGAAAGACTGTAGATGACAGCACCTCTTGGACTCTGTTGGGTCCTTTCAGTTTTAAAATGAAGCACAAATAGACCTCCTTTCTATAGTTCTTTCCTCCCAACAGCTTTGAGGGGTAGCTAATAGAATTCAACTCAATGAATACTTACTAAATTGATGTGAGCCTAGCAGTGAGTGAGTGAGACAGAAATAGAAACAGATATTTTTATATTTATATAGAGAGACAGCCAGAGACGGAGTCAGAGAGAGAGAGACAGAGGGAGACAAAGAGACAAAGACATAGAGTCACAGAGAGAGTGAGGAGATAATATGAAAATATGAATATGACCCTGAGATTGCAGGAAGTTCAAAGTTGGGGGAAAGGTGAAGGAAGATGACTTCAGTTTTGGACATTTGGGGGTGAGATGTCTCTAGGGCTTCCATTTTGGAGCATCCATTAGTCAGTTGGTGTGAAATTAGAGTCAAGGAGAGAGTCTAGGATGGCATACAGAGATCTAGGAGCCATTGGCACACAGTTGATAATTAAATCTGCAAGAGTGGATAAGGTTTCCAAGAAGGGCTACAAAGAGATCATCCAGGCTAGCACACTGTGGGGTGTGGATGGTTAGGAGGAATGTTGGGGGGTCCAGCAGAGGAAGGGCAGTCAAACAGCTCAAAACCCAAAGGAGTAGGGATATCCAGGAACAATGGGAGAGACGTGGGCATGTTTGTGGGCATCAGGGAACCCAGTAGTTAGGAAGAGATTAAAGATTAGAAGGGGGGTGATTGTTGGGGGGTGTAGTCTGCTGGAGAAGAGAGGTAGGGTTGGACTCAAGGACACATGCAGAGGTTGGTCTTGGGCCCAGAGAAGGGCCCACCTTAGAGTAGAGGAGCAGAGAATGGAAGGAGATGAGGGAGGCATTGTCGGGGGAGAGAAAAGTCGTATCTAGACTGACCTGAAGTGGGTGGCATCGTGAGGGGCTCCTCCCAGCATCCCCTCCTTCCGTCTTCTCCTTGTCTCCGATTCTCCCTGGGTAGATCGGGGTCCCTGTCATGCCGGGACCATGGTTGTCCACATGGCCCATTGCACAGACCACTGACCACCTGCACACGCGCCATTGTTGACCAGAGGGCCCACCTGGTTCACTCTCCCCTCCTGCCTGGCTTCTTCTCTTCATTCTCTTTCTCTGACTCCTCTGTCCGAACTTTCTCAAAACCCTCCTACAGCAGCTACTTCAGGCTTCTGTGTCTGGAATTTATGCTTTTTAATCAACTTTTATCTGTGCATCAAGACTTTCTTTGAGCTTGATGCCCCCCCCCCAAAAGAGTCCTGGGGAGTTATTTTGGAAATCACTTCCTGGTGGTAGCCCCCACCTCACCTCCACCCCTACCCGACCTCAGACCTTCCTGGGGATTCTTTCCCTCCCCATCTGGGAATCTACCCCCTGAATCCTCCTTTTCTAAGATTCTGGGATGGGGGGATTGCTTCCTTTGCACCAGCCATGATACACACAGGGTTCTGACTCAGTCCTAAATGACTCCTCCTTGGGGAGTGAGTCTTCAACCTGACCCATTCAGAGTCCAGGCCCAACTGTTCATGAACACCATGGGCTCAAATCTGTCCAAAGCACTGACCACAGTGTGATCTGAGGCCTCTCTTACCGATGACCGCTGGCCTTCTGGGCTCAGTCATCAGTTGCCAGGCCACGTAGCCCATAGGTAACGCTTTCTGCCATCAAGCCTGGGGCGGAGGGGGCATGCCTTACTCTCTGCCTGCCATGAGTCTGCCACAGCACAAGGGGCAGAAGGACTTGTTTTTTCCTCTCTTTGTCAAGTTTCCTTCATCATCACTGCAGACTTTTTCACAAATGCCCAATGCAGCCCCTTCAGTCTCTGGGTGCAGCTCAGGGTCAGAGGTTCTGAGGGGGGGCAGCTATAAGACCCTTCTCCTCTGACCACATGAATAGCCCAGCATCCTCTTCTGTTTCTGGAATTTCCATTTGTTTAGGAACTAGCTCTTCCATTTACAAATGCATATTTTTAAAATAACTTATTGATGCCTTTGTTTTATGTTGCCATCAATTCTGGAAGTTCTCTCCCTAGCCCCCTCCGTCTTACCTCCATTGAACCTTCTCTTGTGCCAGTAGCAAGCATGGCAGCAACAAGGAAGAGAACTGAGGACCCTGATAAAGCCATCTGGGGAGAGGAGAGGAAGGCACTGGGGGACTGACCTGCAGGACCATGACTGAGGGTGGAGGGGGATTGGGGGAGTGGGATTCCTCCAAGCCTGACTTCCTTTGGGGTGGGGGGGTCTTTTTATTGATGTTCTGGTTGACATTGTTGTAGTTCTGCTTGCTTCATTCTGACTGGCATGTTTGTGATCATTCATCCTTTTTATTTCTTTCTCTAGTGCAGAGGAAGTGAAAAGCCACATATTTTTCAAAGGAGTTGACTGGCAGCATGTCTACTTACAGAAGGTAGCCAGCCTATCGTAAGACCCTGGCCTGTTGTTACTTTCTCTTGCTGTGACCCCATCCATGGAATCATGACTGAATGGAGAGTTGGAAAGACCCTTGTCTGACCTCCTCCCTCCCAGTTTATTGTTTATTTCCATTTCTCGATTTAGCTTTTCTTCCAATTCCTGAATTATTCTCCTCACTCCAGTGGATGTGATGTTATTGATTTGGGAGTTACCTCCAACAGGACACATTGCAATCAAATGTAAATTCCATTACATTTAATAAAACACTAAATTTAATGAAAATCGATTTTAAAAAACCCAACTTTTTTTCTAAAACATTTTCTCTTAACTTTTGGATGCTTAGGCTTTCTAATCATTTATACAAAAGGTAATTTAGGATGCTGTTCTGGAGAACTGAATCTGAGAAAACTAATGTTGGCCTAAAATATTCATAGAAATGAAAGTGAAATATTCCCCCTTTCAGAGAAAGATGTGTATGTGTCTATTCCAGTCCATATAGAATAAATATTTTATCTTTTAGAATTTACTTTTGTCTTTTACCCAGCGTGATACCATGTCATCTTGATATCTGAAACCATTTTTACTATGGATAATGTTGATCTTTTCTGTTTATGAGCTTCAGTAATATTAATCACGTCATTAGTTTTGTTTTCGTTGTTTTTTGCAAGGCAGTGGGGTTAAATGACTTGCCGAGGGTCACATAGCTAGGTTATTATTAAGGATCTGAGTTTGAATTCATGTCCTCCTGACTCCAGGGCCAGTGCTCCATCCATTGGGCCTCCTAGCCGCCCCAGCTTCATTAGTTTTGGATCAAAAGTTCAGCAACTGCTTACTTTAACAAATGACAGAGATCTCTGCAAAGGAAGAGAATTCTGATAGTAATGTTCACAATGATATAGTACTGTGAGGTTTGCCAAATGCTTTCCTCACAACAATCTGGTGATGGTATGTAGCGTAAAATGTGCTTATGCTCATTTTACAGATGAGGAAACTGAGGCACAGAGAGTGACTCACCCACATTTACTTAGTTAGTAACTCAGATCTTCCCACACCAGTCCTGGTGCTTGTTTTCACTCTTACATAATGATCTTTGAGATCATTTGGAAGCACAATTTTTCAAACTGTAATATACTTAGAATGAGTTAAAAGGAGTTTCCTTGCTTGATGTCTCTGCTGAACTCCATGTAATGGAGGCTCCCAAGTTAGGCATTCAAATGTTTTCGCATGCATAGCCATTGCAATGTCTTCTCATTGCAGCTTTGGAACAAATATAATTCTGAAAATAAAATTTTGACCTGCAATCTTAGGAACCCAGCAATTTTTAAAAAAAATTAAGACTTTGAAAATCATTTTTTTTCATTTTTCACTGAATTCTCTGAAAAGTGAGATTCTTACTGTGATAAGAATAAACAAGTATAACAAAAAATGCACATGATTGTTTCAAACTTAATGCATAATACAATAGGTTTCATCCTGAAAAATGGTGCTTTCCATTGTCACTTGCAAAAAACCTCCCTTCCCACCCTCCCAATAAAATGCATGTACTAGAAGGCACAGCTTGCTCATTGTCCTCCCCTCCTTTGAATTTCCCAGTATCCTCCACCACTGATCCCTCCCCGGGGTGAAGTAAACGCTGCAGATGCTTTTGATATTGGCTCATTTGATGAAGAGGACACCAAAGGCATTAAGGTACTCACTTATGTGGCTTATTCTTGCTCATACTGCATTTGCTGTCATTGTAAACTCCAATGGAATGTCTTATCATCATTGCCAAGATGTTTGAGGAAGGGTTAGCCTAGAATTGGGAAATGATTCTAAGAATGGGGATAGTATGGATTTATTTTCAGTGAAATTCAGAATGATCTGATTACTCCTCATTTGAATTATAGTTAGATAAAAGAAAACCTCAGGTGTTTACAACACAATAAAACTCCTGCAAATATGGGAATGTGTCAGTTATCAGAGTTCTCCTTGATCCTTCGTTTTCTCAGGCTGAGTTAAAGATTGAGTAGGTAGTGAGTAATTTGGTCAGAATCATTTTAGGGTTGTCAATCATCAGGTAAGTAATCACTACTTTTAATATGTTTTTCTAAATTGTTTATACTTTCATATTTTTATTTTTGCAATTAGACTTAAGATATTATTCCAGATAATTCCAGAATCATAAAAGAAAATGATGCATGTTAGCATTTCTTAGTAAAATTTTGTTACCCAGTACCAAAAAGTGATTGTCTGCCGGTATGTTCACTTCTTATACATGCTTACTGGCTCCATTTGTCCTCTCCTAATCAGCCTACTCATAAATAAGGGCTCTCCTGACCAATACTATTAGATTTGAAAATTGTTTTTTGGTTTGGTTTTGTTCGTTTTTTTTTTTTTTTTGTTAAATGGTACAGGAATTGTCAAAGCTAACCAGAGGAGTGCCGGAGATTACCAGGGCCAGTAAATAGGGTCAGAGGAAAGGAAGTTGGAGGGTGCTGAGGCAGAAAGCCAAACAATGTGCTGGAGGAAACCTGAGACCAGGGAGTGAAGGCTGTAAGGCAATGGTCAGGGATCATGGCACACACTGAATGTGTGAGAATGAAAGAGTCAGCAAGGAAGGGTCAGTAGAGTTGTCCTAGAGGATTTAGAACTGGAAGGATTGAGCTGTGTATCCCTCCAGGCCTCCCTTCAGTTCTCCATTCTCTAATCTCAGCTGTGCTCCCCCTGCTGAGAAGGATCCCCTGCCCGCCCAGTCTCTTCTCTGTCACCCTCAGCCAGGAGCTGTTCTAAATTTCTGCATCTCTCCCCAATGCTTCTTTACCAATCCCATACCTTCTCTCCTAATGAAAGACCTTGAAATAGTCAATTCATTGATTATTGAATGTTCTCTCCCATTCTACTTCTCAAATGCCTCTATGCCATCCTAAAGTCCTCTCTTACCTGGCTCCATTCTATTGAAGATGTGGTCCTTCTCCTCAGCAAGATGAATCCATCTATCTATACTCTGGGTTATACTCTCTGTTTCCCCTGGGACCTTGCCCCTTTGATATCTTCCCTCTCTCTCTTCCCTGATGTTAAAGCTCTAATGATTTACCAACTCCTTCCTTGATGTCTATAAAGATAACCTATATTTCCTCCATCCTTAAAAAAATCATTTGGCTCTCCTATGTGATCATCCTATGTTATTGTCCTATAGCTCACCTGCCTTTCATTAATAGATTCTTAGGAAGGATTATTGATTACCTTTACTTCCTCTGGTCTTTTAAAAAATTTTTTTTTATTTATTTAAGACAATGGGGTTAAGTGACTTGTCCAAGGTTGCACAGCTAGGCAATTATTGCTTCATTTGAACTCAGGTCCTCTTGACTCCAGGGCCGGTGTTCTATCCACTGCTCCAACTAGCTGCCCCCTTCCTCTGATCTTCATGAATTTTGAATTCATTGGTAAGGTGGTTTCCAACTTCATTACAGAATTAAAATTGCTTCCTCTAAGATTATTGACACTCTCTTCATATCTAAACCCACTGCTGAGCTGCAGCTCCCAAGGAGCTGGGAGAGTATCCCACTTCAATCTGATGTCTCAGCATTTCATTCAGAGCACCTGAAATTCTTGAAAAGATTATAATTCAGCACTTGGACAGCTTCACCATCTCATTGATGTGACTTAGGTGTCCCCACCTGTGGATTCTTAAACTCATCCTTTTTGAGTGATTACAGAATCTCACCGAGGACTCCCCGACTCTAGACTTAACTGATCCTGAGCATTTAACTTCTTGACATCTAGCTTCCTTGTCAGCAAAATAGGTTAAAAATGTCTGCAGTGTACACTTCCCTCTCTGGATTGTTGTGAGACTCATATGAGAGCCTCATCCACCTTGGGTCACTCAGTCTTCCATGAGCACAGTACAGAACAGTAGCATCTTTAGGAGATCCATCTTTCCTTTGAACCCAAGTTGCGAGCTCCATGGAGTGCAGAATCCTATGGATACCTACTTGATGCTTCTGTTGAGATTGTTAATCAGGGAACTATAAGGTCCTAGGTGTGGTGATAGCTGTCCAAGAATGTTGTTTTCTTTTGGAGGAGTCTTTAACTATTGGTTCTGGCATCACGTTTTTGCCTTCAAGCATATTTTTTGTTAGTAACCTATAGTGAATGATCTGATCTTGCCTTCCATACACCTTTCTATATATACTTTGTGTGTGTGTGTGTGTGTGTGTGTATGTAAATCATTGATATCAGTATTTCTTTCTTTTTTTTTAGTTTTTTTTGCAAGGCAATGGAGTTAAGTGGTTTGCCCAAGACCACACAGCTAGGCCATTATTAAGTGTCTGAGGCCGGATTTGAACTCAGGTCTTCCTGACTCCAGGGCCAGTGCTCTATTCACTGTGCCACCTAGCCTCCCCGACATCATCATTTCATTGATATGAAAAAATACTTCAAATCTTTGAAGAGAAGGCGAGAAGAGGGGGTCAGTAAATTCTGATGTCTCCTCTGTCACCTTTTAGAAAATTATACCATTTATTTATGGGGGGATAGTATTTTCCCTTTTCAAAAATCTTGTAAATTGAGTCTTTAAAATTGTGTCACTTCTAGGATTTCATTTACATTTATTTGGTCTTGTCCAACTCTTTTTACCAACTTGAGTATTATAAATGCTGCTTTAATTTCCTCTTTATAGCAATCAAAAATTGAAATATTAAAAGTCTAACTAGTCATGATTCCATTCTTGTTGATTAAAATAAATTATTATTATTACCAAAAATATTGGCATTAGATCCCATTTTTCTCTCTTTGCTCTCTTTCTTCCAATTTCATCTGGAAATACTCTAGGCCTAATCTGATTTAGTTGGATCTCATGCAGACTTGTTTTCTACAGATTTATTTTCCCTCAGTTGCTTTTTAATATTTTGTGATGTGATTTCTTAAAATCTTTCCCCATTCTTCTCTGTAATAATTTTCATGGACTTATATTCCAAAGTCATGTTAGCCATGGCTGCTATGTTTCTTTTCATAGCAATGAAATAAAGTGTTCACTAGTCAAGGAAGTTTCTGGATTCTTTTGTGCTCTTCATTCTTGTGATTAAAACCTCTAAAATGGAAATAATCTGAACCACTGTCTTTTCTATTATCTATCTCTATCTCTTGAAATCATTAGCCTGTTTGAATAGGTTTGGTTGGAACTATCGTAAATTAATTGTCTTACAATTTTATTATGCTTTTTGACCTTTGCTCTAATTTTTCTGTGACCTCAGCAGGTACTTTCCTTTGTCTTTCTTTGTATCACCTTAGTACTTAGCATAGGACCTGACTCATAATAAGTGTTAAATGCTGAATTCAAATTCGGTGCCCTTTCCACTGTAGCACACTGCTTTGGATTTTGGGATTCAATGTGACTTTCTTCTTGAAGAAATGTTGGTAACTGAGCGAATTGCTGAAGATCTCTAGCCTTAGTTTCCTCATCTGTAAAATGAAGGTTTGAACTTGATGACCAGCTCTAAGTCTTGATCTGCTTTATTTCTTAATCTTGAAACTATTATCCAGCAAATTGGTTATTGTTCATTTTGATATTAAAGTCATAGATAATGACGTATTTGGGGGATTCTGCCAAGTTTTTTTTTAAAATAGAATTTCCTACTTCATCCTCTTTCAGTAGAGGTCTTTTTTTGGTTAATATGACTTTATTTAGACATTACTAAAATATTCTTGTTTAAGAGTAAACATAATACCCCTCCCCCACAAAAATATAGGACCTTATGAGAAATAAAGTAAAAGAAAGAGAAAAAACTGTGTTTCAGTCTGTGTTCTGGTACCATTAGCTCTGTCTTGGGTGGGTCACATTCTTTATCATAAGTCTATCCCAGAAATTACTTTCATATTTTTCCATAGTTGCTGTTGCTGACTGTAATTCCCTCCATTCATTCCTTCCCACTACCATCTATTATATTTTCTCTCTCCTTTCACTCTGTCCCTCTTCTAAAATGTGCTGTAGGATGGCTGAGTGATGCAGAGGGTCAATAGAGGTCTTGATATTTAAGCTTTTAGTCTTTTGACTTATGCTTGTAAGGAGCAATGCAAGAGGAGATACTCAAACCTTCTATGAAATTTCTTCCTAAGTCTGAATGCTTGATGAAACAAACTTCATTTATTCCTTTATTTGACTCTACAAAGAAAAGCTGTCAACCAACCATTTAGTTGCAACCTATGTCTCCTTTAATTTTTAAGTTTCTTTCAATTAGCAAGCATTCCCACCTCTTCATCTCCCCCGCTTCCCCACAAAAAAAGAAAAACAAACTCCTATACGAATTATGGATAGTTGAGCAAAGTAAATTCTCACCTCAACCATGTCCACAGCTGTCTTCATCTTGATGGAGTCTATTAGCTTGCTTTGTCACCATTTTTCTGCAACCCTTAGTGGTTATTGCATTGATTAGAGTTCTTAAAGTTGATATTGATAGAAATCACTTCTTCCAGGATTCTATCAAGTCAGTACTCACCTTTAGAATATAGACAATGAAAATGGATACTAACAGATAGTTTTAAAATTAGAACTACTTAAACACCTTTCTTTGCTTCTTGCGTTGTCCTGGCCAGCCACCTGAAGATGAGCATCTCCACTGGATCTGGCAACTCCTGCTTCAAACAATGTGCCCCAAAACTTGATATTTTGGTGGAATCTGCCTGGGGTCCTAGTCTTCTGGAACAGCCTTTGAGAAGCATTAGTGCTAGGGTAGTAAGGAAGTACCACTTTCAAGGTTGTTCCTGAGGATAATGTGTGCAAGGGGAGTGCCCTGGGTGGGATTTGGTGGACTGCAGAGAGTCTGAGTTTGAATTGTGTGAGCATCAGGATAACAAGAACCACTGCTATGTGTTAGCAAAAAAAAAAGTTTATTGAAAGGGATACAGGAAGGGGCAGCTAGGTGGTGCAATGGATAGAGCACTGGCCCTGGAGTCAGGAGTAACTGAGTTCAAATCCGACCTCAGACACTTAATAATTACCTAGCTGTGTGGCCTTGGGCAAGCCACTTAACCCCATTTGCCTTGCAAAAAAGAAAACACCTAAAAAAAGGGATGCAGGACTATCAAATACAATAATTTCTACTCCAAGCAGAAGCCTGGGACCCTGGCAGGATCACAGACTCATTGGGATGGAGATTTCACTAAAACCATACAGGGAAATTTCATTTTTCTGAAAACCATTTTGATCTTTTAGTTATGTAACCTAGGGAGTTACCAAGGTCGTGGAGATCTTATTCAATGTTCCTTGATTAGTCTTTGGACCCCTGGACTCTTGTGGTCAGAGAATGAAGGCGGGTTCAGACAGTAGTCACTTTCTGGCTGAGTAGATTTTGCAGATAATTGCATTGGCCAATATAGCCAGTGGTCACTCCTCTCAATAGATCCTTTATGCAACCTGCTTTTTGCTTGTAAACTTTTCATAATCTCCCTGTCTCCTATCAGCTCCTTGCCATTTAGCAGCTCTTTGGAGAAAATTATAACATGCAGACTTGTTAAAATTGTAGCTGGGACAGTTCTCTGCAGTGGAAGAGAAACCAGATTCAAGAAGGTCTCAGCAGGATTCAACAAAGACTGAGCCTCTTCCTGGAGCCTAGAATGGTTCATCTTAATGAGGCTCCTTCGTGTTTCCTCTGCTTCATGCTCCATGTCCCCCACTTCTGCCTCCATATGAATGGTTCCCCTTCCCTGGACGCCTTCCCTCCTCACCTGCATCTCTGGGATCCCTGAGTATCTACCCTTGCAGGCTTGGCCCAGGAGCCACTGCCCAAGAGAACTCTTTCTGGATTCCCCAAGTAATAGTGCTCTTGTCTGCTCCAAAATTACATTGTGTTTCTTTTCTATAGATTTTGTATTTGAGATCTCTTTTAGCTGTTTTGTCTGCCCTCCCACTCGTAGAATATAGCCTTGGGAGGGCAGGGCAGGCAGCATTTCATTTTTGTCTTTGTATGCCCATTGCCTAGAACATTGCTGAGCATCAAGTAGATCCTTGGTAAAATGCTCATTGAAATGGAAATCCAGGACAATGAAACTGAAGAGTCATCGATGCAAAGTTTTTCACTTTTGCTCAAGGAATGACCTTTATTAAGGACAGAATGGGGAAACCACGATTTGATGGCAGGAGGTAGAAGCCAAGGAAAAAAATAAAGCTAAATCCAGGAGGGCTCCAAGTACAGGTTTCTTAAGGAAATGACCGTCTCTGTCTTGGTCAGAACAGATTGAAAGAATTGTGTTCAGTTTTGTGTTCTGCCTTTTAAAATCAGCTTGAGAACCTCCAGGGCTAGAGGTCACCAAGATGGAGCAGGGCCTTGACATGAGGCTAAATGAGGAAATGAAAATGGTGGGGGGATGAGAGAGAGAGCTTTGGGCAGCAGGGCGGAAGGATGAGGAGGAGAGGGGCTTCAGTGATTTAAAGGACGATGACTTGAAGACAAATTAGACTTGTTCTGGCCCCAGAGGAAGGAATTAGGAATGTCAAGTGGGAGACACAGAGACAGAAATAGACTGCTGCCTGGCAGCACTGTGGAGGGCATTCTTGTGGAGACATCCTTTAGGTGGCCCCCGAGGTAGGCCTGAGGCTCCTTCAGATCTGAGCTTTCGGTTGATGTAATGCCAGTTTCTCTGCTAAGCTTCAGTTTTCCCTCTCTATCCCTGACTGCAAATCCACTTTCCTTCCCCAGCCTAGAGACTGAAGGCCCACAACCCTTCCTCCCTAGAGCCTGTACCAACTTTCCCCACATCCTTTGCCCACGTCAATGTGCCACTTTTAATATATTTCTTCACATAGGCTGTGGCCCTGTTGGTAGGCTCTCAGATTTAGAACTCAAAGCAGCGTCCCAAACCTTCATTTTACAGTTGAGGAATCTGAGGCTAAGAGAGATGAAGGGACTTAAGAGGCACACAACTATCCCCTCTCTGGTTTGGAAGACTTTCTGACTCCAAGCCTGCCCTGTCTATGAAACTTCTTCAGAACAGGGACTGTGTTATAGTCATTTTATATCATAGGTTTTTAATGTTTTTAATGAATTTTATATTATTGTTGCTGATATTTTTCTCTCAAATGTTTTTCCATTTTCTTTGAATTTATCACATTGTTCAAAACCCAAGTTATATTAGATAGCAAAATGAAGTGTTTTGAACAGTATCACTGGAGCAAGAGGCAGGGTAGCAGAATGGATAAGAAAGCTGGTCATGGAACCTAGAAGACCTGGGTTCAAATTGAGCTTCTGGTACCTTCTGAGCGTCCTGAACCTGGGAAACTCTGAGGCTGATGGTTTTTCTCATCAGGAGTTCTTTGGCTAAGTGGATTAAATATTACTGACTCTACACATTCAAATTGAAATAGAATCTTCCCCTAAAGTTCTTTTGTCATGCTGTTCATTCTGTGGAACTGACTTAGATATTGAAAGCATTAAGTCAATGAAGTGCAAGCTCTGGCAGGTCTGAGCAAACTCTGAAAAGCTTCAGTGCAAGTCTGGAAGGGCAGGCAGGGCCAGGCCATGGTTTCTTCTCTGTGCCTCAGCCTTCTCCATGACTATGTTGTGGCTCCAGAGTCTTCCTCTGCCTCTGCCCTATGACTCCTAGTGAGAGCAGATGCCTCCACACCTCTGGAGGCTGCCCTTTTGCTAGGGGACTGTTCTCATCATGAGCAAGTGGCTGTCTTTGCAAGCTGGCATCTGCCTTTGGGAAGCTTCCTTCCTTTGTCCCCTGCTCTGCCCAATCTGATTGCGTTAGGAGAGGCAGTTGCAAGTAATGGCACAACTCATTGACCTTGGGTGGCAGGGTGGAAGTTCCAACCCACGTCAGCAGGACCAAGGGCTGCTGAGAGATGTGCTTATTTCAACTGTGGAGAACTGGAGGAAGACTTGACCCCTCAGATTGGTTTGCTGACTTGACCAGCTGCTTTGTGCCTTTGGGTTTAGGGGGTGGGGTTTCTGTTGTATTCAGTTTTCTGGGTAAGTGAAGTCAGCTCAACAATTTTAGTCCTGATCAAACTGCCAAGAATTATTTTCTAGAGCTAGAAAAAATGATAAAATGAATCTCGAAGATCAAAAGGGAGATATCAAAGGAATCAATAAAAAAAAAGGGGGGGGAGGGAAGATAGCTAAGCTTGCCAGATCCCAAACTGAATTATAAAGAGATAATCATCAAAACAATCTGGTTCTGGCTAAAACACAGAGAGCTGAATCAGTGGAGTGGATTAGATACATAATTACATAATATAGTGAGATAAATAGCATTTAGTAATTTAGGGTTTGATAAACCCAAAGATTCAAGCTTTTGGGACAAAAAATCATCTCACAAAAGCTGCAGGGAAAACTGGAAAGCAGTTTGGCAGAAACTAGGTGTAGACCAACATCTCACACCAAATGCCAAGAGAAGTCAAAATGGATAAAACTTTTAAAAATGAAAGATGATCCCATAAGCAAATAAATAGAACAAAGAACAGTTTACCTGTCACATCTTTAGCACCCAACAAGATGGTGAAGAGCATTATGAAATGAAAAATGCATAATTTTGATAATAGAAAATAAAATTAGTTTTTTAAGCACTATGTAAACTTACTTTATAGCCTTAGTCAAGAGTTTCCAAGACCTCAGGGTCACTGTTCTGCCTTACTTCCAGAACACATGGAGTTCAAGAGAACGCAATTCCAAGTTTCTTTTGCCCAGACTCTCACTTTTCAGAATAAACTCAGAATGAGTGACTGCCCCAGCTTCTGTGGAGGAGTACCTGGCCTGGGGGGCATTCTATCTCTCACTCCAGCTTTCTCTGGGGAAGAAC
The DNA here is from genome assembly GCF_037893015.1 of Macrotis lagotis. Lineage (NCBI taxonomy): Eukaryota > Metazoa > Chordata > Mammalia > Peramelemorphia > Peramelidae > Macrotis > Macrotis lagotis. Next base: position 685,921,422 of record NC_133666.1, read on the forward strand.
TGATGCTGAGCCAAGGCCGAGGCCTGCAGTTGGACTTTCAGAACAAACTACTTTTCCACCAATAGTTTATTTTTCCTTGCTATGAACTGTTAGGGACAGAGTCCGGGGTGGGGGGACATGAGAGGACTCTGGAATAAGTCATGGTCCTCATGGGCAAATGAGGCCGCTAAGTGTCTCCATTTGTTTTGTTTTGTTTTGATATAATTAGCTGCTAGATTGTGATCAGGAGCTTTACAAGAACTTCCCTCTGGTAATATCGGAACGCTGGCAACAGGAGGTGGCTGAGACAGTCTATGAGGCTGTGAATGCGGACACCGATAAGATTGAGGCCAGGAAACGGGCCAAAAATAAGCAGCTTGGCCATGAAGAAGGTAAACTCATTCCCATTGCTTGGGACATTCTTTATCTCCTGAATTCCCAAAGTCTCTAGGTCCCCTGTTGTCCTCGAGTCATCTGAATTAGCATTGTGCTTATAACATTACCCTAATAACTTTTAGCTTATCTGATCCTCAGGTAGGTACTGCTATTATCCTCACTTGTTAGTTGAGGAGACCTAGGCCAACAGAGGTGAAATGACTTGCCCAGAGTCACTCCAGCTAGTATTGGAAGCCAAACTTGAACTCAGGTTTCTCAGACTCCCAGGTCCAGGGCACAGCAAACTACTCCATCAAATGTAAGAGGCTTAAATATTTTATTATGCCCCAATAACTTCATTTGTCCTTTGTGGTGGGGCAGCTTACGAGAGTTAAAGTTTCTTTATTCTTACATAATGACCCTGAGTTGTGGGGGGTGGACCAAGGGAAGCCATGTGGAGATGAAGAGTCAGGATGAGGTCAGAATCCTGGAGGGAGCACTTGCTTGTGTCTCCTCTGACCAGAGCAAGTCCCATGAGACTTGTGTTCTCCCTAGTGCTCCTCAGGCAGGGAGATGTCACCAAGCTGTACTTGGCTGCTCTATTAGAGCCTTGAGAGCAGAGCTGCGATGATCATTTAGTTCTTGAGAAGCTTTACAGCCTTTTTTTTTCTTTTGTTGACATATAGAAATATTTAGGAAATCATGTCCTATTTTCAATCAATTGCTGAATCCTCCTTTTGTGGCTTGCAATGGAGACTGGACCTGTGAAACTCCTGAGACCGGAGCTGGGTATCTTGGTTGGCATCATCACTGCCAAAGATAGTCTTAGATTGCTGCCTGGAGCCTTGGGGTCCATGGCATGACAGCAGATTGGCTTAAAAACACACATTCACATTTCCTTTATTGTTTGATATTTGTCAGCCAGGTCCATTTTCTTCTGGTTCAGTCCTCACTAGAGAGGTAGCGTTGGACACCTTGTGACTTACCCAGGGTCACACAGCCAAGGTATGTCAGAAGTGAGACTGGAACCCAGGCTAGCTCTCTATCCAGTACTGATTCCACACTGCATAAAGAGGACCTGTTCTCAAGGAACTTACATTCAAATGGAGCAGACAAGTTGAGGTAACTAGAGGGGCAAGTCTTCTGCTGCTGAAGGTGGTGCTCCAGCTGAGATTTGAATAATTCCTAGAGGAGATGGGTCCTTGGAGGGTCTTCAGAGGCAAGGGCACAGGAGATGGAGCAGCACCTAGAAGGGGATGGAGAGGAAGAACATCTACTGAGGCTGGGCAGAGAGTTCAGTAGCAAACAGATGGATCTCAATTTGATCCTAGGGTAATAGGGAGTTACTGAGGTATACTGAGTGAAGGGGAAGGGATGGCATAGTCAGGCCCTTTAGGGAAATTACTTTGCTGGCTTATGTAAGATAGACTGCAAAGGACAGAAAGCTGAGTCAGGGAGCCTGGAGAAGCCCAAGAGTAGTCTGGATGAGAGGTGATAAGGACTGGCTGTCTGAGTAAAAAAAAAAAGAGAAATAAAAAAGAAATATCACAGAGGTGTAGATGACAAGATTTGGCAACTTAGTGATCATAAGGTGTACAGAAAGATGGTGGTCCCTAAAGTAGCGACAGGGAAGTTGAAGAGAAATGGGTTTAAAGGAAAAGATGAGGACCTTGTTTTAGGTATGTTGAGCCTGAAATGCCAACGGGACTTCCATTTTGATAAGTTTATTAGGGAGTTAGCAGTCTCAAACTGAAGCTTAGGAGGGAGACTAAGGATGGACAGAATAGGTTTGGTATTTGACGTAAGTGATCAGTGAAGAAGTCAAAGAGATCAATACATTAGTGTTGAATTAGTGGGAAAGAAAACAGCACTCAAGAGAGAGCCATTAAGGGGCACAGTCTGTGTGAGTACCCAACAAAAGAGTTGGAGAAAAGTGATTAGAGAGGCAAAGGGAGAGCCAAGGGAGAACAAGATCCCAAACCTCAGAAAGGATCAAGTCCTTAGAAGGAGGAGGAGGTGACAAAGCAGGGACAGAGGCAACAGAAAGGGCAGGAGGAGTGAGGATTGAGAAGAGGCCATTGGATGTGGAATGAAGAGTCTGTGAGTGACTCGGGAGAGGAAGGGCAGGTTCAGGGGTTTGATGAGGCTGGAGGCCAAATTATGGAGAGCTAACAAGTGAGCGAATGGAAAGTTGAAGCAGCTATGCTTTCCCCTTTCTCAAGGAGTTTAGTTGAGCATGAAGAAGAAATGAGGTTTTGTTTTTCAATTCTAAGTGAAGTCTTTTTTAAAAATTTTCTGGAATGGTAAATTCCGTTGAAATTTTATCAGAATTGTAAACAATTTCTTAATAACTTGGTGATATATATGTAGTAGCAGCTGAATTGAACAGTGGGCAGAGCTCCAGGCCTGGAGGCAGGAAGACTCTTTTTCCTGAGTTCAAATCCAGCCCCAGATACTTCCTTGCTGTTTGACCCTGGTTTAGTCCCCAAACCCTATTTGTCTTAGTTTCCTAATCTGTAAAATGAAGTTAAGAAGAAGATGGAAAAATACTCTAGTATCTTTGCCAAGAAATCACAAATGGGGCCACAGACCCATTGGGTCATGTCGGACACTACTGAAAAATGACTTAACAGCAGCCATATATGCTTATAGGTATACATATTATCTCCTCCCCCCCCCCCATAGCTAAGGTTTTTGAGGGCAGGAATTGTTCTATGTTAGTCTTTCTATTCCAGATACCTTGTGCAGGCACATGAATTTGGTAGGTGCTTGATAAATTCTTGTGAACTAATCCACCCATTCTGGGAGCAATTTGGAAGGGTTGTAAAATAGTATATAAGCTGTGTGTTGCAGTGGATGGAGCACTGGTCTTGGAGTCATCAGGAAGAGGAGAGTTCGAATCCAATCACAGACACTTGACTTTTATTAGCCATGTGACTTTGGGCAAGTCACTTGCTTCGTATTCAGGGTCATCTCCAGTTGTTCTGATTCTGGTCTGATTGATCTCACCACTGGGCCCAGATGACTATGGAGGAGAAAGTGGGGTTGGTGACTTGGCACAGCATCCCCCTCCCTCAGATCCAGTTCACGTTCTTCCCATGGCATCATCTCCCTGATGTCAGGGTCTTCTCTGAGAATGAAACAAGCATTCCTATTATCATGATTAGCTCTGTATCACAAAGAGCTCATAAAAAAAAGAGAAAAAAGAGAAAAAGAGCCATGTACAAAAGTATTTATAGAAGTTTCTTTGCAGTGGCACAGAATTGGAAATCAAAGGGGTGCCCAACAAGTGGGGAATGGATGAACAAACTGGCCTATAAATGTGATGGAATATTGTTGTTCTACCAGAATTGATGAGCAGGCAGATTTCAGGAAATCTGCAAAGTCTTACATGAACTGAGGCAGAGTGAAGTGAGCAGAACCAGGAGAACATTGTACACAGTAAAACACCATTGTACAATGATCAGCTATAAGAGATTGACCTCCTACAGTTATTCTACAATTATCCTACAGCAATACAGTGGTCAAAGACAATTGTAAAAGACGTGTGATGGAAAATGCCATCCACACCCCACAGAAACAACTAATGAAGTCTGAATGCAAACTATTTTCTCTTTTTAAAATTTGTTTTTGTTTTATTTTCTCATAGCTTTTCTCTTTTGTTCTGATTCTTCTTTCAGTATGACTAATATGGAAATATGTTTAGCCTGATTGTACATGTATAATCTGTATCAGAATGATTGCTATTTTAGGGAGGGGTGTAGGAAGGAAGGGTGAGAGGGAGAAAACTTTACCCAAAAATGTTGAAAACTTAACTTTTTATAATTGGAAAGATAAATGCTTCAGAAAGTAAAAAAAACCCATTCTTGTTGATTGATGGATATTTTACACTTTAGCTGTGGCCATTTGAGTTAATTTTCTGGAATTGAAATTTTCCAAGAAAAATAATACTTCTTCTTTCTTTGTGAAATATCTCAAAGGCTCTTTCCCTCCATGCTCAGCCCTCAGAACTTCTCTGATTTGCTTCTATCTTATGTCTTCACAGATTATGCTCTAGGGAAAGACTGTACTTTACATGGATTCATGTTGAAACTGGGAAATCCGTTTTTGACGCAGTGGCAACGTCGTTATTTTTACCTCTTTCCAAACAGACTTGAATGGAGGGGAGAAGGAGAATCACGGGTAAGAACAAACATCACAGTTATATAGCTCTGTTGTCCCAAAGGACGTTTTGATGCAACATACATCAGGATCAGTGGAGTGCTTGAAGGGTTAACGTATTGTTGTCTATACGGGGCTGAAATGAAAGGCTACATATGTGGAAAGTATATTGGGGAAAAGTTTAAGGGAAAATGAATGTTTGATGTCCAAAGAATCATTTTTAACTATAAAAAATAAAAATAAACTGACTTCAATAAGGCAGCATTTATTGTCCATGTACCTCCTAAGCCTCTGGGGGAGCCAGGCAGAGTTTTTGAGTGGGGGTGGCGATTTTAGGAAAGACTGGAAGCAGAGAGAAGGATGATGAAGAGGAGAGAGGAAGAGTCTGAACTCAGAAGGCTAAGGGGAGTGGGAGGATGGGCTGTGGGGGGAGGTAGAGAGGTCTTGGCAGTTGAAGGAGGCAAACCCTAGTCATTGGAAGGACTCAGTTCCCCCCCAAAAAACTCTAATAGCTTCTAATGCTACATGTAGGGATCTGTACAAGTAAAGGTTTCCTCTAAAAGTAAACTTTGCTAGAATCTTTGAACCTCAGGCTCCTTTGCTGCAAAATGAGATAGAACTGAGTCACGGATACCAGCGTTGTGTAGAGTGCTGGAGATCCATAGAAAGGCCAGACCCTTCACCACCTCTTCCTCCCTTCCTCCTCCAAAAAAAAAAAAAACCAAATAAAAATGCAATCACAATTTCCATTCTCAGGGAGCTCACAGTTCAGTGTGGGGAAACAGAGTGCAAATAGAAAGTTCTAGCCAGAATAAATTGGAGATAATCAACAGAGGGAAGACATCAAGGAGGAGTGGGAAAGGCTTCTTGTAGAAGGTAGGCTTGAAGCTGGTACTTGAAGGGAGCCAGGGTGGACCTTCCAGGCATGGGGGATGTCCAGTCAGGGAATGGAGGGTCTTCTGGGAAGGAGGTAAGTGTCTCCTGGGCTGCAGATTATGTGGGACTGGGGCCCAGGTGATGAAGGCTTTAAATGCCAAACAGAATTTTACATTTGATTATTCAGTAAGTAATAGGGAATCTCTAGAGTTTATTGAATATGGAGGAGACATGGTCCAATCTGTGTTTTAGGAAGTTTGGTGTGACAGCTGAGTAGAGGGTGGGCTGGAGTGGGGAGAGACTGGAGGCAGGAAGGTCAACCAGCAGCTCCTGGAGTAGGCCAGGCATGATGAGGGCCTGCGCTGGGATTGGGGAGGGCCAGTGTCAGAGGAGAGAAGGGATATTACTGAGGTAGAACCCCCAGGTTGGTCATGGCGAGTGTAAAGGGGGAGGAGTCAAGAATGACACCTCAGCTGGGAGCTTGGCCAGAGGGTCTGGCAGGATGGTGTGAGGTCACTTTAGGAAGAGGGGAGGCCTTGGGGGTCTTGGGGCCAAGACAAGGAGTTCTGTCTCAGACATACAGAGGTTGACGATTATTATCTATGGATCATCCTGGCCAAACTTGTGAGAGATGAGCTGCACAAATAGGGACTAAAGCCAGTTTGCCCTACTGCTTCTGAATGGTAAATCACTTTTCAATAATAATGATAACAGCTGAGAATCTTCAGACTAAAGATGACGTTGCGAATCAATAGAAGCTGATGAGGTCGCTTTGTGAAATAATACCAGAAGAGAAGAGAAGAAACCTTCTGAGACAGCTTGGGAGGATGAACAGCCCTAGCCTGGACCATCCAGCCAAGCAATCGGAGAAACTGGGCTTGGCCAGTGGAATGAGAAGCAGAAGAGTGGAGGACCACAAAAACCCAGAGAGAAGAGAATAACACAGAAGGCATCAACTGTGTTGGAGGTTGCAGAAGCTGAGATCAGTGAGGATCCAGAAAAGGCCACAAGGCTGGGCAGCTGAGAGATGAGCAGCATGGGAGCCTGTTGATACAGGGGAGAAAATGGAGCTGAAAGACAGCTTCCAGGGAGAGAGAGAGAGGGAGGGATCAAAGGAGGAGGCATGGGGTGTTTGTAGCCAGGAGAGAAACAGCTGAAAGACAAGGAGAGCTTGATGATGAGTGAGAGAAGGAATGAGAGGAACCATTGGAGAGGATCCAGTCCAATCCCATCAACATGTATCAAGTGCCTTCCATTGCCAGTCAGGGTGATGAGAGTGGGTGATACTTTGACCAAAAGAAAGAGTCTGGCCCTCAAAAAAGGGGAGACAACCCATAGGAGGAGGAGGCAGGAAAGTGGAGTGAGTGATGGGACACCAAGGGATGCCTTATCTGCAATGTGGAGTTAGAACCAGTCAGGGCAACAGATGCCAAATGGGGTGAGTGGAGTCCGGCTTCTGCCCTTCATCAGGGATGACATTGGGAGGCCTCTAATGAGGGGGAGAAGAGGTTCAGGGAGGTGTGAGTTTCAGCCAGATGGCAGTGAATTGAAATTAGGCAGAGCATCAGATGCAGAGTTCAAAGGGGAAGAAGAAAAAGGTGGTGTGGAATGGGATCACTTGTAGCAGCAGAGGAATGTGTTTTGACCAGGAGAGAGACTACCCCTCATTGAGAGACAGGGATGAGACCTACAGTGGTATGAGAGGGAGGAGAAAAGTCAAGGAAGAATTGAGTTGTCAAGGTCAGAAAGGGAGGATGGTAAAGTGCTTAGCCTGGCAAGACCTCAGCACCTGGGATGTGGGGAAGGTAGGGAACAGAGCTGGTTTTCATGGCAGAGGGAGAGGTGGAATAACTGCCAAAGATGATTAGAAAAGAGCATTCAGAGTCCATGAAGATGGAAGGAGCACATTTGTGGGGACCTCGAGATCAAGGGGATGACCATCCTTAAGTAGAGCCCTGGGGGGGGGATTGGAAGAAATGTAACTTAACAGACTGGTAGGAGGAGAGAATTTGGGGAAGGAGCGTATCCCCCAAGTGGAAGGCAGTTACAGGGTGGTATGGAAGCCAGGTCCTGCCCTCAAAGGCCTTCCCAGGTAAGCTTAGTTACTAAGAAAGACTGGAGGGCATCCCTTCTTACAGAGCTCACTTTCTAGTGGCCTGAAAGCAAGCAAACATCTCTACCTATCAGTACAAACAAGGAATCTCCAAGGGGAGCCACTGGTGGGTATGGTGAGGGAGGATGACTAGGAAGGGTCTCCTCCAAGAGGTCTGGACCGCCAATGTGGCTGCTGTAGGGTTATGTGGGAAAAGGGGGACCAGGCTGGATAGGTCTCTTGTCGCCAGGGGCATTGGAGAATTAGGTCCTGGAGGCGACAGGGACTTAATAGTGGGTGCTGTGGGCAGACTCCTGCTGGAGGATCACATAAACAGCTGAGGATGGAGTGAAGTAGAAGAGGCAGGATGTCAAGGCCTTCCTGGACCCCCAAGGGCAATCTGCTACCTCCTGATTTCGCAGCAGAGGAAACTGAGGCTCATAGCTGAGGAGACTTGGCTGAGTTCTCTCAGTGTGGTGTTGGAACCTTAGCTTGCTGACCCTAAAAGCCCTGCCCTACCCCAACCCCCTGCTGCCTTTCTTCACTCAGACTTGACCCAGGCTCTCCAGCCCTTGGCATCGTGGGGGATGGGGCTGGTTAGATGCTCTGCTGCTTCTGGTGCCCCACTAACATTAGAAGTGTTAAATCACCCCCAAATATGGCATTCTTGTTACAGCTGGCTTGCCTTGCTGAAAGCCCTGGGCAGCTTATGATGGTGTTGTTTTTCATTTAGGATTCCTGGAGTATTTACTCAAAAAAACATAAACTGGTAAGGTAATGCTGAAGCTACTATAGCATTAGGCTCCATTGACGATGCTATAGTCCAGTGTGTGAGAGTCTTGAGGACCCCATCATGCACATCGCCATGCTTTTGTTTGATCCTCATCTTCCTATTCTTCCAAGCTGCCTCTGCCTTTCCTAGAGCCTCATTGATTAGCTTTGTTCAAGTCACCTGCACCCCTTGGGCTTGGTGGGGCCTCAGCTGAAGGAGACCCTCCTGAGGGGTCCCTCCAAAGGGGCTGATAGCATCCATTTGTAAGAGAGTGAAAATGGGGAGTGGGGCGAGGGAACTGTGAATGGGCCAAATTGAAGCAGATTTTGGGGAGAAGCTCTTTTGCCTAGAATGCCTTTTTTTTGCAGTATTTAAAACAATTCTTGACCTCTTGCTTATTTATATTTCTTTATAGCTATTTGATTCACCTTTAGCAAAAAAGGCCAAATCTTTATGATTTTCTTTTTTACTTTTTTCAAAGCCAGCTACATTTTCAGCACGCATTTTGAGATTCAACTTTAACAATTGGAATTTTATTTTTATTAGCAAAACCTAGTGACAATGGACCAGATGGTATCAGTGGAAGAAACTCAGATTAAAGACAAAAAATGCATTTTGCTGAGGATAAAAGGAGGAAAACAATTGGTTCTACAGTGTGAGGTGAGTTATTATAAATATTTAGTGAAGTCTAGAACCAGCCTGGAGGAGAATCTGTCTAATGATCTCCCAGTGTCAGTACGATGTTCTCGCTGCTTGGCGTTCTACTTACAGTGTACCAGGGCCTGGCTTGGAAAGAAACTGGCTGTTTCTTCTAAAAACAACTCACTTGGGAGAGAACGGTCACTGGAGGATATGAGATCATTCTCATCTGCCCCCTATCCCACAGCCTTCCTCTGAGCTTCAGACACTGACTCTGTGTGACCCTGGGCAAGTCCCTTCCCTTTTCTGAGTGTTGGCTTCCTTCTCTGTAAAATGGGACAGTAATAGCCTCTCCTTCCCAGAGTTTGTGGTTTGACTTAAATGCCAGCAGAGGGTTTGGCACACTCTGGAAGGCCTGGTTCTTCTGAGTGGAGTGGGGGCTAATAGGCCATCCCATTTTTAATTCAAGGAACACTTTCTAGAAGGCACTAGAAACTCATTCATGACTTTTCCCTTGTGATGACAGAGCTCTCTGGTCCCTCTTCTGGATTGCATTTTAGCTCCCTGGGAGCATTTTTGTATGTATGTTGAGAGAGCGTGAGTGAGAGCGAGAGAGAGAGAGAGCGAGAGAGAGAGAGAGAGAGAGAGAGAGAGAGAGAGAGGTAATTGAAAAATAAGTCTTTTTAAAAATGTTTTTTAGTTGTTTGCTTGTTTTTTGTTTTGTTTTTTTTTTTTTTTGAAAGGCAAATGGGGTTAAGTGGCTTGCCCAAGGCCACACAGCTAGGTCATTATTAAGTGTCTGGAGGCGGATTTGAGCTCAGGTCCTCCTGACTCCAGGGCTGGTGCTCTCTCCACTGCGCCACCTAGCTGCCCTGTAAAATAATAGTCTTAAATGACATTTTTACTTCTCTCCACATTTCAGTCAGTAATGGGACTGAAACAATCATAGGAGCAAAGATTTAGAACTCGGAGGGCCCTCAGAGTCCTACCCTCTCATATGAAAGGGGAGGAAGCAGAGGCCCAGAAAAGGTAAGTGATTTGCTCAAATTCTCCCAGATGGTAAGTGAAAGAGTTAGAGTTCAAACCCCAGAAACCCAAGCTCATATTCTGTTTCCTGGGACTAAAATTGTGACCCTGAATTCTTGAAAGTTGGGTGTGCAGAGGACCCTGGCTTTAAAGATGGGCATAGCGGGGGACGATGTCTTTCCTATGCTTGCCAGTCTAACCAAGGCTTGAGATGCTCATTGCCAGAAGCTTAGTCTCAGTGAATACAGTTTGTGACTGCAGCCACTGAGGAATCTTCACCACTTGGGTCCATTTGGGTGGGGGGAGCCCCAGGCCGACAGAATGTGCACTTTGGGGGTTGCTGCTCCTGCTGAGCATCCTGGAAGAAGGCAGTCTCCAGTTGTACTCTGGAACCCTTCAGTGATCAGTCTGGTTTCTCAGGTTCCAGCATTTTTAAAATGAGCCTCTTTTAGTAAAAATGGGTAAATCTATAACTGTCTCTCCATTTTCTTTCGCATTTAGAGTGACCCTGAGTATGTGCAGTGGAAAAAAGAATTGATAGAGACTTTTACGGAGGCTCAGAGGTTATTACGGCGGGCTCCAAAATTCCTCAACAAACCTCGACCGACTGTTGTTGAGGTTTCAAAGCCTCCGCTCAACCACAGAAATAGCAATGGCCTTTAATGTCAGTGGAGGCTTGCGAGAGACTGTCACTCCCTCCCCTTGAAGAGCCGCAAAGTCCTGTGTCCCTACCCCCACACAGGGCATCGTGTGGAAGAAGAGGATACAGAGTTGGGAGTTTGGGCACAGGCTGGTTGACTGGCCTGGATGGCTGCGGCGGCGAGGACCAGAGGAGAGAGCAGAGGAGTCCTTGCCGACCCACAAAGTGTCTGCACATGGTGGCTGCTTCTAGCTCTCCTATCATACACCCTGGAGGTGTTGGGAATCACTCATCCTTTTAAACTACTGAAGAAAGGAAGATTTTGTTTTCTTTTGCTACACACTTTAGTTTGATCTAGACTGAACCTAGAACTTCAAGTGGTTCTTAATTAGCTCTCAAAGTTGATGTCCAATATCAGCCTATCTCCAGATCTTCTCAGAAGGAACTGAGGGCCTCCAGTGTGGAATGGGAGATTACCTTGAGTAATCACTTGCCATAGTGAATCTGTTCCTGCTGGTAGGATCTAGCTTTACTCCGTTCTCCTGGCAACGAACGCCCAACTGGGTGATTCATCGACGCCCCTCAGATCCTGTCGTCCTGGGCTTGCAAGCTGTAGATTCTTTAGGAAAAGCTCGGATTTTGATCCATCTTCGTGTTTATTGTCCTCGCACATAATACCTGCCACTGTCGTCCTTGTGACTTGGGGGTCTCCCTATAACCATTGAGGAAGGGGGGGGGTGAGAGCAGAATCTAGAATTCTGTTGTATCAGTTAGTGATTTCTGCAGTTGGGAAAAGGAGTTTTGGAGTGGTTGACAATAAACTTGAAGGTGTTTCTTTTCAAATTCAGGGCAAATCGCACTTTTAAGAAACCTTTGAACCCATTAGGCTCCAGTGGCCAAGCGGAGGCAGAGCCACCAGGGGAGCTTTGGTACGCATTGTTCCAAGTAGCTCTTTCACTTGTCCTTTTGACAGATGGATTTGTCTGCTTTTAAAAAAATGAGTAATCCTCTACCACAGTGATTCTGCTTCTTGATTCTACCTTGTCCTTCCACATGTGTGTCCTCGAGAGATGGCTTCATGTGCTAAAGGAGAAATCACATTACTGTCTGCTTTCTTTTGTAGAATTTGACACAATTTTTATTAACTGGTGTTAAAATCATGAAGAGTGAGTGTCCCAAGTGGGTTTTTAAAAGTATATAGTACATAGAACCTACCTACACCCATGCTGATGTCCACTTTCTTTGCATAACACCCTTCATATCTCCCAAACAAAAGAATTCTATCCCGCAGGCTGTCCTGGGCCCAACTGGGGGTCTTCTGCCTGCTTCCTGGTGGCTTCTAGCCTCTTGTTTCCTCTGAGATGCATCTGGGAGTTTTCACGCACAAAACAAAATCTCTTTTCCTCATAGCCAAGTGCCAAATGCCACCAGACTCAAGAAAGGGTTTGTTTAGAAAGTGACTTCTCTTTTGTGTCTGTGCCATTGTATCTGGCCTCTGGGAAATAACTCACAGTCTGAACTACCCGCTCTTCTGCCATCTGTCCTCAAGGTCTCCAGAAGCGCCATGCTTCTGCCTCTTTGTTTTTCTATCTTAGCAGCATGAGCTATAGAAAGGAGTCCCTTTAATGCAGTGACAGAGGTACAGGGGCTGGCTTGTTTTTAGTGATCAGTAAATTATTTCTGTAGATCTGCTAGAGAGAAGTAGCCCCCTCCTCCTCCTCCTGCTGTGGCCAGCAGTAACAGGATCTAATTGGCTTGGAAGCCTGTGTTCTCCATCCTAGGAATTTCAAGTTTGCTGAAAACATCCTTACACTATACACAGAATCATGTTTACATTTTATGACAGCATAAGCAATATGCTTAATGTTTTCAAGGTGGCGTATTCCCAGTCACTTTTATGACAACTCCAGTTAACCCCAGATGTAACTCCCCTTGTTATAATTCGGTCCCCAAGTCAATTTGTGCAATACAGAGAGTGGCATTAAAGGCTTTTTTGAGCCTCACTCTGCCTCAAGGAGGCAGAACAGGTTCCAACCTTCTACTTAGAGACTCCCATGGGCTCTCTCGGGGCCAGTCCGTAGCAATACATGGGTGCCAATGGCCTTGCTGTCCCTAGTGTGTCCAGAGGGTCCAGGCCCCTTACAGAACAGACATAGTTTGCTATCCTGGGAGGGGTGGGGCAGGAATCACACCCTACCCTCAAAGGATACCTTCATTTTTCAAGTTCTGAACTAAAAAGTTTCCTGGAGACCTTTGTCTTTGCTGGGATGACTTATTTCAGATACCTATTAGAGACTTACAAAATGCATATGTGGGTTTAGAAACATGACCAAGAGGAATGAGAAGTAAGGGGCAATGATAGGAGCAAGTAATGGGTAACACTGAAGTCTCACCTGGTGGCATTTGCTTGACTCAGTGTCCCATTGAAGCCAGCAGATCCAGTATCATGTATTTGTTTGTAGAATATCAACCCAGTTAGGGGTGGCTAGGTGGCACATTGAATAGAGCACCGGCCCTGGAATCAGGAGTACCTGAGTTCAAATGCGGCCTCAGACACTTAATAATTACCTAGCCATATGGCCTTGGGCAAGCCACTTAATTCCATTGCCTTGCCAAAACCTTTAAAAAAAAAAGAATAGTTAGACTATCAACCCAGTTGATATGGTGGGCAGCAACCCTATCATTTTGCATGCAAGGAAATTGAGACCCAGGGAAATGAAAGCATTTTCCCTCATTCAGGAAGTGAGCCAGTGGCTGAGGTTCTCCCCAGTCTCCACTCTCCTTATTCCACTACTCTGGAGTGGGGGATTTCCAAAGTCAGAATAGGAAGAATTGTCTTGGCTGTGCTCCTTGCTGCCCGGGCTGCTAAGCAGGGCACCATTTTTACTTCTCTACCATGAACAGGATTGTGGTGATCGAATTGATCACCTTGTCCCTCTCTCCTTGCATGTTTTGGGTTAAAGGTCAGTAAGTGAGTCTGTAATTTTTTTTTAAAGTTGTCTCAATGCAGTAAGTCCCTAAATTTTATTTCATCAGATTTGTGTTTGATTTCTAAGGTTCAAATGGTTTGGCCTGGTTGTCTGTGAAGAGAAACTCAAAACATAAGGAGACATTTGCATTTTAAAAAGATGTGACCCAGAACTTCTTTATTCGATAATCAAAGGAATATTTAAATAAGTCTGAAAAAATCTAGATTTTTTTCATAGTTGATATATATATATGATAATTTATGGACTTTATTTTTTTAAATCATTGCATTATTATTGATGTAAATTTTATTGATCCAAAATATCTTTTTTTAAAGATTTTAAACATATATTAACTCATTCATACTACTTATTCGGGACCACATTTTATTCAGGGCTTTAGAGTAACATTAGCTCAGGAATCAGAAGCCTTGATTTCCAATTCTATCCCTGATAGGCTTCTTCTTCTTTAAGCTTGGGCAGGTCACTCCCCATCTATGTGGGCCTCAGTTTCCTCATTTGTGATCTGAGGGGGGTTGAACTTGATGGCCTCCAAAGTCCTTTCTGGTTCTTGATCTGTGCCCCAGCATGCATCTGGTGTGGTGATGGCTTTTGAGCTGAATTTGCAGAAATGGCCCAGTTGCCATGAGATTGCAAGGAAATCATGTAACATGGATGTAATCTCCATTGTTGGGACAATGTCTAATGATTGAGATGTTTTGTATATGGGGGGAGGGTTGAAATTTCATCCCTATTGAGATCAGGTTGGCAGCCTTCAGCTTCAGGTTGAGATGTGCCGACTGTCACACTTGAAGAGAGTCCAGCCGGGCCTCTGTCAAAGGTGCCTTAGACAAGGTTTGGAACCTGCCCCCGGGGAGTGACTATCCACCAAAGGGTTTGAGCTTTCACCATTAGTAAAGCATAACATTCCATTGAGGTAGAAATATTGACGTGCCAGGGAAAATGAGATTTTTCTGGGATTGCCAAATAAGCACACTTCCTTATCAAAGTCATGTTGAAATGGACCCCTCATCTCAGCCCTCATAGCAAAGACTGTCCTCCCCAGGCTGCTGCTCTGGCCTCCATGGGGCCACCATGCTATTGAGTTCTATGCTGGCTATTGTTAATGGGACCGGCCCAACTGAAAATTGTGTGTGTGTGTGTGTGTGTGTGTGTGTGTGTGTGTGTGTGTGGTCCCACTGTTTCCCCTCCCCTCTGAAGGGCTGATCAAGTCAGATCTGCCTATCTATGGATCGTTTCTGATGTATGTCAATATTTTATTGCCAACTAGAAAGAAAACTCTCCAAGTTTAACTAGTTGTCATGAAGACAATGTAAATCTGTATAGAAGTCTATTATGTGCAAGTGTCTCCTTGGGATGATTGTGGTTACCTTCAGGGAACTGTCCTGTGTATTCTATTTGCTGCTCTCAGTAACAAGGCCACAGCCTTTCTTCCGGGTCCTAGTCTTGCATGTAGGACCAAATTGGTTGTTCCCAGGGAGGCTTTGCCACTATCTTATACTAATTTAGGGGTGGGGGGGTCAGGAGAGGAATCATGGTGGGTAGAAATGAGGTCAATGAAGAGATTTCATTTATAAGTAAAAAGAAACCCCTTAATGCATCAAAGCACAAAAATAAATATTTGAAAATAATGCTTTCTTTTCCCTTTGGCTTTTTGTAATGTATAAGTGAGTGATAATGTTCATGTTCTAATGTTCTTTTACATTGTGAGCTTGTGAATTCTGTGGGAGTCTGTGGGAGAGAGAGAGAGAGAGAGAGAGAGAGAGAGAGAGAGAGAGAAACGAGAGAGAGAGAAGTGAGAAAGGGAGAGGGGGAAGAGAAAGGGGAAATAAGAGGAAAGAGAGAGAGAGAGAGATTGGGAGATATCACTCTTCGAATTGTTAGCATGGACTTCATCATCAGAGTCCCCCACACATAGGAAAAGCAAGCTGCTGAAATTCTTTGAAACTTTCTTTTTCTTGAATAAGATAAAGAGTATTTCAGTGAATTCCCTAAAAATAGAGGGAAATCTTTCATAGTTATTAGTGTGCTTTAGAGCAAGTCAGTGCTGACATGATTGTCTCTTATTAAACTAATTTGGAAATTGCACCATCTACTATTTATCGCCTAGTGTTTAAGTGGACTTTTTTAGCTCTGTGTCAGATTGCCTACAAAGAGATATGTAAAGGAGAAACTTGAAATCAGAAGCTTTGAGCGTTGGCTTTAAACATGTCCAGTCCAGGCATTTCAGAGGATTAAGTGAATTACAGATTTTCACTGTGATGTGTAACTGCAACTGACAAAATTTTTTAGGGCTAAATTTCAAGAGATTTTTATGTATCAGCATGAATTTCTATAACTCCCCCAATACAAAGCTTTCACTTTTAAATAGCAATTATTGGCAAGTTAATCGAGGGAGATTTCTCAATGATTATGATCTATTATCTTGTAAAGTCGACACACACAAAAAATAGAAAAATTTTCTAGCACCTATCAGCTCCAAATTTTAAAATTTCAGCTTTCAAAAGTAATTTTTATGTTAATAGATTATCCTCACCCCCATTTCTGTTCTTGTCCTAAATTGTAATCCTGGCTTTGCTCCTGATTGCTACCTGTGTGATCTTGGAAAACTCATTGTACCTTCCAAAGCCTTAGTCTTATTATCATCTGTAAACTGGGTGGATTAGATAAAATAATCTCTAAGGTCCCTTCTGGGCCTTGATCCTATGACCTAGCATTGCCTCTAAGAGTTGACATTTTCATTACATTGTCTCATTTGACATATGAGGAGAGTGGCTTTTCCTAGGCTTTCACAGCTGGAGAGGCAACTGTTGAGATGGGTTCCTTTTCCCAGACCTGAACTCTTACCACTCCTGCAGGGAGAATGCCTTTCCAAACATACATTCAAAGCAGAAAGTTTTCTTTCTGTTGAATATCTTCCTTTATGTACATCAAGGACAGGCTAAACCTTGAACACTTTAAATAATAATACTAAATTGAAATTTCTTCCCCTCTTAAAAGAATCATCACCAACTCATCTTTATTTTGGTAATGTAAAAAGAGTTAAGCTATGGAAGCGTAAGATAAGATTTGTATTTTAACAAAAAGGGCATTTTATATTATTTATTAAATTCATGCATTTCCTTAATTTCTGAAACATATTATTCTTACTGCTTTTTTATCTGTATAGTTTGGTATTTAAAAAATAGCAGTTCTTTTCATGTAGGAGAAATGTCTTGTTACAAATGGAGTTAAATGAATTTCTTTTAACTATGTCCAGCTTACCCATTCAAGAAATTGAAGTTTCTTTTTTTATTTAAAAATTAGCTCATATTAAAGTGATTACAGTTTTATGCAGTGTCATGACATCTGCCCACCAAGTAAAAGATTGCACAGACTAATTCTATTTGCCTATAAAACATGCATGCCTTTTGGGGTCTCAAGAGTTTGCCATGAAATCCTGCTTTTAATCTACCTCTTCCAAAAACTTCATAGTGTTGACAAATTTCAATGTGGTGATCATGTCACATAGCACATTTTCAATTAATTTCCTACTTTTAGATGTTCCCCCGGTGAGTTAGATTTTTTTCCTTAAGTCTGTTGAATTTTTATGGAGTCTTATGATCTATGGAGACTCACAATCTACTATAGAAGAGATCCTTCAGGATATGTGTTACTATTGCTGCTTCTGCTGAGTCTTCTATTTTTTTAAGCAAGGATACCCATCTACCCATCCATGATTAGAACTGACCTGGTCTCAGTGAAAAAATATTGATCATATATGAGATCAGTCTATATCTGTATTGTGATAGCATTAATAAATGAGAGTTCAGTTTTCAACTCAGGTTCTAAGGTGGTGTGTGCCTTGGATTTGAATGGAATCATTTCCCCTGACCATTTCAAATTAGTTTGGAACAGTAAATTAGAGACATATGCTTTGGATATGCTGTGGGTTATCACTGAAATGCATAATCTCTCTAGGGTCTCATAGAAGTTTTGGAATGGTGTGCCAAAAGGAATAAAACCCCAAAATCCTTATGGGGAGAAAATTTAAAAAACACCCAATAATAGTCTATTTAAAGAGTAGTTTATTTTTATTATTTCATTACCTATTCTCCTCTGCAGATTTTAGAAGTATAGGAGCATAGTTATTCAAAACAGAATCATTTATGAAATCCTTTAAAAATAATAAGGCCCTGGGGTGGCTAGGTGGCCCAGTGGATAGAGCACTGGCCCTGGAGTCAGGAGGACCTGAGTTCAAATTTGACCTCAGACACTTAATAATGACCTAGCCATGTGGCCTTGGGCAAGCCACTGAACCCCAATGCCTTGCAAAAACCTAAAAACAACAACAAAAAATAAGGCCCTTGTTTTCTGTATGTGAGAGTTAATATCCGAAGTCCAGTTTCCCTGTAAATAACCTGAGCTATCATTCCTATGAAATGTCCTTGTTCTTTCTGTCCTTTGACTCTTCCTATTTATTGTGCAGATGAAATTTGTTTTTTACGTTCTTGATAGGCCATGTAACCAATGCACGTTTTAAGTCATTTCTTCTTTGGAAACTTCTCCCCTTCTGGTAACTGTCAGCACTGTTCAGGATGTGTGCCACACTTGGAAAATGCTATTGTCTTGGAGAGCTATTTTGGAGCAAACTAAACTGGTTGTTCTTTTCTGTGTTGGTCAATTGCTTATATAAAAAACAGAATCCCAATTAAAAAAAAAAACCTGTCGTGTATGTCTGTTTTGGTGTCCAGTTTTTTTCCTTCAATTAAAAAATATTCTTGATTTGATGAAGATGATCAAGGGATGTGACTCATTTGGAATATGGGTGGTGAGGGGCTGTGGGGGAAATGAAGAGGATGTTTTGGAAGATGGAAAGGTCTGCTGGCTAATAACCTGTTCCTAGGGTTTTGGATTTCCCCCAAGTTTTTTACTTGCTGCATCCTTTTTTTGTTTCAGGCTCCAGGAAAGGGTACTCAGTGATGAGACATGCCTGCAGAATTTTTGAAAGACAGGAGAGGCCACTGGATCTGATTTGCCAGTTTGGAAAGGGACAAATCCATCTGTACCTCTTAACACAAAGACTGAAGAGTTGCTATGATGATTTTAATAAAGAATGTTTTTAAGTGGAAATTTAAAAAAACAAAACAGCCTTGAGCAGAGGCACAGACTTGCATAAGAATTCCCTGGCAGGCCGTCTGGGTGGGCATTTACTTGCTCATTTGCTAGCAGCACTTGCTCTTCCTTGGAGGTCTCGGCACGAAAGAAGTCACGACTGGCAATACGTAGGCTCTGCAGTTCCCTGCAGATTCCCTTACGGGATTGTAAGAATGAGATGAAGGCTGAACTGTAACTGAGGCTGAAAACTATCATAAAAGACAGGAGCTGGGGCATCCTTCTCTGGGTTTGCCTCTGTTCTAGAATGGGGATGGGGGAAAAGATGTCCAGAATTCTTAGCAGTGAGCATCCTGGGGTATGGAGCTGGTGGAAGGGGCAGAGGGAGGGCCAGGCGAAGTGTTGCTCATCCCTGTGGGGTATCCAAATCTACCCAGAGCCTGAAGCTTTTGTGGACAGAGCCTGGTGGAGAATGGCCCAGTCTCTGTGTCTGAAACCCAGCCACATCCTTTCCAGAATTTTCCAGGGATATCATAGAATCCTATGCTTCAAATCTGAAGGGTTCCTTTGAAATCTTCTAGGGAGGGAGGGAGCATTCATTAAATTCTGGCTATTGGTCAAACTCTGTGCTAAGGACTGAGAGGCAAAGAAAGATAAAAACAGCTCCTATTCCCAAGGACTCACAGTCTAATGCAGGAGACATATGCATGATATATGAAAAAGGAAGAGAATAACGCCTTAGCCAAGATGACACCACTTATAAATGACAGAATCAGGATTGGAAGCTGGGTCTGGGTCTCCATAGCCAGAAGTCTTTCCCCCTGCCCCTGCCTGCCTCCTCCAGCCCCACATGCCCCCACCTAGGAGATTTTCTCTTGTCGCTGCATCAGGCCTTTGAGATTTTGACTCCATAGCAATTGGAAAGGGTTTGGACTGGGCCAGCTCTTGAGCCGTTTCGCAAATGTAGTTGACCCACCTTTCCTTCCTTAACCATCCACCTTCTGGGGGCTTTATCTATGGGGAATGTGGGTCATTCTGAGGAGGCCTTTCCCCAAGTTCAGGAGCACCAGGGGCTAGTGGAACTGTTAACATATGGCAGACATTGAAACCTTGGACAAGCAATTAGGAGTGTTCTGCGTCTGTGTGTATAATATTTGATAGAGACTTCTCATTGATATCTTCTTGGAGTTGGACTCTCCTTGCCAATAAAATATATAATTCACATATGAGCAGAACTCAAGGCTGACTTACCAGTCATTCCTTTGAAGTTATGGTCATTCTTTTGTGTTCCCTTCTCCAATACAGCCCCCCCCCCCCCAACTCTTTGGACTGGGATTCAACTGGGACTCTACTGACCCAATTAGCCTCTCACAGAGTCACCTGCCTCTTTGAACTCAGTATTTATCACTGGAAGGCAAGAACACCTCACGTACTGTTGAGAAGATGAAACATTGGGGGGATAGATATTGATGCTCTGTGGTCTTGGGATCTCTGATCTCATTTTCCTATCATCCTCAGTGCCAGGTTGAACCTTGTAAGGTCCTCCTCTGAGGCTTCATCTTGGTAAATGGATGGAGAAATGGGCGAAGAGATAAACGGACTGATGGCTAGATAAATGGATGAAGAGATGGAGCAACAGATAGTGACACAGCTAGATAAGCAGCTAACCAGCTAAATAGATAGCCAGATAGATAGATGACGATTGAGAAATAAAGGGATAGATGAATGAAGATTTAGACGAATGGAGAGATAGATGGATAGATGAATGGATTGAGAAATAGAGGAATAGGTGGATGGACATCAAATGAATGGAGAGACAAATGGATAGATAAGTGGAGATGGAGATGGAGAGATAGATGGAGAGATAATTAGATGAATGACTAGATAGGATAGATAGATAGATAGATAGATGGCTATATTGAGACTTAGAAGATGGAACATTTATTAGTGTTTACAATGTACCAGTCATTTTGCTTTGTCCAGGGGATGCAAATACAAACAAAAAGTCAGTCTCCAACCTCAAGGTTTCTAAGAGGGAAGACATGAAATCTGGAAGGGAATGTGGTTAACCTATGAGGTTAACTTTCTGAAGGCTATTTGGACAGACGATCATGTCAATTCTGCCATGGTTTCCCCAAGACCATGTCCTGTTATGACAAGTCTGGAAGACCTAAGTATAAATCCTAATTCTGATCCCCTAATTTGTGACCATGGGTTAGCCATTTCCTAACTCTCCATCTCCATCTTTCCTTATCTGAAAATGGAGGCAATAGTGTACCAATTACCTTGCCTTGTGGTGAGGGTCCCATAAGGTGTGGTCTGAGGAGTATTTTGTAAATGCCTGTGAAACATTTGAGGCTGGGTCTGCTACCATATATTATCTGTTGTACAAAGGCCAGCCTAGCCAAATTCAGGGATCTCTGCAAGACTGGCCATGTGTCCAATATGTGCGAACCTCTGAGCATACACATGGAAAAGTGAGGCAGTCCCTGTCTCCAAGGAGCTTACATTTTAATAAGAGAAGACATCATTTATTGGAGGTTCATGACTGCTCCAAGGGCTTTTGGTCTGCGGAATCCCATGATTGATGAGCAATTAGCTATGACAGTGGTAATTAGTGTTCTCTTAGCAAGAACCAGAAATGGGTTGAGGTGGAGAGATGTCATGAAGCTTGGGGTGGATAAATGGTTGAATGGTATGTAAATCTGGGTGTGGGGCCAGATAGTTAAAGGTGGATACTTTCTTGATTTTCTCCTGATCGCAAGAGCCTAGCCTATGATAGAGTTCTTTTTTTTTTTTTTTTTTTTTTTGCAAGGCAATGGGATTTAAGTGAATTGCCCAAGGTCACACAGATAGGTAATTTTCTTTTAGGTTTTTTTTTTTTTTTTGCAAGTTGGCAATGGGGTTAAGTGACTTGCCCGAGGCCACATGGCTAGGTCATTATTAAGTGTCTGAGGTCACATTTGAACTCAGGTGCTCCTGACTCCAGGGCCGGTGCTCTATCCACTGTGCCACCTAGCTGCCCTGGTAATTTTTAATATGGTAGAATTCTAAAACTATGTGGCTCAACTTTCCCAGAGAGTAGGGGTTGGAGGAGTTGTTCTGGGAAGGGGGAAGTAGGCCAGGAGCAGACCAGAGAGCAGGATGTCCACCAAGATCGGTTGTGAAATTGTTGGACTAAAACAACTCACAAATCCATTGACTTTGGCTGGTAGATTGAGGGAGGGTTGGGGGGGGGGAGATTAAGGCAATCAGGTATTCTGAAAGAAGGAAGAAGATGATTTGGGTGCTGATCCTAGCAAGACCAAATGAAGTGGAGAAATAAGCCAAGTATCCAGAATCAAACAAAGAAATACTTGGGCATCCAGTATCTAGACTTTTAGGGTAACTGTATACTGGGGACAGAGTCATCTAAGCTGGGATCTTAGATTCAGAGTTTGAAGGAACATTGGAGAACACGGGTTCTTAACTTGGAGTTTTTTTTCAAGATTTTGATAACTAGTCCAAAATAGTTTCTTTTGCAAACATATGTATTTTATTTTATTTATTTAACCATTTCTAAGTACTTTTTTTTTTAGGTTTTTGCAAGGCAATGGGGTTAAGTGGCTTGCCCAAGGCCACACAGCTAGGTCATTATGAAGTGTCTGAGGTCAGATTTGAACTCAGGTACTCTTGACTCCAGGGCCAGTGCTCTATCCACTGTGCAACCTAGCCGCTCCTCTAAATACTTAATTTTATTTTTCTTGAGGTTTTTTTTTCCGAGGGGGGTCTATATTTTCTTTCATAATGTGCTTATTATAGAAATATTTTGCAAGACTACACATTTCTAACCTACATCAAATTGCTTGCTTTTTCAATGGGAAGCTGGGCCTGGGTTATACCATAGTATGTAGTACACCAAGACTAGAGTCAGGAAGACTCACTTATCTTCATGAGTTCAAATCTGACCTCAGACACTTTCAAGCAATGCGACCCTAGGCAAATCATTTCACCCTGTTTGCCTCAGTTTCCTCATCTGTAAAATGAGGTGGAGAAGGAAATGTCAAACCAGGATCTCAGCCAAGAAAACTCCCATGAAAAGTTGGATAAGATTGAAAAAATGACACAACAACAACAAAGGGTGCTTTGTAAATTCTGGCTAATTTTATTAAAAACATGATTCAAAGAGGTTTTTTTTATGTAGTCAGAGGGGTTCATGACACCAAAAAAGGTAAGAAAAAACTTGAACTAATGGAATAATTTCATAAAAAAAACCCCATGAGGTCCAGAAAAGTTAAGCAATTTGTTCATTGTTTAAATCCAACCTCAGATACTCTCTAGTTATGTGACCCTGGGCAATCATTTAACCTCTGCCTGCCTCAGTTTCCTCAACTATAAAATAGGGATAACAACACCTACCTGCCAGGATTGCTGTGAGCTCCAAATAAAGTATTTCTAATGTGCTTAACACAATGTCTAGAATACAAGAGAAATTTAATAAATACATATTCCTTCCCCTTCCTTTCCTTTGGTCACACTGATAGGAAGCAGCAGAAGCAAAACATTTTGAGCCCATATCCTCTCTTGTGGCAAATTCAGTATTATTTCCACTATACCATATGTGCTTTATCAATTGATTTTTTTCCCCTTTATGGATTTGTAGGCTAGGCTTTTGTAAGTGCTCATAGATTTGATTGAACCCTGCCATGTTCTGAGGCTTGAAGGTATCACCACACCGTCATTCCCCACACTCCCTTACAGTTCATCAATATTTCCACATTTATCCCATCTGGAAACACAACTGAGCTCTAGGAGTCTAAATAGCAAACCCAGTCTCCCTGTCATTTTGATCTGCTTAAAGAATTGGATGACATTTCACATTCATGAAACACCAAATGCCCTGATCTCCACTGGATAAGACCACCACTCCCTGAGGTGGACCCTCATCCTCTCGGCCTGGACAAATGGAGTAGCTGCTGGGCCTCAAGTCTCTAGTCCATCCTCCTTTAACTACTAATGGGATTTTCCTAAAGCACAGATCTGACCAAGTAGCCACACCCTACTCAGTAGAAGTCGAGGACTCCCTATCCCCAACTAGAGACTCTTCAGTTTGATTGGTAAAGCCCCTCATCACCTGCTCCTTTCCTTCCTTTCCAGTCTTCTTACACCTTATTTCTCCTCGCATGCAGCAACAACTCTCACTTCCACTGTGCCTCTCACACAATACTCTATCAGCCGATGCTATACTTTTCATGGGATGGCTCCCCCATGCTTGGTTTCACGAGAAGCTAAAAGTCCACTTCTTAAAGAAGTCTTTCTCCATCTCCTGCTAATGCTCACCCCTTCCCTCTGAGGCTGCCCCCAATTTATCTTGCCTATATCTCGCTCTGACATGATTCTTTGAATGTTGGCTCCTCCCTTAGACTATGATCTCTTAGAGGCCAATGTAAATTTTGGCCAGGAAATGCGAGTTGAATGACATACCATCCTCCACCTTCACTCCTTTTGTAATGGCTGTTCCTTATACCTGGAAACCTTTTTCTTCTTCTCTGGGCTTCATTCCTGTCACACTGTTCTCTTATGATACCCATCAAGCTATTCACTTTGGAAAGAGTCCACCCTGGGACTATTCATATGGAAAGTATATCATGAAGCCTCTTCATCTGATTGGCTCTTTCCTCCCAGGACCAACATCTTAAGGAATGAGCCCAGATCTCCTGGGTCTTCTCTTCATTCCTCTTCAGACTTGATTCATGACTCTGGATTTTTTTTCTCTACACATAATCCCTCTTCTCTCTCAATCTCTCTCTCTCTCTCTCTCTCTCTCTCTCTCTCTCTCTCTCTCTCTCTCTCTCTCTCTCTTCAGTTTCCTTCTATATGTTGTCTTCCTCTTCCAAAATGGAATCCACTTGAGGGCAGGACCTGTCATTCTTTTTGCTTGTATTTGTATTCTTGGTGCTTAGCACATAGTCATCATCAATAATTAATAAAAATAATGATAACCATCATTTACATAGCATATATGGATAAACATATATATATATATATATATTTGTTAAGCATTGTGTTACAATTATTATCTTATTTGATTCTCACAACAACCCTAGGAGGTAGGCATTGTTATGATTCTTATTTTACAAATTGGGGAAGTGGAGGCAAGGATTAAGTGACTTAGTGCCTGGGGTTAAATTTGAACACAGGTCTTCCTGACTCCAGACTCAATGTTCAATCCATTGCTGCCTCAATAGCACATAGACATTGCTTAAGAAATGGTGATTTGATTTCATTTTCCTCCTCACTTCCATTCTTAGCTTCCTTGGACTTCTAACGGACTCAGTTAAAATTCTACCTGCAGGAAGCTTTTCCTGATCTCCCCCCACCCCAATCCACTGCTAATGCTTTCCCTCTGAGAACATGCCCTAATTTATCTTGTCTGTTGTGTTTTTTTCATTATTGTTTGCATGTTATCTCCCTCCATCAGACTGAACAGGGACTACTATTTCTATCTTTCTTTGTATCAACAATTTTAGTAACAATGCTAGCTGATCAATGAACTAAAAATTTCCCTAGTATCTTTGAAAGTATGCACATTTCTCACTCTCTAGTTCCATCTAGTCTTTTGACCTGATGATGGTTGAGTGTACTACAGATTATAAAATATGGCATTGTGTCCTGGGTGTTCTCCATCCACTCCAAAAGTACATAATAGCAATCTCCTATCTCTCTAGGCAAATCTCTAGTCATTGAAATCACTGGCTCAGTCCCTATCTTTACCCCCTGTTCTTTTAAGTAACAATGAAAATGAGCATTGTTTTAGAAGCTCTGCCCACATCTTATGGGATAGAAATCATTTTTAGGGGGCAGTGGATAGAGCACTGGCCCTGGAGTCAGGAGCACCTGGGTTCAAATCTGACCTCAGACACCTAGCTGTGTGACCTTGGGCAAGTCACTTAACCTCATTACCTTAAATAAAATAAAATTTTAAAACAAGAAATCTTTCTTAGTTTTTAGCTTCTAGGTACATTGCTTTTACCCTTTCAATCCATTATCCATTCAATTTATTAGATCTGGCAAGCTTGGAGAAATTCCCATTATCTGATACCTAATTTCTTTCCTCTCCTATACCTCCTCAAGACATTTTTTTTCCAGGAATTAATTTAACCTTACTAAATTTTGTTACTTGTCTTTGCCTTGGGCCAATAGAAATATGTTTCTCTAGAAACTCAGATGCATTGTATTTCTAATGTTAGTACCTTATCTGTTAGAATTGATTTGGAAAAAAATCTGCATTGAACAATCAGTGAAACAGCTTTTGAAAATGTATTGCATTATACCTTTACTGAAGAAAATAATGTCACTAATTCTCAGAGAAACTAAATGACAATGATATATCATGTGCTATCTTTTATTGGACCAAGTAACGCTGTTCAGGATGAGCAGGTGCCCATGGCAGAACTCTCTTTCCAATACTTTTAAGTGATTTTGTTTTAAAAGTAAAGGAATCTTTATATCTAACCCTGGGATTTATTCTTTCAGGTTCTTTTGGTGGCTGTGCTCATTTTAGGAGAGACTATGTCCAGGGGATGTTGACCAAGCTGTGATGTGTGTGTGTGTGTGTGTGTGTGTGTGTGTGTGTGTGTGTGTGTGTGTGTGTGTGTGTGTGTGAATTGTTGTATATGGGTGATTGAAAGGACTTGGGAGGTTTATCCTGAAGCAGAAAATGGTGGAGGAAGGGTTGTTATGAATTCAGTTCAGTGATTGTTTTTTAGCACTCCTTTTGAATTTGATTCTCTTCCTGGAGCTTTGAGTATGCAAAGAAGAAAAACAATCAAATCCTTTCCCAATCCTTCCCATCCCTTCCCTCCACACTTCCCTGCCAGTGCTTTCCTTGTGAGATTACCTTCCAATGACACAGCATCTGTCTTATAGTTGCATAATTGTTGAAGCATGTTGTTTCCTCTATTCAAATAGGAGCTTCTTGAGGGCAAGGCTTGTTTTTGGTTTTCTTCATATACTCAACTTATAATGGAGTGGGGACATAGTGGGTGCTTAATAAATGTTTATTGATGGTGGTGCTAACTGGACAAGTCAGTTATCCATTTTGGATACCAGTTGACCTCTCTATAAAATAAAGACTTTAGATTAGATGGTCCCTTCAGTCTCTAAATCTAAATCTAGCAGCTAGATGGAGCAGGATAGAGCATTAGCCTTGTAGTCAAGAGGATGGGAGTTCAAATCCAGCCTCAAAAATTGACACTTACTGTGTGAACCTGGGCAAGTCACTTAACTCTGATTGCCTCACATCCAGGGCCATCTCCAGTCATCCTGGTCCATATCTGGTCACTGGACCCAGATGGCTCTGGAAGAGAAAGTCAGGTTGGTGACTTAGAACAGCTCTCCCCTCACTTAAATCCAATTCATCTGCTTGCCATCGCATCACCTCTGATGTCACGGTCTTCTTTGAGAATGAAGCACATATGTCATCATCATCATCATCATCATCAAATATATGATCCTTCAAGGGGTTTCTGATCTAAGAGGAAGGGAGATTCAACATGTAAGAAAGTTTCCAAAAGACCATGACATCAGAGAGGTGATGCCATGACAAGCATGAGAAGTGGATTTGAGTGGAGGGAGGTAGAGGTGGAGGTGGGGGCTGTGCTAAGTTACCAGCCTCACTTTCTCCTCCAGAGTCATCTGGGTCCAATGGCCAGATATGAAGGGATAGCTAAGTGGTGCAGTGGAGAGAGCACTGACCCTGGAGTCAGGAGGACAGGAGTTTGACTTCAACCCCAGACAACTTGGCACTAACCAGATGTGTGACCCTGAGCAAGTCACTCAATCCTGATTGCCTCACGGGTCATCTCCAGTCATTCTGATTCCTGTCTGGCCACTGAACCCAGGTAGCTATGGAGGAGAAAGTGAGGCTGGCGACTTAGCACAGTCCCTCCTCATGCTTGCCATGGCATCACCTCCTGATGTCATGGTCTTCTTAGAAAATGAAGGAAAAATATTATTATTTTTAAGCTTCCAAAAGCTACACATGCTGTAGACAAAGACATGAATCCAGACAATTCTTTGGGAAAATTTGTGGGTGAAGAGATTACAGTTCTGTGAGAGCTCTCTTCAAATCTGTACACATTGTCTTCTCTAATAGAATTTAAGCTCCTTCAACCCCGGAGATCCTTTTATTTTTGTCATTCTGTCCTCAGAACCAAGAACAATTCCTCCAACATAAGTAGGTACTTAATACTGTTTTCATCTGGAAGGATTAGTTTTATTCTGTTTGGTTCCAGAGGGCAGAATTAGGAGCAATGGGGAGGAAGAGCTGCCTGCCTCAGTTTCCTAATCTGTAAAATAGAGATAGTAAAAACCCGTTATTATCAAGGATGATGTCTTAACTGGTGTGTGAGTTGGATTTAAGTCAGGTAGATGCACAAAGTCACCAGCCTCACTCTTCACATTCTTGGAGTAGACAACCTCCTGACTCACTGAAGAGTTTGAGGCCGGCCAGTTACCCTCAACATGTTTTATCCCTTCCCCTGAGATGGTTTCATGAGGGGGTGCCCTTGAACAGGTTCTTGGAGCCGCAGGTACTGATGACAGGAAAATACCCTCTGGAAAAGAGAGTTTAAAGATCGATCTATTTGGGTCTGCTTGGGTTGAAAAACTAACCAATTCTCCACTCGGGAGGGAAAGAGAGCTTTAGATTTTAATGCCCAGGGGATTGCAAAGTTCATAGGTTATTATAGAAAGTTCACAGGTTAAACTCTCTAGAGAAGCAGCAACATAGTGAATTACTTAAAGGACAGGCTGATTAGCACAAGTCGAGGTTAAAGAGGCCAAAGTGCTTAAGAGAAAAAGGAAGGAAAGAAACTTAGATTAACATAGATCCAGCCACATGGAGCTGGGATCATATTGGTAATTTTATAAGGGGGGAAAGGAGTAGTCAAGTTAAAAGGGAAAAAAGGAAAAAGAGAAGAAGCTTAGAAGAGAGGAGAGAGAAAGAAAAGAGGAGAGAAGGGAAGCTTAGATTAATATAGATCCAGTCACATGAAGCTGGGGCCATATTGATAATTTTACAAGGGGGGAATGAGTAGTCAAATTAAAAGGGGTAAAGGAAAAAAAGAAGAAACTTAGAAGACAGAAGAGAGAGACAGAGAAGAAAAGAGAAGTTTAGATTGACAGATCCAGCCACAGGGAGCTGGGGTCATATTATGCCAGCTACAGGCCAGACCATGTGGATCTAGTTGAGAGGGGAAGGGAGGGAGGGAGGGAGGGAGGGAGAGAGAGAGAGAGAGAGAGAGAGAGGGAGAGAGAGAGAGAGAGAGAGAGAGAGAGAGAGAGAGAGAGAGAGAGAGACAAAGGGACAGAGAGAGAGACAGAGAGAGCTCATATTCAGAAGAAGAAAAGGCAAGAAGAAAAAGAGAACTCAGTGGAAGACCATTGGGTGGGACAAGGGTGGTGCCAGAGGAATGATACCTGGTTCCAGGTATTCTCCAATGCCTATGCCCCAGGGGTGGTCCCTAAGCAGTGATTAAGGCAATGCTCATTGTGCATGAGTGACAGGTAGGTAGAAACCTACCACATACTATATTCTAAGCCTTCTTCTGTTCCCAAAGGGTGACCAAAAGTTCATAGTGGCTTAGGAAATGGAGGTCACAATATAATCAATACAGAATGGAGAATGCCCTCCACAGTATGGAAAAGCCTCAAAAGATTACCACATTTTCTCTATGCCCTGCTCCAGGACTATGTAAATGTTAGCTATGTATCATCATTATTACCATTACAACATCATCATCATCATCATCACCACCATCATCACATCATCATCATCATCATTTTTTTTTGACTGGACATCTGAAAAATCCTCCCAACAATTAGACCTGTTCAGAAAATGAAGGTGTGAAGGTTCCACATCAGGGATGTTTGTTGAGGGGCTTCCTGATCAATTTTCAAATCCATCTCCCTGAATTGCCCTCACTCTACCATTAGCAGATTTAGTTTGGTTTGGTTTGTAGTTCCAGGCATTGTCCTTTTGGAAGTCCTGTTTGTATCCAGTTCTGGAAACAATATTTGAAGAAGGGAATTGATAAAACAGAGCAAGTCCAGAGGAGGAACCACAAAGGTGAAGCACATCTCGGGTCCATATTCTATGAGGTTTGCTAGAAAGCTCTGCAGATGAGAAGACTCAGGAAGAACATGGAAGCCAGCTTCAAATGTTGTAGGACTATTGAAGGAAAGAGACATTAGACTGAATTACCAGGGCATGGACTGTCTCTGGAGAGGGTGGGTTCATCTTTGTTGGAGGATTTCAAGCAGAGACTGGATGTCCATTTGTAAAAGATGCTATAAAGGGGTTCTTATTGGGGTCCTTCTTGTACTAAAGTGCCCTCTGAGAACCCATCTAACTGAGATGCTGGAATTCAATGATTCTTCAGTTACAAGTAATGATGATTATGATGATGATGGACATTTTGTCCTCTCCAGGAAAGAAGGGGAAAAAAAGAAAGGGAGAGAGGAATGGAGAGAGGGAGGAAGGAAAGAACAAAGGAAACAAAGATGGAAGAAGGATGGAGGAAAGAGGGAGGGAAGAAGGAATAAGGAAGGAAAGAAGGGAGGAAGGAAGGAAGGAAGGAAGGAAGGAAGGAAGGAAGGAAGGAAGGAAGGAAGGGAGTTTTTCCTTCCTGTCTTGCAATTGTGCCCTAGCCAATGGGAGTGGGGAGATGTGCCACAGGAAGTGTCTCATGCTTCCAAAGGGATGTTGACCAATTTTCCCAAACAAAAGTAAGTCTGATTTAATTAAAAACGCAATAACTGTGCGCTTGACCAACGTTCCTTAATAGGGAATCTGATCTGAGGTCCAACGGAAGCTGGAGGTGTGTGGCCCAATATCCTCCTCAGAAGCTTTGTACCTTAATATGAACAACCTCCCTTCTCCTCCTAGCCTGAGGTCTAAGGGGCAACTAAATGAACACTTTTCCCGGCTTAGTGGAAATACATCTAAATCCAAGGATCTGCCTGTGCCTCTCACTGTCTGGGCAACCTTGAACAAATTCCTCCTCTGCCCTAGGCTTCAGTCTCCCCCTCTGTAAAGCAAAGGGGCTTAGATGAAATGATCAAGGTCAGAACTCTATAAGGTGGAACAGGGAGGGACTCTCCCAGGCCATCTGGTCCACTCTCCTCAACTATCCAAAAATGCTCATGCCTTTTTGAGGGGGGAATCAGTGGAAAAGAGAAGAAAATTCTTGGTCTTAGGAAACTCTTTTGTTGTTTTGGTTGCCCAGGCTATAGCCTTCTCCTCTCATGAGTTGGGGTGGAGGGTTGCAATGTTGGCAGTGGAAACATCACTGACTGTGGATTCCAGATCTGAAGTCAGATGATTATTATCTACTTAATTTGTGTGAATTTCTCACCTACCTTGGCCTCAGTTTCTTCCTCTGTATAATTGGACTAAATGACCTCAATTCTACAATTATGACTTGATCCTTTTCTGTGAAAATGAGTCTTTTCATATTTTGTTCTTGTATCTACAAAGCCTGGCATTAAAGGAGGTACTTAATATTTGTTGATTGATTGGCAACCATTCTGAGTCTCAGTTTCCTCCTTTATATAATGACTGGGTTACATTAGAGGGCCTTTGTGTCCCCTTCCTAGCCTATAATCTTATTAGCTAGGATAAACTTTGGTTTAGATTTAGAGCAACATTTTCTGAGTCATGGACCCACTGGGTAAAGTTTTGGTCCTTCTCAAAATCATATTTTTAAATGCATAAAATAAAATGCAAAGGATAGAAAGGTAACCAATTATCCTGAAGTCCAGACATCCATATTTTAAAAACAAGAAGGTCACCACCCCCAGGTTAAGAAGTCCTGGCTTTCAGGAATGGGACAGTTGGGCAATGAGTGTCTAGCGTGTCAGTGTGATCGGGGATGACGAGGGTGAGGCCATGCTTGCGTCTGGTGGCGGGGAGCTTGTCCCCCTCCCTTGCAACTCAATCACCAAATATGTCCATGCATTTCAGCCACTCCTCCGGCCTGCCCAACGGCTGCCCCTGGAAGGATTGGTCTCTAGGCCAGGCCTGGAACTAGCCCTGACTATTTTTAGGAATGACTTGTCAACTCAGCTGCTGCTGTTATCACACTGGGGTGTGGGACCTGGGGCTGGGGGAGGGAGGAGAGGGAGCTGGTTGGTCTTTGCCACTTTCTGCCTCCTGCTTTCCCTGCTGTCGGTAGGATCCCTTAGCTGCTAATAGAGGCGAACGTCCCAGTGTGTCCTGTCCCGTTACCTGAATCCCAGTGTGCCGCTTCCTAAAGAAGGTACCTTAGTTCTTTCTTTGGGGAAGGGAGTGTGTAGGGGGCACCTTTCACTTCCAAATGGTATATGGGGGGTCCCATATGCTGGATTCCTGACTCAAGTGGAGAAATGGAGGCCTATTTTTAGATTCTCCTTTTTTGTTTCGGTCGCCTTAACGCTGTGACTTGTGGGGGAGAATGCCGGAGTAGGAAACGGTAGGGAACACTCATTTGGGTCCATTTCTGAACAAGTAGGTTTCTCCCTATTTGGCTATTTTCTTAACTTTTTATATTTTTTCTCCTTTTTAGAGATAATAGGTTAATTAGATCACAAGGTTCTAGGACTCTGCTCTATGAATTCTCTAACTTCCCCTGTTCTTACTTTCAAGGCCCAATCTGTGATTTAGCCTTACCAAGTTCCAATTCACCAGTCCCGTGTGTGTGTGTGTGTGTGTGTGTAGTGTGTAGTGGTGGTGGTGGGGGAGACTCTCCTAATTATTTTCTGTGATTAACCTAAGCCAAGTTAGACACCAGCACCAAGTGGGTTTCTCAACATGTTCTTTTGTCCCTAAGGCTCCCTGATGGGCTTTCAAAGTCCCAATCAGCTATTACTTTGAATGGAGACTCTAAATGGTTTGCCAGTAAGTGTCTCTGGACTTATTGAAGGTCCAGAGAAGAAAAAATTCTTAGGTATCAGGGGAGCCTGGACAGACTTTGACATGGAAATCCCCCCAGACACAGTCTCCTGGCTGCTTTTCTAGGCTAGAGTCTAGAAGGAGAATCACCTAGAAGGAGCCATAGTTGCCAAAGTTAGCTTCTGTGCACATTGGGACTGGAGAAGTTGGGGCTTACAACTTGGGATTGTGCATCGACCCTGGAAGGTGATTTGGGGGTACCTTTCTCTGCAAAGTGGTTCAGAAGGCCTCTGACCCCATCTGATGCACCCTTGAATGGGGCAGGAGGCAATTACTGCTGCCCAGTTAAATACTGGGAAGAGACAAGGCTATATGTGTGTGATTTTTTTCCCCTTACTTTCCCAAACAATTCATTTGAGGATTATATAATGGGCCTAGTAAATCACAGAAAAACCTCTCTCTACCATTCAGGGAGAGGTATGAATATGTATTGTGTGTACAGTGTGTGCATCTATGTTATATATTTATATACATATTTATATTGTGTTTTTGTGGTATGTATAGGGGTATACATGTTTGTAGGGGCCTAGGGAAGCTGAACTTTGTATATGGAACTCGCCCTGTGCTGTCAGACACAGCTGATATGGTGGCTTTCTGTCTTTCATATTTCTTTTTTTATTATAAGGTTTGTCTTATGGGATAGGGAAGGGGTAATGGGGGTAGAGGGGGGGAAAAACTCAATAATATACATACTTCTGAACAAAATTAGCAATAACAAAGACAGGGCAGCCTTGGGGCTCAGCAAGAGGCAGATACTGGGTGCCATTTCAGGGTTCTGGGCCCTTGAGTTAGAGAACAAGACTGAAAGGAAATATAATGCTGCAGCAACCTAAGATGCCCACAGTGACTTCTTGAAGATGGGGGCAGCTCAGTTTTGAGGTGTTTAGGTCTTCATTTGCAAATGAAATAATATTTGTAAAATGCTTAGCATCCCTTATCCCCTCACCTAGAATGCTCTTTATTCTCTCTCTGCTACTTAAAATCTCGTTCTGCTCAGGGACCATTTCCTACAGGAGACCTATCCTAAGACTCCAGTTGCTAGGACTCTAACTCCTCCCCCCAGTGATTTTGATTCTCATTTTCTATTCCCTTTGTTTCAGATACTTTTGCATTATTTATATATCCATCGATTTGAATATATACATGCCTGTATATACATTCAATTAATGTCTGTGGTCAGATTTGAACTCAGGTCTCCCCAACTCCATTTGATACAAATGTGTCTGTGCACACCCACCCACACATGTAAATACATAGGACTGTGCACATTATGCATGTGTTTATGGAGGTATATATTTATATGTGTGTGCACATATAAACATACATACACATATTCCTGTTCTTATTAAGACCTGAGTCCACACACATGTGTTTGTCCACACACATAAAACAGGAGCATGTGAACACAAAGATGCACTCCTGTATATTCATACACACCCAAACATGCCTGGACACATGAAGACTGACTTCACACAGATGTTTATAAATACATATAGACAATAAACTATGCGTATATGTAGAATATAAACCATGCACACACACACACACACACACACACACACACATATATGAATGAATAGCTAGCTAGCTGGATGGACAGATAGATGGATGGATAGACTCAGATTCACCCACACAATTATATATAGATGGATTTCTATATACACACAATATCTATCTTTATCTATATCTAGCTACCTACCTATCTTTGTCTTTATCTACCTACCTATCCATCCATCAATCCATCCATCCATCCATCCATCCATCCATCCATACACCCATACATACATACATACATACATACATACATACATACATCTGTCCATCTGTCTGTTCATCCATCTGTCAATCTGTTCATCCATCAATCCATCTGTTCATCCATCTATGCATTTATCTGTCTATCTATCTATCTATCTGTCTGCCTGTCTGTCTGCCTGCCTTTCTATCTGTATATCTGTCTGTCTGTCTACCTGCCTGACTGTCCACCTGCCTATCTGTCCACCTTCCCATCTGCCTGCCTGCCTGTCTGCCTGCCTGCCTATCTATGTCTGTCTGTCTGCCTGCCTGTCTGCCTGCCTGTCTGTCTACCTGCCTGTCTGCTTGTCTGTTTGTCTGTCTGCCTGCCTGCCTGTCTGTCTGCCTGCCTGTCTATCTGTCTGCCTGCCTGTCTGTCTGTCTGCCTGTCTATCTGTCTGTCTCCCTGCCTGCCTGCCTGTTTGTCTGCCTGCCTGCCTATCTGTCTCTGTCTGTCTACTGTCTGTCTGTCTATCTATCCATCTATCTACATGACTGGATTTATGAAGCCACATAAACAATATACATCCAAGTTTACAACGCACCATCATTCATATATGTATAATATAATAATAGCCATATATATGTATATACACATGTATAGACACACCTGAATTCACAAACACATACACGGTATGTATGTGGCAATTCATATACATATATCCTGCACTCAAAAAGATCTTCTAACTTGGCCTCAGTCATTTACTGGATGTATGATCCTGGACAAGTCATTTAACCTCGATCTACTTCAGATTCCTCTTCTATAAAGTGAGAATAATAATAGCCTCTACCTCTCATTTGATGTTCTAAATATCAAATGCGATATTTGTAAAGTGCTTGCCAACCCAAATGTACTATAGTAGTGAAACTATTTTGTTGTTATCATTTTAAGGATGGTGTTCCCTTTTTTGTTGCTGTTTTTATCTCTTCTGCTAGGGACCTAGGGGATGTTTCACAATATTTGGATGTCTGACAGGGGTGGACCTTACCTTTGTCTCTACCACCCTGGGAATGGCCATTCACTTCCTTTTTGTAGAGCATTTTGTGCAAAGACTCCACAAGTTTCCTCAATAGTCCTCCCTCCTATTTCTCATCCTGAGTTTTAATGAATTCTTCCTTATGATATAATGGAACCCTAAACAACAAATCAGGGTCCTAGGGTCCTAGATTCTAGTCCAGGCTCCCTGTCATTGGATCCCTTCAGCCACCTGAGTGAACTGGCTACTCTGAATCATCCCTGCTCTGATTTAAATCTTTTCCCTCTGGTTTGGTCTTCTAAGACCACACAGAATATTCCCCATTGCTCACCGCATCCATTTTTTAAAGCTTGATGACCCAAACTGGTTATGATATTCCCTTTTAGAGTCTGACTAATGCAAAACAGACTTTACGAGACACACTCTAGTCCAGGAAACTCATCTGTGGCATTTCAGATTGAGTCCAGAGGGACTAGAAACTTAAGAGAGCTGTCCTTGGGCTACCAGCAGAGATACTTTGGCTAGGGTTCCATGAAACAATCTCTCCATTCAATCCCCCAATCAGTCAATTCTTCAAAACAAGCACCTTGTTATTTGGAATGGATAGACAAAAACAAAGTAAAATGAAATCTGATGGACTGAACCATGGTGCTGACATGGTGAGCTTGCGTCACTCCATGGTTATTTGGATGATTTCATGAGGCTCCCCTTTCAACTTCCACCATGCACTCAAAAGGCTCAGTATAGCTGGTGTTTGTTTTATTTTTTTAGTTGGAAATGAATTTCTTTTCATTATTTGAAGTATTTGGGGGAGAATTTTCTGTCCTTTCTTGAGATCAACGGACTATTGCCAAAACCAGATTTGGGAACCAAAGACTTCTAGAACTGGAAAGGACCTTGTCTCATCAAACATTTCTCATTTCACAGAAGAGGGAACTGAAACCTCTGGAGTATAATGGAATAGACTGCCCTAAGTGGAAATCTCTTGTTGCTAGAGCTATGAGTGACCACTGGTTGAACTGAATATGGTTTTGAGACAGGGTAGGGCATCATCAAAGAGTTAATGAGATTCAGTGAGGCATCTTATCAGTCCCACTGCCTTAGCCAGACCTTCTCCAGAATATTGATTTTTATTCTGGATATCATATTTTTAAGAAGGACATCGATCGGTGGGAGAAAGTCTCATGATTTTGCTATCTAATGATCAATAGAAAAAAAGGATGGTTTAATCTGGAGAATTAAAAATTTATATGTATGACAGTAATGATGGTCATGATAATTTACCATCTGCCTGACCCTGGACAAGTCATTTAAATTCTGTGGGTCTCAGTTTTCTCATCTGTAAAATGAAATGGCTGAATTTAGATGGCCTCTGTGGTCCTTTCCAGACTCAAATCTATTAATCTGATTCTATGACTGTTTGAAAGACTATGGTATGGAAAGGGAATTGATTCTTCTACTTGGTATGAGGAGGCCAAACCAAGAGCAATGCAGGAGGCTACAGAGAAGTGAACTTAGGCTTGAGATTGGGACAAACTTCCTAACAAGAAGAGTTGTGCCCAAATGGATTGGGTTGCCTTATGAGGTGGTAAATTCTCCATCCCTGGAAGTCTTTAAGTGGCTGTTAGGGACATTGTAGAGGGGGCAGAAGCTCAGGTCTGGGTTGGATAAGATGGCACTTGGAATCCCTTCTTACCCAGAGATCCTGTGTTGGTCTCTTCTAGTTCTGAGGTACCTGGAATGGATGATCATGACACTAGATTGGTCTAGGGATGGAGGCAGGCCCAGGGCCTAGGTCTTCTGGTTCCTTGCCTAGAATTCTAATTTAATTGTAAACTCCAGATTCGATCTCTCCTAGTGTGAATTCAGATTTCCTGAGAGAGGACTTCTTTCTTCTCTTGAAAGTTGGCAGGATGGAGGAAAGGTCCAGTTCTCCTTTGAATAGAGGCAACCCAAGGGAACCTCATTATCTCATCAGCTGCCCTCAGTTTCAGAGCTGGCTTTGGCATCTTGTAAGCAGAGTGGAGAGCTTTTACACACACATCCATAAGCATGAGGCTGAATGAGCCCCAAGATCCATCAAACTGAAATCCACCCCCTTCACCTCCCACAGAGGCTGACTCACTAGACATCTCTTTTGTGATTTTTTTTCTTCACTCTAATTCACATTGTGTTGTTGTCTGACATTTCATTATGTGAAGGAAAAGTCTCAGGCTGTGTAGGAGAAAACCCTCTGGAAACTAGCAAGGTGGGATTAACCCATCATGGGTCGATTGGCCCTCCCAGATCTACAGGGATGACAAAGTGGAAGGTTTCTGGGGTCGGTCCTTCTGCATTATGGAGGTGGGGGTGGATTCTGAGCACCTGGGTTTGATGCTCGACTCTGCCTCCTACAGCCTGGGGAACCTTGGGACCAGGGGCTTAACCTTTCTGGGTCTCTGCTTCCTTATCAATAAAATGCAGAACCTGAGCTAATTGGCCTCGAAGAGCTCTTGGAGCCCTTCATCTCTGATCCTATGTTCCCCTCTGATCCTGTGTTTCTGACAACATCCTTCATTTAATATTTTATTTAGAGAAGCTCATGCATGGACTCTATCTCTCTCTGTCTCTCTGTCTCTCGGTCTCTGTATCTGTCTGTCTGTCTGTCTGTCTGTCTCTCTCTCTCTCTCTCTCTCTCTCTCTCTCTCCCTGTCTCTGTGTCTGTCTGTCTCTGTCCCCCTCTCCTTTCTCCTTCTCTCCTTCCTTCCCTCTATGTGTTTCTCTCTCTATGACTCTTTCTTTCTATTCCTTCTTTCTCTCTCTTCAACCTCTTTCTCTGTCCCTCTCTTTTTCTTTCTTACTCCTCTGTCTTCTCCTCTCCTGTCCTCCCCTTCCCTCCTCTGTCTTTTCCTCTCCTCCCCTGTCTTCCCCGTCCACTCTTCCTCTCTATTCCCCCTTCTCTCCCCTCTCCTCTTTTTTTCCAAATCTTGCCTTTCCCTCCCTTCCCTTTTCCCTTCTCCTTTCCTCTTTTGTCTCCTCTCCTCTCCTCCCCTCCCCCCTTCCCTCCCCCTCTCCTCCCCCCTCTCCCCTCCCCTCCCCCTCTCCTCCCCTCCCCTCCTCTCCCCTCCCCCTCCCTCCCCTTCCCTCTCCCTCTCCTCTCCTCCCCCCCTCCCCTCCCCTCTCCCTCCCCTCCCCTCCCCTCTCCCCTCCCCTCTCCCTCCCCTCCCCTCCCCTCCCCTACCCTCCCCTCCCCTCTCCCCTCCCCTCTCCCCTCCCTTCCTCTCCCCTCTCCTCCCCTCTCCTCCCCTCCCCTCCCCCTCTCCTCCCCTGTCCTCCCCTCCTCTCCTCCCCATAGAAAACCTATGAGGGACTTGCAGGCAGGCTCTGGCACGGCTGTCTTCTGGGTCATAACAAGAGTACTGAAGTTGGAGTCAAAGGACCTGATCTCGCAACCTGATTCAACCACTTACTCCCTGTGTAACTTTGGGCAAATTGCTGGACTCGTCTAGGCCTCAGTTTCCTTAGGGAACTGAACTAGGTGAAGCCCATGAGCCCTTTCCACTCTGACTATGCAATGCTACAATTAATTCCAGTTTTTCCTTTGGCACCAGAGTGGGAGCACGAGTTCCAATTCAATGGAACAAGAGTCGGTTTGTTCTGGGGGTGAAGGAGGATCAGATTTTTCAACTCAAAAAGCACATTCATGCTCATTGTATCTATTGCACTGAAATATTCTCAACAAGCAAGCATTTATTCATTTACTCATTCATTCATTCATCAAGGCAATGTGGTTAAGTGACTTGCTCAAGGTCACATAGCTAAATAATTATTAAGT
The DNA here is from genome assembly GCF_037893015.1 of Macrotis lagotis. NCBI lineage: Eukaryota > Metazoa > Chordata > Mammalia > Peramelemorphia > Peramelidae > Macrotis > Macrotis lagotis. The sequence goes on from NC_133666.1 coordinate 685,960,617, forward strand.
GCCTGAGACTGAATTTGAACTCAGGTTCTCCTGACTCCAGGACCAGTGCTTTTTCCACTGCCCCACCTAGCTGTACCCCAAGCAAGCATTTCTTAAGAGCCAACTGTCTGCATTAGTCAATAAGCCAAGGGTACCATGAATACAATGACTCAAATAAAAGTTGTGACTGCAAGGAGCTTACATTCTAATGGGGGGGAACCATGTACAAATATAAATGAAAATATGCAAAAGATAAAATCAGGGTGGGGGGCGTACCAGGAGCTAGGGAGATCAGGACAGACTTGAGCTGAACTTTGAAGGAAACTGAGGGAAACAAAGAGAATATGTTCAGGAACGGGCGACAGCTGGTGTACAGGCCTGGAGGTTGCGGATGAACAACAGCTGATCTGCCAATCTGGCTGGAAGCAGAGAAGATGAAGGGAAGTGATCTATAATCAACCAGGAGAGAGGCTGGGCCCAAACTGCAAAGGAGGTCGAATGCCAACCAAAGGAGCTTGCATCTCATCCCAGAAGAGACAATAGGGAGCCAGAGGAGGTATTAGAGTGAGGGAGTGACATGGGACTGGATCCTCAGACAATCCCAGCAGAGTTTTGGAGAGATACTTAATGCTAAGCTGCTTATGCTGGAATCTAGATAGACCCACCTCAGTTGATGTGCAAGTCTTTGATGTGGATGTTTTCTAAAGGGCCCTCCCTGGACCTGATTTAATTACTGCTCTGATACCTGGTCCTGCCTTCAGCCTTGTCCTCACATCTTGGATGTCTGTGACAAATTCAGGGTTAGTCCTCTGTTTAGTTCAGGTCTAAGAGCGCTAGCCTGGGTGTCTGTCTATATTGCTGGCTATAGGAGGGCATTGGAAGGAGGAAAAGGGAGGTCAGAGACAGTAGGGAGGCCTGAGGAGTCCAGCCTCCCTCAAACTTCTTGTCTTCTTGAGGCTTTGAATGCTGCTTCTAGCAAGGAAGGGCAGGACCTTAAGGCTTTGGAGCCAGGACTTCTCCCAGCTTCAGGCAAGTTCTGGCCAAGGTAGATGGGAGGAGGGGGTCGGGGTTGCTGTGATCTGTCAGAATCTATTCATAAACTATGTGTGTCTCCCCAGTCATATCACGGGCTTGATTCCGGCCATGAGTCATCTAGGTGGATTCTGCTTTATCCCAAGGGGATGCACTGGAAGGTGGGAAGGATTCCTTTCCTCCCTTCTTCTCCCCTTTCCCCATCTCCCCACCTCCGTAGACACAAGGCAGGACCTGGAGAACCCAGACTTCCCAGACTGCAGCCAGAAATATCACTTTACACAGGGACTTTTCTTCAAAGGGAACCCCTGCAAAGCTTGGATAGACTGGACCTGAGATGCCGCCTAGTGGCCCTTCCGAAAATTCGAAGCAAACATCTTCCCTTCCTCTGTGGGACAAATCAATTAATGAACCAGTCTGTATTTATTAAGTCCCCACTGTGTGGCAATGGACTAAGGGTTGGGGATTAAAAAATAAACAAAAGGGAAATAATCTTTGCCTTCTAGGAACTTAACCTTCTTGGGTAGCAAGCAAGGTAATTTGGGGGAGGTGGGGCACTGACAGTGAAAAGAAAATGAAGGGAAAGGGAATAAAGACTTGTTAAGTGCCTACTGTATGCCAGCATTGCAAATATTATCTCATTTAACATTCACAACAACCCTGGGGGATAGGGGATATTTTTATGCCCATTTTACAGAGGAGAAAACTGAGAAGGCAAGTGATTTATCCAGGGTCATATATCTAGTATCTGAGGTCACATTTGAACTCAGACCTTCCTGATTCCTGGTCTGTCACTGTATCCACGATATCACTTACCTGCCCCAAGACGTAACTAGCACCTAGGAGACAGTATATAAATGCTGGCTATTATTGCTTGAGAAGGTACGATGACTCTCTGCTGCCGTTAAAATAAAATTCAAATTCCTAACCTGGCATCAATACTCCTTAAACTCTGGTTCCCACCGATCTTCCTAGAGGTTTTCACATCATTCCTCCCCACCCATTGTTTTTGTTCCAGTCACATTAGACAATTAACCATTACCTGAACTCCATTTGCTATCTATAGCCTCATTGATCATCTCCTGCCTCCATGCATTCCCACAAACTGTGCCCCCTGCCTAGCAAGTCATCACCTCTTGGAATCTGTATCTTCCTCAGCCTTCAGTTCAGGTGTTCCCTTCTCTGTGAACCTTCCCTCCACTTCATCCCTCTCATTACTCTGACATTCTCCATCCTCAAATTACCTTGTCCTGCTTTCTCTACCCCTCCCACATTAAGGGTAAGCTCCTCATGGATGGTTTATGATTTTGTTTCTCTTCTTGGGGCCTCACACAAGTCCGGTCTTGTGCCCTCAAGAGCTTTCTTTGGAGGAGGCTAGGCAGGAACTAGAAGCAATGAGGTAGAGATAAAGAAAATGATATGTGTGTGTGTGTGTGCGTGTGCGCACACATACATGTGGGTTTCTACAGTGCAAGACTTTCTAGGTTGGGCTACTGATACTTTTTGAAAAGTTGTCACCTGGATGTATTTTTTTAAATCTTCCTGAGTCATAAAGTCGCTGAGCTAGAGGGGCCCTGAGACCAATCTGTTTTCATCTCTTACCCGTTGGAAAATTGCACTGTACCTGGAACCACCTTGGTTTTTCATAGACCGACTTTGACTTTTCTAGTAGGGAAAGCCACACATAAAGACTAGCCAGGTTGGGGGTGATAATGGGGTAGTCTGACATCTTTCGGGTCTTATTATTCCAAAGTCTTCTCCTTTTTCCCATTTCCCATGCCTTATTACCTTTTCCTCTTCAAATGGAAGCTCTGGAGGCCAAAGTTTACCTTTGGTTTTCTATCTGAACCCTTAAGATTTAGCATGGGGCTTTTAATTAATGTTTTTCCTATGTAAAAGGTTTGAAAGACATAATTTTGGGGTAATTTAGCCTTTTTATTAATGAAGGCAGCAGGCGAAAAGGATGGCTCTCTTAGACCAAAGACCCAATGATGGTGGAGTCATAATTTATATGCCCTTTGAAAAGGGGGTGTTTCTGAGGGCTGGAAATCAACTTGCATTGGTGAATATGATGGGAGGTATGGGCTCTATTAAAATGAGGATCTTAGGGTAGGACTTAGGGCAATCAAATCTTGGTCAAAAAGACATCAATTTCCCCATCATCTGTCTTGATAATAGGAAGAATCAACCTTTCTCCAAATTTGTCTGAGCAAACCCATTGAGTGGCGTACACCCATTATCCCAAACTTAGGGGTTTTTTTGATACGGTCTGATAAGATGTTGGACTAGGTAAGTCTCTAAGAGACTTCCCACACTGGTTGGTTTCTGGATGAGGGACTAGAAAAGGGGAAAAGTGAATACAATGATTAGTTATTAAATATAAGAGAAAAATATTTATTTCTTACATATCTATTATCTATCCACCTCCTTCCTCCCTTCCTCCCTCCCTCCCTCCCTCCCTTCCTTCCTTCCTTCCTTCCTTCCTTCCTTCCTTCCTTCCTTCCTTCCTTCCTTCCTTCCTTCTTCCCTACCTTCCATCTCTCTCTCTCTCTCTCTCTCTCTCTCTCTCTCTCTCTCTGTCTCTCTGTCTCTCTGTCTCTCTGTCTCTCTGTCTCTCTCTTTTTCCCCCATCCATTCTTCCTTTCATCTCTTTAGATCTGTAGGCTTGGTAGGGGACATCAGTAGAGCAGGGTGAAGTGGGAGTGGGTTCTACTTACTTTTTTTTTGTATGGAATTGTAAATTTTATTGTTATTTAGTTGGAAGAAAACTTCAAGACAATTGCAGCCCATTATTTCCACTTGAAAAACTCCTATTTATCCACTTGATATTGTGCTGCCAATGTAGTTAATTTCCAGATCTAATGGTTCTAGTTTCACTAGGCAGAATATTGTAGAGATTTACGACTCCATTTATTCTTCAGTGTACCTACATAACTAAGGTTTCATATATGGTTTTAGAATCAGCAGCAGTTTGTCAAGCTGGTATTTGAACAGTATTAAAATTGACTTTTTAAATATTTCCAAAATGTTTATTTCGAAGAACTAAAGGTTCTCAGTGATTTGGTCTCCCCATCAAACTGATTACAGTAAAAAAAGTCTTAGAAAAATATGAATAACCAAATTATCAAAAAGAAATATGTTAATAAGGCCTTTAAAAAAGACTATAAGGCCTCATTCCTCTCGGTTAAGGAAAGAATTGTGGTTTGTGAAAGCAGTTTGTTCACCATGAGTGAACTTCAGAGTCTGCCTACTCATTAATGATATCTCTTTTCTCTCCCTTTTTCATTGTGGTCTCAATGTATGTCTAGTCCCAGGGACAGTCTGATCGATGTCTCATCTGTGTCCATAAAGCCTCATTCTGTATTGTCTCGTGTGGAGTTCCATCTCATCTCATCTCATCTCACCTCATCTCATCTGCTCATTCACCATGGCCATTTCATCACGCCTCGCCCTGTGGGAGCAAAAGGAAAGTCTCACCCTACTTGGTGGTCACTGCCTCCGGGGCAGACTCTGCTCTTGGACCGCTCCAGCCAATATTGCTGCTCCTGGCCTGGAGTCCTTTTGTCTTCGCTCCTCTGTGTGCAGGGACACACATTATCACCTTTGAAAAGACGCGTCCCAAAGATTAGGAAAATGGGGTTTCCCCTTTGGCCTTCTCACTGCTGCCTTACTGTTTCCCTTTGATTCTCTGAGGGGGGGAGGCCAGAGAATCCAGACTGTGGGTTCCCCTCTGACTGCCTTCCTCTGTCCTTTCTTCACTTATTCTTATTGCCTGTAAAAGTTGGGCAGGGGAAGGGAATGAGAGATGTGTCCAAAAAAGGGTTGATGACACTAATAATAGTAACTGAGAGGGGCAGTGTGGTATGGAGTTGGCCTTGGAATCTCATAGTTTTGGGTTTCAGACCTGTCTCTGACACAGACTGTATGCTCCAGGATAAATCACTTACCTTATCTCAGCCTCAGTTGTGTTTACAGATGAGGAAACTGAGGCTTAGAGATAGGAAGTGAATTACCCAAGGTCACCCAGTTCAGAATCAGAAAGAAGATTTGCCCCCAGATCTCCCTAATTCCTACCAATGCTCTCATTACCATCTATTACAGGCTACCTAGATGAAGCATTCATGGGGGGTGAGGGACAATCGTGGGATGGCACATTAAAATGAAAATAAGCTAATGAGAATGATGGGGTTTTAGTTGCCATGGTCTTGATTTCAGTTATTCCTGCCTCATCAACTTGAATTTTAGGGAGCCTTCCATGCCCCTAATGTATGGTCTCTCTACACTGTAGAGTCTACACTACGGCATTTTGGTTGTTGGGCTATGGACTGACCACAGTTCTCTAGGGCCTGGGTGTCCAACCTTTTAGCTCTTCTGAGCTATGTCATCCCCCAAAAGCTTGCCAAAAGCTGCCTATAGAATTTAATATTTATTTATGATTACAATGTAACCCATTTACCAGTGAAAATAATAATATAATGGAATAATGCCGCAGGAATAGACTTTGGGGGGTCTCATAAGACCTGTGGGTCATGGAGAGACAAGTACTGACTCTGGAGCCAAAGGACCTGTGTTCAAATCCTGCCCCAGATTGGGGTCCAATTAATCTGCCAGGTGCTATGTGTGTAAGCTTTGGAGAGACATCTCTCTGGTCCTTGATTATCTCACCTGTAAAGCAAAGGATTTGCGATTTTTTCCTAGTTCTAATATTCTATGTTCTATTAGATAAGAACTGCAAGGATCCTGCAGACAAGATTGCTGGAACCCAGTGCCTAGATCCACATTTTGTTGCTATACTGCTTTCCAGTCTGCAAAGAGCTATGCCATCCATTGTTCTATGTGGTGCTCCCAGGGAGGGGTTGGGTACCAAGCTAATGTTTAATTGAGCTCTTCAAGCTGTCTGAAGGTTTTCCATTCCACCAACTTAAGTGAGGTGATAACATGAAGAAAGGTAAATGTGGAAAAGAAATTATTTTTTTTTTTTAGTTTTTGCAAGGCAAATGGGGTTAAGTGACTTGCCCAAGGCCACACAGCTAGGTCATTATGAAGTGTCTGAGGCTGAATCTGAACTCAGGTCCTCCTGACTCCAGGGCCGGTGCTCTATCCATTGCACCACCTAGCTGCCCCTGGAAAAGGAATACTTGATCTTTTTGCCTATGGGAAAGTATTTAGCCTTCGGTTATCTGTTTTCCTCTTTGGGAAAGGAGGGAGTTGGAGTAGATGGCCTCTAAATTCTCTTTTGACTCTCAATCCATGGTCCTCACAGCAACCCTAGGAGATGGATTCTATTATTATTTAAATCAAATAATTATTTAATAATCAGTTCATTATAATTATAAAATCATACTTTTAAAAAACCACTAAATAATCAGCTAATACTCATTGCACAAATTATTTAATAAGTGTTCGATATTCATAACAGACATTCAAATGATCTAATGGATGTATTATATTTGATAATATTTATTCAAATCACTTAATAAATATTTATTATAAGAACTTAAAGATGTAATAAATAATCCATATTTATGATAGCATTTTACTATTCTGATAAATATTGATAACACATATGTGAATCACTCAGAAAATATTTCTAATAAATATTCAAATTATTTGATGAATATTTATACTAAATGATTAATATTCCATAAATATTGATAATAAGCATTTAAATTCTTTGATAAATATGCCTAATAAATGCTTGAGTTATTTAGAAAATATTTATCTAAATATTTAAATTATTTAATAAATACTATTCTATTATCATTTAATAAGATTGGAGTGGGGATAGGACGTATCCCTAGTTTACAGAGAAGGCCACTGACACTTAGGTCATGATTTGTCCAAGCTCACATGTTCCCCCCCCTCCCAAAGGTGGGGATTCAAACCAATGTTTTCCTCTAAATCCAATGCTAGTTCCCTTACAAGCTTACTAAAGAAGTGAGAAGGATGAAGGGCATCCATCAATTTGACCAACTTAGCCAGTGAGTTCCATTATTGTGCATCATGCTTGAAGACACTCCCACCCTGCCTAACAGCTGCTCTGCTCCCTGTTCTGTGATAACTTTTCCTCCATGACCTTGTTCATGTATTTCCACCTCCTGGGCCTTTACCCTGGCTCCACGGTGGACTTTACTCTTTGGGGGATGGCTTCTAGTTTTGTCACCCAGTGAAATCTTGCCTCTCTTTTCTTTCTATTATCCAGATCAGGGAAGAAGACAAAAGCCCTCCACCCTCCTCACCACCTCCCCTTTTCTCCGTAATTCCGGGGGGCTTCATCAGGCAACTGGTTCGGGAAACCGAACAGGAGTCCAAGAAAGCGAAACGGAAAAAAGAAACATTGGCCAATACCCAAGAACAGACAGTAAGTCATCTACCCAGAAAAACAAGCTACATTTCTCTTTAAAACCGATTTTATTAATACTTTTAAAAAATCATGGTTATTGGTCTATATTTACTCAGGGAACCTACCTTTGTTACCAAGGAAAAAAAAGTTCATCACACCTGACCGTCTAAATGAACTTGTCTGGCTGAGTGTGTGACATTTTTCATCTGTTCCCATCCCCCCACCTCTCTACCAAGGCGTTGTTGTTTTCGGTCTTGTCCTACACTTTGTGACCACATTTGGGGTTTTCTTGGAGTAGTTTGCCATGTCCTTCTTCAGCTCATTTTACAGATGAGGAAACTGAGGCAACCAGGGGCCAGTGACTTGCCCAAGGTCACACAACTACTATGTGTCTGAGTCTGTATTTGAACCCAGGAAGAGGAGTCTTCCCGACTAAGGCGAAGAGAAGTCTATTTCATCATCCATAACTTATATTTCAGTAACAATTTACTCATCTGCAAAATGGGACAAATAATAGGAGTAGTGCCTATCTTTAAGACTTAGGTGAGGAACAGTATTTAGCAGTCATTCCAATTTGGGTCCCTGGTGCCCAGATACAAGAGGCTCATGAGTACAGAACAGGACCAAACATGCTCATTATGTATTTTCTCAAGAATAGATATTACTAGTACCACTCTCATGTTGGAAAGGTGGGAATCTATGAGATTAATGCAGCAGATAGGGTACAGTGGAAAGAGCTTCATCTCCATCATTGCTGTCCTTGTGACCTTGGGCAAGTCACTTGATCTTGGGACTTCATTTCTTCATCTTTAAAATGAGTAGGTTGGATGAGATGGTTTCTGAAGTCTCTTTCAGATCTAGGTTATGTTCCCAAAAGGGGATAGTCGTACTTGAAAATCTTGGAAACCATTGCTTTAAGGTTCCAGAAATATGAATTATAGCTGAAAAATTGGCCTTTGCAACTCTCTGGAATAGTCAGGTAGAATCAGGTATCATCCCCATTTTAGAGATGGGAAGACAGTCATGATAGAACTTGCTTAAGATCTCACAGCTCAAAGTTTGGACTGTCCCCCTCTGAGTCGGGTGTCTATTTAGAGCCTGACTTTTTGATTGAATCAACAGCTGGAAGTCGGGGGGGAAGGGGAGGTTAGGAATGTGGACATCCCCCAGAGGATGTTGCCCAGTAGCTGGGTTCTTCTCATGCAGAATGGCAACAAATGACCAGGAAGACAGCTGTGAAGCTGACAGGGAATCTCATTGTGTTAAAGTCTCTCACAGCTGCTAAGCACAGTGGTGGGGTGGTCTGACAGCTGGAGTGAGTAGGAGCCCAGAAAGACACCACACCAGATACGGGAAGGTAACTTCCGAGCCTCAGTTTCCCCATCTGTAAAATATGGTTCTAGATTGCTTTGAGGATGAAAGAAAATAATATATGCATACAAACACAATTCACACACACACACACACACACACACACACACATATATATAAATAAAACTTTACTACTATACAGTCTAGGAAAGGTCAGTAATAATCACTGTTTGCTCTTCTGCTTAATTCAATTGCACAAGAGTTTCTCATGAGCCTGGTATACAAAGGCCAAGGCCAGGTGCTTAGAGTCTGGAAGGCTCCTTGAACTTCTTCACCAGGAGGAACACCTGGTGTGGGAAAGTCTTCACCAATGCAGACCTCCACTGATAGGGCTCAGTCATAAATCAGTCTCAGGGAATTTCCCAACCCTTAGAAAAGGGCCTAGAAACACACAGATAGTCAGGACCTCCGGCTGTATTTGAACTCATACCTTGGTGATTGCAAACCCTGAATTCTTTCAGTGCTAAGGATTTCCCTAGGGAAGTTAAGTGGCCCAGGCTCATCTTTCTGGGTTCCAATCTAACAGACTTTTACTAGCTGGGTGACCCTGGGCAAGTCACTTTACTCTGTTTGCCTCAGTGTCCTCATTTGTAAAATGAACTGGAGAAGGAAATGGCAACCTGCTCCAAGAAAACCCCAAACGGGCTCACAAGGAACAGGACGCAACTGAAAACGACTGAACAGCAATAATAACAGACCTAGCATTTCCTGGGCGGGGGGCTTTCAGTGCAGAATGCCCTCTATCAATGCTCATTAACTTAATGTTCAAGAAAGGTTATATATCTTGCCCCGGGCCTCAGAGTCAGCATGTGTAGAGGCTGACTTGAACCCAAGTCTCTAGCCATATAACCATGCCTTAATACAAGGACAAGAAAACCTAATATGTTCTATGATTCTTTGTAAACAAGTTAAGCCAAGGAGCAAGGAAACACTAACACCAGGGCCATCAGGAAAGCCCTGGCTCAGATGTGGTGCTTAAGTGGGTCATTGAAGGTAGTTAAAGCTTCTAAGAAATGGAGCTGAGGAGGGAATGCCTGGCATGAGGGACAGCTTAGGCAAAGGCAGGGAGATGGGGAAACAGCTTACATTTATTAAGAGCCTACTCTGTTCCCAGTAAGGTCCATTCGGTTGAAACCTGAAATAATTTCGGATTCTACAGGCAATAGGGAGTATTGGAGGTTTTGGAGCAGGGGAGTACGTGGATCAAAACAGTGGTTCAGAAATATTAAATTAGTGTCTGGATAGAAGATGAATTAGAGATGGAAGAGACTGGAGACAGGGAGCAAAAGGAGGGAGCTACTAGGATATGCCAGGGGAGAGGTGATGAGGAATTCTTGTTCAGATAAGATTTGCTTTCCCAAAGGAAACTTCAACACTGACATCCTCATCATTAACGACAAAAACAACTGCCATAATAATGATGGCTCACATTTACAGAGTGCATTTAGGTTTATAAAGTGTTTAACATTCATTAATTTGTGAGGTAGGTGCCATTTTTGTCCCCATTTTACAGATGAGGAAACTGAGGCACAGAAAGGTTGAGTGATATGCACAGGAATCATTTTTGAAAATCTATATAGTCTTGGATTAGGACTTCAATGATTCTGTGAAATTCCTGGACTCCAAGGTTCTGGAGAGAGGTTGTGGATTTGGCAAATAATTGAGTCTGTTGAGGGGTTGTGAGAATGAGTGAAGAGAGAGGAGAAGCCTGGGATTTCTCTGAGACTGTGACCCGAGATGACTGGGAGGATGGTGGTGCCCTCCACCGAAGCAACTGGCTGAGCCTTGGCTTTCATGCCCGTCAAGCCCACACAACTGCTCTTGCAGATGAAACCTTCTGAACAGCTGCCAAAATAGCCCTGCCATGGCAAGACGGAGAGAATGGGGGAAGGGAGACATCAGCCATCCTAGTACAGAAGGTCTCCAAAGAGACTTGGCTCCAGCGGGTAGAACCACAGAGTAATAGTGGCCAAGGGGAGGCAAGTTTTGACTGGAGGGCAGAGACCCAGAGCCAGAGCTCCGCCTTAGCCCCTATGGTACTGAATTACCCATAGGATAAGCCTTTAAGCAAAGACTAGGGAAACCCACTGGGGGGTGGTGCAGTCCTCCAGGGTATTCTGGTCGAATCAGTCTTTCCCATGATCCATGAAAGCAACTGGCTGCTCTGTCCTTCAGCTGAAGGTGAGCTGGGGCTGAGGAGTGGCCATTGGGGCTGTTTCCAGATAGTCCCACACTATGAGCATGCTACTCCAAGCAGATCATGGCAGAGAACTGAGCATTGGGAATCATGGACCAGAGACCTCAACAGGAGAGGGGGGTACCCCGGACCTTAGACCAAGGTCTAGTGAGCTCATGCCCATAAAAAGCCAAGGATTCTTTGCAGAGCCCTGGAGACTTTTAGAAAGCACTTCTGTAGCTATATTATGGTGGAGCCTCATGATGACTGTTGGGAGATCTCTCAATTTTTACAAATAATACTGAGAACAGCACTTAGCATTTATAGAATACCTTGAGGTTTGCAAAATAATTTAAAAATATCATCTCATTTGGCTCTTGCAACAACCCTGTGAGGGAGGTGTTATTGTTACTCCTATTTTATAGATGAAAAAATTAGAATTTGCAGAGGTAAAGGGACCCAGGGGCACCCAGCTAGCAAATGTCTGAGGCTTAATTGGAACTCAGGTCATTCTGGATCTAGAGCCAGGGTCCTGAACACTGTGAAGCCACCAAGTTGCCTAGAGAAGAATTAGAAGCAATACGGGTGGCTAGCTTCCAGAAGCAAGAAGACATGGGTTCAAATATTGTTTCTGATATACTTGCCAGGTGACTCAGTAGTTCTGTGTGTGTGTGTGTGTGTGTGTGACATAGATAGACAGGAGACAGAGATAGAATCAGAGAGACAGGAAGAGAAACAGAGAGAGACAGAGATATAAAGACATGGGCAGACATAGAGACAGAAACAGAGACACACACACACAGATTTACAGACAGACAGAGAGAGACAGAGAGAGAGAGAGAGAGAGAGAGAGAGAGAGAGAGAGAGAGAGAGAGAGAGAGAGAGAGAGAGACAGAGAGAGAGAGACAGAGAGAGAGATACAGAGACAGAGACAGAGACAGACAGACAGACACACACACAAAGGGAGCAGGGAGACAGAGTAGACAGAGAGACACAGAAACAGAGACATCAGGGAATGTCATAGAAACCTAAATAAGAAATGGGTAAAAACTCACTTATCCCTCGGCTGTCCTAGTGATGCCCTAGGTTGCTTCCTTGGACAGAGTTCGACTTTCTAACAAGGAAGAGGCGGGATTGAAGTACCCTCTTGGCTAGGAAAGCCCTGCCACCAGGTCCTCAGAGAGGAACATCTTCTGGGCCATGGACTGGGCCTATGTAGAACCCAATGGACCTGCCAAAGGATGCTTTACACAGGTTGACAAGGGTTGGCAGCAGGATGCTAACATTTCTGTATAAGGGGAGAGGGCAGTAAATCCTGGGGGAATCATTGCCAGATCTTAGATTTGTGGGTTTCCTGGATCTGGGAGACTCAGCAACCATCTGGTGCTGGCCTAAATGAGCCTTCCCTTTAATGTACTTAACAAATAGTCCTATGGCTACAGCTTGCAATCCTCCAGGATGGGGGATTCGTTAAGTTTCACCTCATTAGACTCATATTCTAACCTGATGAGATCCAATGCATTAGCTCATTCTCCCTGGCTTTGTGCTATCTGCAAACTTAGTAAGAAAACTCTTTTATGAATTTATCCAGCTCAAGTCTCTCTTGATTACATATAATAATACATTGCTTCCTTTAACTGAAGCCATTTGAAAAGGATAGAAGCTTTGACATGAAAGGGAGACATTTGATAGTTGCCATGGTGCCAATTGGAAAGGAATTGGAGATGCCCCCACCAGCTGGGACAGCTGAGATGCCCCCACCAGCTGGGACAGCTCTCATTGTTGAGAAGCCCAAGTTGGCTTCTTTGTCCCTTCCCCCATTGCCCCTGGTTCTGCCCTATGCTCCAGCCTGGTGCTAAGTCTCTCTAATTTGATGAGACTGGTCCCTAGATGACAGACATGCAGACTGTCACCAGGTCTGTCCTAATGACAAGAATTATGACCATTAGAATAACTCATTGGCTCTCTGAGGACTTGCCAGAGCCCGTGCTCAGCTGGCACGACTTTCAAGGACCCAGGGTCACCTCCGGTCATGGGACAAGGACTTAATTATGGTCACTTCAGCAGAGAGGGTTGAACAGTGACCTACTAGCAAGGGAAGGAAATCATTTTGTCAGAGTCTGAGCTAAGTGCTGGGAGACAAATATAAAAGCATGTTAGACAGCCCCTGTCTTCAAAAAGCTTACACTCTAGTTGGAGAAGATGGTGGGTTGGTGGTTGGCCTTCATTCTCAAAGAGGAACAAAATGACATCACCACATTAGAATCAAGTCACAGATCCATCTGAGCTTAGAATGTTCTACCTCAGGTTAGACATAAATAGTCCATATGAGCACTTGGGGTGGGTTCCCTAAATGTGTGCATTTCTCATTTCTTTTGAGCTACTTCAATTCTGCCTTGCTCATAGAGCACCTCTGGTGAGGTCACGTCATCCAGGGTGGTCCCATGCCAAGTTGGGGAAGATAACATACAAGGAAAGACCCCTGGAGGTCTATCTTCCAAGTTGATAAGGTTTCAGGGATGGAGTCCAAGTGACGTGGAAATGGGTGGATGGTGAGGAGACTACAAGAAGTTTCAAGGAGGACTGGACCCTGACAAGATGGAGTCCAACTTGGTGCCATCATGAGGCTATTTTCAGACAGGGTAAAATCAGTGAGGTAGCTGGGTTGTAAACTCTTTGAAAGCAGGGACCGTCTTTTGCTTCTTTTTGTATCCCCTGCCCTTAGTGCAGTGCCTATTTTACAGTAGGTGCATATTAAAGGTTTATTGATTGACTCTTACATTGGGCATCCTCCAGAGAAAGTAAGAGTCTTGAGATCAAGATTGTTTTCCTGTGTTTTAATCTTTGCTTGGTGCTTTGCAGGTTGGTTGTGCAAAAAAAATATTTTGGATCCAATTTGAATAGTTAATAGTGTGGTCTAGTGGTCCAAGTTCTTCTGATCCTGCCTCTAAGTAGTAATGGGACCTTGGACAAATTGCCTCTCTTTGTGCCTCAGTTTCTTCCTGTGTACAATGAAGGAACTGACCCATGTGTAGTGCCTTGGAACCCTTTCTCAGAATCCAATTTTTAAAAACATAAATAAAATATAGAAGATTCCAAAGGGAAACCAATTCTATTAAAATATATTTGTCAAAATATATATTTTTTATTTTTTTAGATTTTTCAAGGCATTGGGGTTAAGTGGCTTGCCCAAAGCCACACGCCTAGGTTATTATTAAGTGTCTGAGGTCAGATTTGAATTCAGGTCCTCCTGACTCCAAGGCTGGTGCTCTATCCACTGCGACACCTAGCCACTCCCTAAAATGTTTAAAAAAAAAAACCAAGCTCTTTGGTTCTAGGCCACAAACCCCTGGAGATGACTTCTAAAGTATTGTCCAGCCCTGATTCTATGAATCCTATGATCTCCTTGAGGAAGGTACTAATAAGCATAATGATTCCCATTTTATAGATGAGGAAACTGAGACCTTGTTTAAGTCTATAGCTAGTAAGTGGAAGAAAGTATCTTGAACTCCCAATTTTTTGATTCCAGGTTCAGCAGGCTGCTTGAGAAGTGTTCATTGACTTTTTAAGACAGCACAACTCAAAACAATTTGTGTTTCTTGTGTCTCTTCCCAAGTCTGTATTTCAGTCTGGTCTCTGAGTAGCACAGACTATGAGAGCATCTCCTGGGAAAAAGCCCAGGCAAGATCTTGGGTCCTTTTAGCCCATGATCTGGTTCAGGGAATGATGAACTAAAAGAAGACAGCTGACAAAGGGAGAATTTGAGGCAGTGAATCTGTCATCAATGAACAAGCACCTACTATGTGCTCGGACACTTAACTCATTATTGGGAGTGCCAAGAGAAATAAAAGCAGTCCCTGCTCTCTGGGCATGGGAGACACACTATGCCAACACTATAGTCATCTGGACACTTACTAGCTACATGACCTTGGGCAAGTCACTTTACCTCTTTGCCTACGTTTCTTCAACTGGAAAAATGAGCTAGAGAAGGAAATAGCAAACCATTTCAGTATCTTTACCAAAAAGACCCCAAATGGGGTTACAGGGTTGGACATGACTGAAAAATGACTTTGTAATATCAACAACAAAAGTCTCATTTGGTCTTCATGATGGCCCTTTGAGTTAGGTGCTATTTTCTCCATTTTTACAAATAAACAGAGAGGTTCGATGCCCTTTTCAAGATCACGCAGCGAGTAAATATCCTATATAGGCTGGGGCAGCTAGGTGGCACAGTGGATAGAGCACCGGCTCTGGAGTCAGGAGTCCCTGAGTTCAAATCCGGCTTCAGACACTTCATAATGACCTAGCTGTGTGGCCTTGGGCAAGGCACTTAACCCCATTACCTTGCAAAAACTAAAAAAAAAAAAATCCTATACAGAATTCAAACTCAAATCTTCCTGACTTGAAGTCAGTTCTCATTGTGTCCATTACACTGAGACAAAGGAAGATAAAAACATTAAAAAATAAAACAAACAAAAAAGGGTCTCTTCTCTGCCAGAGCTTATAATTAACTTAAGCCAGCAGTTTTCTTTTCTTTTTTTTTTTTTTTTAAGGTTTTTGCAAGGCAAATAGGGTTAAGTGGCTTGCCCAAGGCCACACAGTTAGGTCATTATGAAGTGTCTGAGGCCGGATTTGAACTCAGGGACTCCTGACTCCAGGGCCGGTGCTCTATCCACTGAGCCACCTAGCTGCCCCATGGCAGCAGTTTTCAATGTTACTTGGGGGCCCAAAGTGCAAACTGCTTTCATTATGGCACCAAGAAGTTATTTGTCTAACTAAAACGCTCTCCTCTTTTCCAACTCTATTATCTGTGGGAAGTCGAATTTTCTTCATATGCCACAACCAAGAACCAAATTGCAAGGATGGAATATAGAAGCAGCTAGGAGGATCCAGCTGTGTTTTATTAAGACAGACATTAAAGAGAGTTCCCAAAATAGGTAAAAAACAAGGCCCCTAATTTTTTTTAATCAGTCAACAAATATGTGATTTTCTTCGTAGCCTCAGCACACAGGGCCTGGCCAAAAGAGGAGGAAAACACTGTTGTTTTTCATTTTGAATACGTTATTCATGTTAGAAAGAATGCATTTACTATTTTTGTTTTTAAATGAATTAAGAAACATTTGAAATATACAACATTTACTTTCTGAGGAAGCAAATATGCATAAATACAAAGTAAAGCTCTTTGGGGCCCTTAATTTTTAAGGACGTAAGTTTGAGAACCTCATGCTAGGAGGTCAGTATGGTTTTAATACACAGTCTAACTGGGTGTTGTTTTCTCTCCTAGGCCCCAGAAAATAGTGATAGCTCTGTTCTTAAGAGCCACAAGCCGACCGGGGTACAGAGTCCCCAGGGTGACCAGTCTGACCCATCATCCCCCAACCCCAACGTTGTTGTCGAGAACATTCCTAATGAGAAGGAAGGGATGGCCAGCCCAGAACAAGTGTTGTTGAGTAGCATAAATGGAGAAAACTCTCAAGGTAAGAGCACCGTGGAGACCCCTCTGAGGAAGCCTCAGCCCCTCAAGAGGACCAGGAAGACCAGTGATGTCCTACTGATGGTGGCCAAGATCAATTCAGAAATACCCAAGCCAGAGCAGAGAATTCATCCACTTGACTCTTTGACTCATAAGCCTTCTTCCTCCATTCCAGAGAAGGAGGGGGAGAAGAAAGGGCAGTCTCCAGGGGACACTTGTGGGTCCCAGAAAGCTACTGAGGACTCTGCTGAAAAGATGGGAAAAATGAGGACAGTAGGCAGCCCAGACTGCACAGATATGCCTCCTAAGAAGGGGGAAAAGCCTCAGATCAAAGTGGGCAAGTATGGGAAGGTTCCCCAGACCAAGGAGCTCAAAGGGGGTGAACCACAGAGTAAAGAGGACCTGGGGACCAAGCCCCAAGCCAAAGGGGGAGAACAGGGAAGGGAGGATGAGGTGAAAGGGAGGAAGGAGGACAAAGCTCAGATGCCCCACACAAAGGAGAGCCAATCCCTCACAAAAGGAGAATTAGGGGATGAGCCCCAAAGCAAGCCAGGAAAAGTGGATCACTCTAAGGACACAGTGGGGACAGGGAAGGAGGCCCAAAGCAAAGCTGGAAAGGGAGACAGAGCCCATATCCAGATGAAAAAGTGGGGTGAGTCCTTGAACAAATGGAGAAAAAGAAGTGGATCTCAGAGTCAGGTGGGGAAAGACAGTGGGTCTCAGAGTCAGGTGGGGAAAGAGAATGATTCTCAAGCCCAAGGGAAGAAGGATGATGAACCCCAAAGTCAGGAGAGGAAGGAAAGTGGACCTCAAAGTCAGATAGGAAAAGAGAATGGGTTCCAGAGTCAGGTGGGGAAGGGGGATGAGAAGGGGAGTTGTCTCGAAAGCAAAGGGAGAAAGGAAGATGATCCATCCAAGAGGGAAGAAAGTGGGAGTGAAACTCTCAAAGAAGGAAAGGAAGTCCCTGGATCTCCCACCACAGAGAAAGAAGGAGGTGCACCTGAAGATAAGGAGACCAAAGAAACCCCAGCAAAGATAGAGGAGGAAGAGAAGGAGAATGAAGAGAGAAATCAAAGTGTCGATCCAGATAAGGTGAGGATTCTGTCATCCCTGGGAAGGTTAAATGGCCGGGGTGGGGGTGAGGAAGGCACAAAATCTAAGTGAGGAAGGGGAAAGAGGAGACAAAACCATTTTCCCCTAGGGAGAACAGAATAGTACTTTTCTATTGAAGGGATGATGAGCGTGGCAAGATTTCTTGAGGAGTTAGGTGAGACTTTGAGGGCTTGGAGACTGTCCCTTTTGTTATCCTTGGAAGAAGAGAAAGAAAGAGGATAGTGGCTCAGAGAATTGGAAAACCACCAACTGATCATCTGAGAGCATCCCTGGAATATCAGGTCTCTGGGAAACATTTCTAGGAGTTCAGGTCCTTGCTTCCTCCTTCCATTTTGGGAATAAAAAAAAGACAGAGAAGTTTCCAGGCCATGGGAATTGAAGATCTGGAACTTCCTGGAGTGGTCCAGCCCTGATATCTGACCCATTACAAATGGACTCCAGAGTCTACAAGGGCTATGGAATATATTCCCTGATGAGGAGCACCAACCCACAAATGCAAAGTGTTGAGGGTGGTAAATTAGATGTTGATGCATGAATGTCTAAGGCATTGGATTTGGAGTTAGGAAGAATAGCTGTGGGACCCTGTAAGTCACTTAATTTCTGTTTGCCCCAGTTTTTTCTTCTATAAAATGGGAATGATAATATCATCTATCTACCAGGATCAAATCCGGGATCACATAGTGTGTGTAAAATGCTTAGCGCAGTGTCTGGCTCACAGTGAGAGCTATAGAAAGGTTGGTTGTTAGAATCCTTTGACTTGCTGGCTTGCTAAATAAATCCCCTTACTTCACTGTCTTTCTGTCCAGGAACTGGAGGACAGATGGTATGAAGCTGAGAAAGTCTGGTTGGTTCAGAAGGAAGGATTCACACTGGGTAACTTGTGGGCTTGGGTCCCTGGGAACCACCTTCTCTAGCTCTGTGACTTGCTACCAGTGAGAGCATGGACATGTGACCTCGCTGTTCTAGGTTTCAGTTTCCACAACTATCAGACAAGAGATTTGGACTAAATGATCTCTAATGTCTCAAATAGTTCTGGCCTTCCCTTTCTGAGGTTTCTCTTGGTTCTGGCATTCCTTGTTCCGAGACCCCTCCTTCCCAACTCTAACATTCTTTGTTCTATAGTTTCTCCCAGTTCTGAAATTCTGTGTTCTAAGGTCCCTTCTAGCAAGGACTTTCCTTATTCTAAGGTCCCTTCCAGTCTGACATTCTGTATATTAAAATCCCTTTCAGCAATGATATTCCATATTTTAAGGTCTTCAGGTTCTAATCTCTCTCCTGGTTTTGAAATTTCATGTCCTGAGGTCCTTCACAATTCTGGGTTTGGGGATTTCATATTTATCATTTTATTTCAACTGATGTGACTAAGCTCAGGGGGAAGAAGTGAACATCATCCACCTCTTTGCCAGGCATTCCTTTGGCCCCTACCACCTCCCAAGCATCCTCTGTCTATGTGTGTGGGAACAATAACATGACCAATCTTCCTTTCTGGGGGACTCTCCTCTCAGCCACAGTGTTGAAGCCAGATGTGGGAACCGCAGAACTGGCAGCAGGACGAGTGAGACTTTGCATGGATGCAGACAAATCCATCATCGAGGTGGATGAGGAGAACATCCATCGGGTGAGTCTCCCTCTTCCCTCATTTTATCCTTATATGAATCCCTCTAATTTTGAGGAGGTGCTCCCCTCCAGAAACCACAGAGAGACTTTTTGCCTGGTTTCTCCAACCTGTTCTACCTCTCCTTTCTCCCAGATCTTTCTGTACCATGTGATGCTGGAAGGCTTGCCGATAGCCTTCTTTTTTGGAGGGTCCAGTGACCAGGGAAGAATCACAATGTCATAGACTCAGATAGAAAATGTTGCACAGCCTGGTTAGTCTGACCATGACCTTTATCCAGAAAATGAGTTCTTTATCTTAAAGAACATATGACTCTGAGATGTGGTGCAGGAGAATATATATAAAAAGCCCTAAAACAATCTAAAAATTGTCTTGAATTCTAGATGCTTTCCAGACTCCTCAGAGATGTCTGAGGTTAACCCCGATTCTGCAAAGTCATGTCATCGAAGGTAGCTTAAGAAGGTTCCATAAAATGTTCACTTAACCAGAAGGGATCTCTGAAGTCATCAAATCCAAAGGAGGGAACTGAAGCACAGATATTTTTGGGGGGGTGATTTGACTAGAGACAGATAGCTAATAAAATGTTGCAGTCAGGATTTGAATTTTTGCCCCCCAAATTATTTCCTCAATACTCACTTTCATATGGGATAGAATTCATTTAAAATTTAATTGATTAAAATACAAGATTGATTGTATCTTGTTCTTCATTATCAAAGAAGGCTGAAAATGACATCCCTATGTTAGAAACATAGCGTGTACGACTGAGGCTGATCGTATCATTATGAACTCATAATGTTCTACGATGGGGTCGGGCTCACATCGTTCATATGAATTGGGCTGCTTCCGTTTTGCCTTATTCATAGAGCACAGCTCCCTCTCTGATCAGGGCATACCATGTTGGGTGGGCCTGTGCCAAGGTCTCCCAGGCTGAACATAAGGCTCGTGTCCCTCAAGGCTGAAAAGGCCAGCTACCCATTGGCAGATTGTGGAGAGCCAGTGATGCTGAACATGATAGGATCTGTGGTCAAAAATGACTGTTTGAAGAGTGACCATGGGGTAGAGGCATTAGCACTGTCCTGTTTGACCCCAAGGGACTGGACCAGGTTCAGTGAGTGCAAGTGATGGAGGTAGATTTCTGCTAGATTAAGGGTAGGGCTCCCTAACCATGAGAGTTGTTCCAAAAGTGGAATGAGTAGATTGTCCCAAATAAGTAGTGAGTTCCTCATCTCTGGAGATCTCTAAGCAGGGGCTGGATGACTTCTTATTTAGGATATTGTAAAGGGGATCTTTGAGCAAGTGTGGATTGAACCAGACAACTTAGGTGACATTCCTTCCTCACTGCTTGCAAGCTTTCTGAGGTGTAGGAGTATTTTAAACATTTCACTTATTATAGCCTTGGTGTTTAGCTTTGAACATTACTGATCTTAATAATAAAAAAATAACATAATTTTATATAACTTACTATATGCCAGACACAGTGCAATTATTGTACCCTTTGATCCCCACAACAACCCTGGGAGATGGGTGATATTTTTATCTCCATATTATAGATGATGAAACAGGCAAATCGAAGTGGTGACTTGCCCAGGGAAGTGTTTGAGGTCAGATTGGAACTCATGTTTGGCATGTGAATGGTGAGGATGATTGAAGCTTTGACCCAGAACGGAGGTTAGATTGGATGGGACATACTTAATCCCTCCCTGAGGATTCTGAGGGCACTTGGGGTCCTTCCTGAAGGGACTCAGCATCACATTCATTGTCATCACACTGTGGCTCTGCGGGAAGACGTGGTTACAGTTAGGACTTCTAAAGCCCCCTCCAGCTGCAGCATACTACAATTCTAGGAAGGCCAGATCAAACAGAATTGACTAATGGTAGGAGTTCCCTGGGGGCTGCAGGTCTCTTTGTGCCTCTCATTCATGTTGGGACTTTGATGATCCTTCTGAATTTGAACCCATGGAGTCCGCTGCCAGTGGGTCTTAGTGTCCATTCCAAGCCCTTCAGTGTGTTTCTTGGGACCTTCCACTCCGGAGGCCCCCAGAGAGGAGGGAGTCCAGAGCAGCTAACTGTGGGACCCTTCCAGGCCAACCCCCCGGAGCTGGATCTGGCTGAGAACCTGGCCTCTCTCCAGAGCCTCAATGAGTCCAGTGTCCTGAACACGCTTCAGCACCGATACCAGGGACAGCTACTGTATACCTACACAGGACCAGACCTGATCCTTCTCCAGCCCCCAGGCCCCCCACCTCCTTTGTCTTGGAAGGTAAGAGGTCAAAGGGGCTTGGTGAGGGAGGAAGATTGGGGGCTATTGGTGAGGGCAGATTTTCTTGGGTTTCTGGTACTATGTGCTCATACACTGAATTAAATAGAAGCACCCTAAGGGCAGGGGCAATTTTCTTTGCGTTCTTAACTTCTGACACAGAGTCTCATCCATAATAGATACTCAACAGGTGTATATTGGATTAAGTTTAATGAATTCATTTAATCTGTGTTAACTATTAACTATTGCACATGGTATATGCATGTTATGTATAATATTCATAATTCATAAAGACATAAAATATGATTTGTGTGCTTATGTATTTAAATCCATATTAAATAATATGTAGAAACTCAATGCCCTCTAGAATACCAATAATGTTGTAACTAACTCTCATTTCTGTTGTTGTGGGAAGACTTGCAAGGGGGTTCCAACCTAGACACTCAAATGCATGTGTCTTTGGGGAAGTCATTTCACTTGTCTTGGCCTCAACTTCTGCATCTGTAAGATGATGGGGTTAGATTTGATTGGTCTCTGAGCTCTCTTCCAATCCAAATTCTATGATCCTTTTTGCTTTCTGTGTGATCTTGGTCACAAGTCACTTCAATTCTCAGCTCTCAGTTTCCCTCATCTGTAAAATGAGGAGTTAGACTCCATGACTCTGAGATTCCTTTCAGGATCCTGTAAATTCAGAGAAAGCTGTAAGATCAGGGAGATCCTAGGGTAATGCCACATTTCATTCAAGGTGAACCACCCTGATTCTATCTTTCCAAGGAAAACCAGGAAGCAGATGTGGCTAGAAATTCTATTAAACCTACCCCACTAACTAGGGGATTTGGATAAGTCTTCATTGTGGAAAAGTGGTATGGCAGAAGGCAACAATTCTCAAGGTCCGATCAAACCCCATACAGGGGGTCCATGAAGTCAAAACTCTTCATAATAAGACTTTAATTTTGATGTTTTAATTTTTAACATAATAAAATTTTTAACATAATAAAACATTGATTCCTCAACCTCCTCTTTGAGGAGCCCTCAGTCATTTTTCAGAGTGTGAAGGGGTCTTGAGATCAAAATGTTTGAAAAACTCTGATTGAATGGGAAGACCTCAGGACTGGAAGTTGAGAAGGAAAGACTGAAGGGGAGGGAGGAGAGATGATTTGGAAGACTTACAGGGGATTAGCTGAGTTCTACTTGGCCATTGGAGGACAAAACTCTAATGTGAAAGAGAACTTCCTAACCATTATTGCTCACCTCCAGCTTGTTCATACTGGAGCTGTATCCAAAAAATTGGTTATTTGTCAGGATGTTATAGACTCTGAGGCCACATCCAGCTCTGAAATTCTGTGATTCTCTGACCTGGGTTCTAGTCTCAGCTTGGCTGCAGATTTGCCGCATGGTCCAGTGAGATTATAGGCACAGGGTACAGATCAAATAAATGCTTGAGCCTCCCCTCTTGCATGAGGGGCTCAATCCCTCTGTGCCTCAGCTAATCACAATACTCCCCATTTGACAGATGAGGAAACAGACATTTTCTGGCCATAATCTTAGATGGTTGTGGTCTCACCTGGGCTCCTGTTTCATGTAGGGGGCTACTTCATCAGCTAATGGCAAGCTACATCCTTACCTTATATATGTACAGCTTATAGATTTAGAGATTTTAAAGCTCAAAGGTGGCTTAGAGGTGACTTAGTCCTGCACCTCAGGTTACAGATGAGGAAACTGAGGAGCAGAGTAGTAAATTTTTCCAAATAATAAGTAATAAAGCTGGAATGCATCTCAGGGCAATTCTATACTCCAAAACTATGCTCTTCCATAGGATCATAGATTTTAATTCAGTTCAATAAACATTTTAAAGTGCCAGTTATAAACCAGGCACAAATTAGGAGCTGAGACCTCTCTGGTACCCTTGTCACCATCACCATGACTGTCCCTCATGGCATGGGGGCTGTCAGCTCCTTCCTGAGTCTTGCTCAATGACCCTATTTATCTCTTTCAGGAGCAACAATACAAAGTAAATGGAACATAGAGTGCTGAGGACATCTGTAATACAAATTAAAACAATAACAGTTCCTGCCCTCAAGTAGCTTTTAACTTACTGGGGGAAGAAAATATACAAAAGGAAAAGTACAGGGAGATGCCAGGGGCATTTGGTTTGGGAGCAGAGCTACAAATGGAAAGTAAAGCACTTGATGGAATCTTGGAGAACATTCAGTCTATCTTCCTTATTTTACAGAAGGGAAAATGAGAGGACCAAGGAGGGGAAGAGACTTGTTCAAAGTCAAAAGGGCAGTAAGCAGCTGAGGCAAGATTAAAAAAAAGTGTGTGTGTATGTGTGTGTGGGGGGTGTCTATTGGTAAGTGTGCATTGCCTCACGTTGTTTATACCCAGAGATGTCCCTGGACCTCTTCCCTCTCCTAGAAAGGGTTTTATTTACATAACTGGCATTCGTTTCTCCCCCCAGCCAGTCTCAGTTCTGCTTTCTGTGACCACCAGGTGGCAGCATAGACCCACAGTTAGGTCCAGGACTTGGGGGAACAGGTTGGGGGGGTCTCTGAGGAGGTGACAGAGGGTCTGTGTTCCTGCGGAGGTAACCCCTTGCTTTTGGAAGCTGTGGGAATGACATGAGACCTGATAGGGAGGAGGCAGAGTGCGTGAGGTGGGAAGGTGGGACTCTCCTGGCAGACAGTGGAACCAGCGGCCCAACTTCTAAGAGTGATGGCAGTAGGCACCTGCCCTTTGGGCTCTTTTCTAGGAAGAGAGAGAAGCAGTGACCTGAACCACCCTGATGCTCCCTACCTGGTGGTTTGGCCTCCTGGGGATTTGTCCTGCTGGCTTGGCAGGATGGCATTGTTTACTATTATTCTATCTCTCTAGTGGAGTAGGGACCACAGGGAGCCTGGGAGGAAAGTGGAGTCATAGCCTTGGAGTTGGAAGGGACCTCAAAAGTCATTTAGAACCTTAAAGAACCCATTTTACAAAGGGAGAAACTGAGGCCTAGAGAGATTTAGTGACTTGTCTAAGCTCCTGTAGGTAGCAAGTAGAATTCTAATTAGGTCTCCAGACTTAAAAAAACCTGGATTACTTTGGGTCAAGCATTGCTGTTGTGTAGGACATCAAAATAATAAGATAATCCCTACTCTCAAGGGTCCCACGTTGGAATGGTGGGAGGTAACACAGGGAAGAGGATTGAACCTCGTGGCAGATGGCAAGGACCGAGGGGCTCAGCAGCTGGGTGGAGGGCAAGAGGAGCGGATCTAGAGGGCTCCGCATCAAATGCGTCTCAAGTTTATTTTTTAACTTTTAAGTTGATCAATTAATCAACATTTATTAACTGCCTACTGTGTGTCAGACACCATGGTGTTTTTTTTAAGTTTTTTTTTCAAGGCAAATGGGATTAAGTGACTTGCCCAAGGCCACACAGCTAGGTCATTATGAAGTGTCTGAGGTTGGATTTGAACCTAGGTCCTCCTGACTCCGGGGCCGGTGCTCTATCTACTGCGCCAGACACCATGTTAAATAGTCAGATAGAAAAAGAAGCAAAAGACAATCCTTGCCCTCAAGGAGTTTACAGTTCAATGGGATTAGATCATTTAAAAACCTCATTTTAAGGGAAAACTTAGGTTCTGGATCCTGGTGCCACAAGGCATCTAAGGCTTCTGCCTACAGTTTCCTAAATAGGACTTGTTGGGAAACAGTGGGAGCTGAGAGTCTCCTCTTGGAGGGGTCTCACCTTGGGTCTTCTTAGCTTATATGAGTTAGTAAAAACCCTATGTTTTCAGAACTGATTCAAGTTACTGGGAGAGGGGGACCCAGAAAAATCTATTTTCCTTCAGGACTCAATTTACCTCTGCCCCTAAATGAAAGAGCTAATCCATTCTGGAATCTCACTGCCAGGTGCCCAAAGGAAGGAGAGATGGTTTGGCACCCCACATCTGCTCCCTAGCCCTGAAAGCCTACTGGGCCATGCTGAGCCAGCGCCAGGACCAGACAATCATGCCCCTGGGTAGGAGTGGGTCTGGAAAAAGCTTTTGCTGTGAGAAGACCCTGGAGTACCTGGTGGGCAGTGCTGGCAGTGTGGATGGACAGGTCTCAGGTAGAGTTGATTTATTTATGGATATGGACACCTATGTATGGGGTATAGATGGGCACACATGTTCACAACTCTCATGGATGCATACATGCAGCAACATGTATGAACAAACATACAGCATCATACATGTTCATATCATGTATCTAAACACATAGGAGCACATTCATATAAATCTATGCATTTGTGAATATGTTTTAAAAAGAAGGCAATGTCCCTAAATAGTCATAATAGTGCAACTTTTGTATGTAATATATTTATCAATTTAATGTTTATAAAATGCTTTTACGCTGACTTTACAGCTGCCATCTTGATTGATCATCATGGCAGTCCTGCCAGGGAGGAATTCTGGATAGATATGACAAGTGGTTCGGTTGAAAGCATCAGTGAACGTGCTTAGAAAAAACAAATTACAGCTTTATTTTCACCGAGATCTAACAGAAATTTGGTGTCTCTACTCATTGTTAAAAAAGTCAAATTCTGAAGAGCCCAGTTATCACCAGATTGTCAAAGGGGGTTGCAGGATACAGAAAGTGTTTAAGAATTCCCAATGTAGAAGTAGCAACTAAACTGTTTCCTGAAGGAAGCCAGGGATTCTAATAGATGGAGGTGAGGAAGGAGGGCATTCCAGGTATGGGGGATGGCTAATGCAAAAGTGTGGAGATGGGAAACACCACATATGCTAAATAGTATAAGGGCCATTTTGACTAGACTGTGAGAATGAGGGGAAAGGGAAGGGAGGAAGTCGGGGGGACAACCAGAGTTTGAGATGCAAGGGTCTTACACCGGGTGACCTCGTGTCTTCTTGGGGTTGCCTGTTTGCAGTGGAGAAGATCCGGGCCACCTTCACCATCCTCAGGGCCTTCAGTTCAGTGCTGACCGATCACAGCCACAGTTCCACGCGCTTCTCCATGATCATGTCCCTAGATTTCAACGCTACTGGGCGGGTCATGGCAGCACACCTTCAGGTGAGGGCTCTGTCACACTCGTGGGTGGGCTGGGCTAGGGTGGATGGCTCCTGGTCCCAATCCCATGGTCCCTCCCTCCTCCATGTGACCGGGCACCCCAGGAGCCAGCTGGTCCCTCTCTGTCTGGGTACCATCCCCCGTCACCGTCACCATGACTGTCCCTCATGGCATGGGGGCTGTCAGCTCCTTCCTGAGTCTTGCTCAATGACCCAATTTATCTCTTTCAGGAGCAAATGCTCAAGCCTGTCAGTGCTTCTGAATATTGCAAGATTAAATATTCATGAGAAAATATATAATTCAGCAGTTCATTAGCAGAATCCTAAAAGTGAAAGCTGAAATTAGACAGTTGTTCCCTTAGCCTTCTGTGGCAATCTGCGTTTGGGGAACACGCGGCCTGTTTGTTCCGGTCCCTAAGAGGCCTCCTCTTAGAAATGTTCTGTGAGGAAAAGAACAGGGATGAAGTTCTAAGAAAACTTAGAGTTTCCAGGAAGAAGAACTCCACTAAAGGTGGCAGCTATGGCCTCTGCATGGATGGGGATCATTCATAGACCATCGGGGACCATTCCCCTAATCTCTCCTCTCCCTTTCTATCTTTTAGGGGAAATGAAATGCTAATTTAAGCCAGGTCTTCAGACTTAGGCATTGAAGGTCTCTGATAAAGAGGGGGAGATGTTATCAGGAGCATGTTAGTTATTAACATCTTGATTTGATTGTGTTTTTTTGACTTCATCTGCCTCCCAAAGAAATGGGGAACAGGATGGTGGGGTGCCTGCAAAGGGATATAGGTCCAGAAGGTCTGTGAAGAGATGAGAGGATGGGTCTGAGTGAGATGCCCCTGAAGGAGCTTCTGATTAGACTGTGGGGGTGGGAGAAGAGCTACAGGTGGGACCACCAGTGGCATGGTGGACTCTAGTCACTGAGAGGAGATTGGAAACTTTTAATAAAGAGGAACAAATGAATGAATGAATGATAGCCCCACCTCCATATTCCAAAGTGGCCTCCATCTACTGTGGAGGCTGTTGTTTACCCACTTGGTAGAAAGCATAGATCAAGGTGGTCTGTCTTCTTCTCTACCTATGTCTCCCACTTGCTAGGATGCAGTCCAGGTGGTTCAACCCCATTAGCAATTCAGTGTCTTATTTTCCCATGTAATGGGCATTTGAACCTTGAAAGGTCATGGGAATGATGCTGAGTTCAAATCTCTGTTTCTGACTCTCTTCTATTTCTCTCTCCTCCATCTCTGTAGACCATGCTCATGGAAAAGATTCGAGTGGCCCAGCGGCCAGAAGGGGAGGGAAACTTTGCTGTTTTCTCCCAGATGTTGGCAGGGCTGGACCTTGAAAGCCGGTAAGATCCCACAGGTGGAGTCCCAGGGCAAGGGGACAACAGCGAGCTAGGGATCCTGCTCTGGGGAGTGGGTGCTTTGTTCTTGGACACTCCTTTAAGCCCTGAATGTCTGCTGTTTCCCTGAAAGGAAGGGTTCCCTATTGATGGAGATCATGGGGAGCCTAAACTTCCCAAGGTCTCTGTTCTTTGAGGTCATCTGGTCCAGACCGTTCATTGTAAAGCAGAACCAAGGCTGTGAAAGATGAAGCGACCACCCGAGGTCCCCAAAATAAGAAACATCAGAACCAACATTCCTGGGGCTCCAAAGCAAGTGCTTTGGGTCTGCCATGGATGACATGGATGGGATGCCAGCATCTGACAGGGACCTGGATCTATTTCAGATCTGGTTCAATTTAATTCAATTGAATAAGCCTTTATGGAGTGCCTACTGTGTATCAGGCCATAGGTTGTGTACTCAGAATACAAAGACAAGACTGAAAATGTTCTCTACCCTAATATGGGAGGAGGTCATGGGATTATTATACATTCTGATTTTTATAGAGGAAGAAACCATGACTTTCCTGAGATCACAAAAGCCATAAACTTCAAAAGTGAAATTTGAATTCAGGTCTTGTGTCTCTGAGGCACCAGATCATATTGTTGCCACAAATTGGACAAATATGAGGATGAGTAACTGGAGATATTGAACTTAGATAAGGAAATACTTGGGGGTGGGACATGAGACTGCAGGAGTGCTTGTCAGGGATGTTGTGGAGGCAATGCTCTGTCTGGTGTGGATGGGACTTGCCAACCCCTCAGGTTTCCCTTAACTTTGAGGTTCTGGGACTCCATAAAAATCACTTCCCCTGTGAGGTAATTGGTTGCCCACTTCACAGTTGGGGAAACTGATTTGCCCAAAACAACATAGGTAATAAGCAGCAATGGTCTTGTGGCCCTGAATCCACTGGATTCCATGTCCCATGGCAAGGGGACCCAAGGAAATTTATTCATCTGATAGACTTTCTGGAGAAGGGGATTTGAGGCAGTTTTTAAGGAAGGTGAGAGAGATAGGTTTGCCCAGTGGGATGGGCCAGAGGAGGGGGATTAATCCAGATAGAGGAAATGAATGTATATGGAGAACAGAGAGATCATCAACAACCATCCACCTGTCTGTTGGAAGGCCTCCTTTCAGCTCTAACATACCATGTCTCTCCCATGGAGTCTTTCATGGAACTCTGTCTTCTCATCTGTGAAATGGGGATGATAGCCTTTCCCTACCTCTCTCGCTACTATTACTACCAGTCCTTTAGTGCCAAAGAAGACCACACAGACCAACCAGGTGATTGATGTAGTGCTCTTATAGGGCTGCTTTGAAGGTGGAATAGTATAGTACTTTGGGAAACATTTAGTGAATTAGCTCTTCAAATAAGAGAGACTATTGTCTCATCTCCCTTCCTCTGTCTCATTTCCCCTTTCCCATCTCCTGCTCCCCAAGTGATGGAAGTAGCTCACAAACTGCAGCTTCATCCCTTTAGTGGGTGAGCTGACTTGGGGCTTCCCTCTTTCCTCTCTTGCCCATCGTGAAGCAAGGACCAATCAGAGAAGGTAGCCTTCCCTCATCCCACCCCCACCCCCCCTGGACTTGTGGCTCTCATACAAAGATTGCTGATGAGACTATTAGCTCCTCCAAATTGACCTTGGTAAATGGTAATCAGCATTGTGGATAGGGAAGATGGCTCATCTAGGAGCCCCTTATCAGGAGCCCTACCCAACAGCCTCACCCAGGCACCTTTCTCCAGCTCAATGATCCAGTCTCATCAAGTGCCTTGCTTCCCACAATAGAAGACTCTCTTCTGTCCAGGGATGAATTCACCCAGAAAGTACTCATCCATTTAGTTTCTTTTTCTGATACAGCTATAATAGTTTGTTGTGATAGGAACGAATACCTTAGGAATGATTTTTCCTTCTTCTCTTGACCTCTAGCATTGAGCCTCTGTTTGTGATTACAGAAGGACTATTTTGATAACTGCCTATCTCCCCAAGCTAGTTGGACTGCAGATTTGGTGCCTGAGCTAAGGAGAGGCACATTGGAGAGATTCCAGATGAAAAAGAAATGATTTGTTTGCAAATATATCCTGACTTCCAGGGGAATAGGTGAAAGGGCAGATGGTTGGGGCTAGGAACTGGGAAAGAAGGGCTCTTTGCCCATCTGCCTCTTGGTGTAACCAACCAATCATGAAGGAACCTTTTTGGGGATGGGCAACATGGTGCCCAAGAAAGAGTTTGGAGTCAGTCTGAATTTAGTCATTGGTTCTCATATGCATCTTGAAAAAGTCACTTACCTTCCATGAGAATGGAAGTACATTGAGGGCAGGGACTATTTTAACCTCTTTTTGTTGTCCTTGTCGACTGATGGCCCTATTTAGACCTCAGTAAGCTTTTCTGTCAAATGAAAGAGGTGGACAGTTTGACTCTTAATTCTAGCTCTATTTTTATGATCCAGTGATACTGGCAGGCTCTTGGCGACTTCAGAGACCCTGGCACTGTGTGGTCTGGGGTGGACACAAGGGAGAAAGGTGACTGAGGGTCATAGCATTTCTCTGGTCCTTTCTCATGGCTCTTAGGCAATCCATGTCAGTCCTCAGTGAGGGAGCAGGAACAACATAGCTCATGTAGTACAGGGCTGGCCATTCCCATTTTATGGATGAGCAAACTGAGGCTCAGAGAGATCATAGGTCCAGAGCAGGAAATTCCTTTAAAAGTCATTGCATGTAGCACTTTTCCTTTACAGAGGAGGAAAGTGAGGCCCAGGGAGGCAGTTAATGTCAGAGGTAGAATTTGAATCCAGATCCTCAGACTACAAGAGCCAGGTGCTTTTAAAGAAACATGCTCAGTGTCATTTGACTAACTTTTGGAAACTTTGGTGTCTTAAGGTCAGAGTTCTTTCTCTTCTACCATGTTGTCTTTTAAGTGGTTGAAGGGCATCAGGAAATAATCTTTTTTTAGGTTTTTGCAATGGGGTTAAGTGACTTGCCCAAGGCCACACAGCTAAGTAATTATTAAGTGTCTGAGGCTGGATTTGAATTCAGGTACTCCTGACTCCAGGGCCAGTGCTCTATCCACTGTGCCTCCTAGCCACCCCAGAAAATATTCTTAATAGAGGCTGTTAGCATTCCTGGGCAAGTTGGAGCCCAAAGAATTTTATGGAAACGAAGCTATCTCCTTTAAAGCATTAATAACCAGTGACAACATGGGACAAGGAGAGGATTTCCTTAGGGGGCTTGGAGTGACATTAGGGTCCCAGCTTTTGCCCAGTGTGGGAGAGACTTCCTTATCAATGGGCCTGGGGGGCCCTGGAACTGTCTCTCCATTTGTCCATTTCCTTTCTTAGCTGTAAGGGATTCTGTCTTCTCATAGAGCCGGGGTTCATTTCTTCACCCCATCTTGTAGTTTTCTATTTGCTATTTTTTAGTAATTTAGATTAGAACACGTGACAACTGATCTCAATTAAATGTTACCATCCCATTTCATCCTGTCCCAGAAACTTCCCAGAGGAGGTCATTGAGGTTGTGAGAAAAGCAAGATTCCGGATGCTTGTCTACACAAGGAGATAGGTCCATGCTTGTCAAAGGTTCACCAGGAACTTGCTTTCTCCAAAGAATCACAGAATTTGGATCTAGGAGGGACCTCAGAGGTCATCTGAGGCAGCCCCTTCATTTTACAGATGAGAAAACTGAGACTCACAAAGAGGAAATGACTTGCCCACTTCAAACTGGTGGTAATATTTGAAACTGTGATTTGAACTCAGGTCCCTTCACTCTCTATCCTGTGCTCTATCTAATGTGCCAGGCAGATGTCAACTTCTCTGAGGGAGTTTGGACTTTTTCCATGGTCAAAAGTCAGCACCACATAGGGGAGACCTCAGTCTGCCTCTGGTGGGTCAACTCTTTATTCCAAATGACTATTTAGAGAAAGGAAATCTTTGTTTCTGAAGTGAAGCACAGTGGAAAGGGCCTTGACTTTGGAATCAGAAGTTCTGAGTTTGAATCCTGACTCTGTTACTATGATTGTTGAGTGAGTCACTGAACCATTCTGGGGTCTCAGTTTCCTTAACAGTAAACTTGGAATAATAATCCTTGTACCACCTTCCTCATGGAATTGTTTTAAGATAAGTGCCTTGTAAGTCATAAAACTTAAGAGATATGAGTGTATTTATTATCTTGAGCAGGTCCTGAGGAGGGTTGGGGGATGTGGGAAAGCTGAAGACTGGATACCAGTCCTCAGACTTCCTCATCTAGTTGGAAAGATGTGTACATAAATGAGGCTAATTAATGTCTCCAAGGTCACTCCCTCACCTCCTCATTTGAGTTCAAAGATTGGCTTAAATGATGAGAAAACAAGATTTAAGGATGTGATGGGCAGCATGAGGGGAACTGAGACCAAAAGGGACAGAGGGAAGGACAAAGGCTTCCTTCCAAGACCCTAGAAGTCATGGGAAGGGCCTCGGAGCTCTCCCCCTGACTGTCATGGACTGGCTATGGATTCTGTCCCCCTCACTGTCAACAGTGACGTGATTGCTAAGGTGGTTTCCACTGCAGACACCATTCTAAGATACAGAAATGCCAATGAGACCGAGGTTGAATTCAACCCCTCATTTTATAAGCGTGGATACCAGGGCCCAGAGGTCACACAGCTTTTAAGTGCTCCAGTGGGATTTGAATTCATGTCTTCTGACTTTTTGTCCAGATCTCTGTGCTGCCTCCTCCCAGCTCTGACATCCCATATAAGACCCCTCCCAGCTGTGGCAGCCCCTGTTCTAAGACCCCTCCCAGCTCTGACTTTCCCTGTTCTAAGACCCCTCCCAGCTCTGACATCCTGTTTAAGGTCTCTCCTAGCTCTAACATCCCTTCTTCTAAGTGTCCAGCTCTAACATTCTCTGTTCTAGGTCCTTCCTAACTCTGATATTCTCTATTCTAGCTCACTCCCAGCTCTGACATCTCTTATTCTAAGCTCCTTTCCATCTCTGATATTCTATTTTCTAAGGCCCTTCCCAGTTCTGACATCCTTTCCTCTAAGACCCCCTCCTCTCTCTGACACCCCCTGTTCTAAGACCCTTCTCAATTCTGATATTCTATGTTCTAAGGTCCTTCCCAGTTCTAGCACTCTCTCTTTTTTAAAAAAATATTTAAGGTGATGGGGTTAAGTGACTTGTCCAAGGTCACACAGCTAGGTAATTATTAAGTATCTGAGGTTGGATTTGAACTCAGGTCCTCTAGGACCATCTTCTATCTACTGCACCCTCCACCTGCCCCTCTAGCACTCTCTCTTCTAAGGTAAAACCATTTGGTCTGCCTTGGGAAGGTTGTTCACAGAGAACACTTTTCCTTCCTGTTAGCCTCATCCCCTTGGCTGAGGTCCCTGCTCTGGGGCACATTAGGAGTCCATTTCCGTTGCTGGCCATGTTTGCTTTGGCCCCTGGCTCTGTGGTCCAACCTTCAGGGGGTCCTGGCCCCTTGGAGCCCCAGCATAAAGACTGTCTAATAACGGAGGAAGCCTGGGCAGTCAGGGTTTACTGACAGGGATGGAAAAGGGTGCCCCCCCCCCTTCAAGGATCCTTTTGTCCTCCGAGCATCTGTGGTGGGCAAGCTGGCAGACTCTGGGCTGTGGCCAGCTCCAGCCAGGGAGGGTGAAGGCTGAAGGCTGTGGGGACCCCTGAGGGAAGGCTGAATGCAAGGGAGAAGGGAAGGCCGGTGTGGTGCTGGGCAGGCCTGAAGAGGGAGCTGAGCCTCCACGGATGAGCCTTCCTCCCAAGCCCTCCCTCCTCCCCTCCATTTTCCTCCTCCACACTCTCAGCAGCCTGGATTTCCTGGCCTTTGAGGCTGGTCTATTGTCTGCTAACACAACAGAGCCCTGAGTGGGAGCGGAAGCTGCAGCATCCTCATTGAGAGAGGAAACAAAGTGGGCTTTCAAGGGGAAGGAGCAACCAGAGGCAGACCTCAGGAGCTCCCAGCTTGGGCTTGGGCCCAGTGTGCCAGCCCACCCCACAGGCACTAGAGAGGGTGTCTCAGGAGGCCAGCCCAGTCAGAGTGGAGGGAGACTCACCTGATGGTGAGCTTAACATCTTGTCACTCTGGAAAACAGAGGCAAGGATGTGGGGTTCATTGGAAAGCATTAGGGGCAAAACTCAAGCTACAATTCAGCCCCTGCCTCTTACTATTCCCTATATGCCTTTAGGCAGATCATATCCCCTCTCTGGGCCTCAATTTCCCTCTCTGCAACTATGAAGAGGGAAGGATCTCCAAGTTTCTCTGTGACTATGTCCCCCTATCATTTAACCATTATGGGCCTCAGTTTCCCTCTCTGAAAATATGAAGAGGTTAGATGACAGGGTCTCTTAAGTTTCTTTGTGTCCATGGTCCCATATCATTTGACTATTTTGACCTCAATTTCCATCTCTGGAAAGGATATAGAGCACATTCTTCACCTTTTGATTGGTATGGCTCCCTCAACAGTCAGTCTGACAAAACCCATGGGTCCTTCTCAGAATGATGTTCTTAAATACATAAAATAATACAATTAGGCTTACAAAAGGAGCCAATTATGTTACAATGCAGTTATCAAATTCATGGCCCAGAGTCTGCCAGCCTGTCCACCACAGATGCTCTCAGTCTATGATGCCAAGATATCTCTTGCCCCAGGGTTGGAGGTCTCAGGTGTGCCTTCCTCCATTCTGGCCTGGCTGGTGGCCATGGAATCGGTGTCCTGGGCCCAGATCATAATCCTCTGACTCCAAATCCCTTAATCTCCCCAGGTCTCAGTTTCCCTTCTGTAAAATAAAGGATTTGTGTCTCCGAAGTCCTTATTTTAACTGCCTCCTAATCCTCCTTCTTCATGTCCCCCTTTTCACTTTCTCTCCCCACTCTCCAAAATTGTTTCTTGGGAACTAGAGGGAGATTGCCCCTGGGAAAAGACTCAAGAGTGAGTGGTACAGTAACTGGATCCAAGGTCTTTATTGGATCTTAGGCCTTGGGATTCAATGGGAAGGGCCTTGGACATGGAATCAGAGGCTAGAGGACTTAAGTTTCAGTTCCATTATCCTTCTTTCTACTGGTGTGACCTTAGGAAAGTCACACAAGTCCTCAGTTTTCTTACCAGCAAAATGAGCATTAGATGATCTCCAAGACCTCTCCTAATTCTAAACCTTTTGAACTCCCTTGGAGGACTATGGACTAAACCATCTTAATTGCTGCTATATCAACCAAAACCTTCTTTTTAGTCTATTGGCTTATAATTAAAGTATACAGAAGCCCCACCATCTTGTTTTGGTGGAGGGGCTTGTGTGACTCAATGAAACTATGAGCTATGCCATGCAGTGTAACCGAAGATGGATGGGTCATTGTTGAGAGTGCTGACAAAAGGTATGCCACTGGAGAAGGCCATGGCCAACTGCTGTAGTATCTTTGCCAAGAAAACCCCACGGACAGTATGGAGGGTTTAGAGTGTGATGGTCTATGGGGTCATGGAGAGTCAAATGTGACCAAATGCCGGGGCACCAACAATGAGTCTGGAAGAGCAGATCTAGTCCAACCCCCCATTTAACTGATAAGTAAACTGAGGCCTGGAGAGAGAAAGTATGTTCAATAAAGTCAGTTAGGCTACTAGCATTTATGAAAGACTTGCTATGAGCTACTCAGCGACAGAACCAGGACAAGAATCCAGGACCCAAGATCCCACACTTACTTGACAAGTTTTCAAAGGCTCAGCCCTTGGGACAGAATGGCATGAATGAAGAAAGAATAAATGACATATAGATGAGTCCAAGAAGACTCAGCTCACAAAGAAAGCACCGCAGTGCAGGCCCTCTCTGGGCTTGCATTTGAAATTAATTGTCTCCCAGATGTTGGGGTGGATCACTTTAAAGGTTCCAAGTACTCTCATAGGTAGAGATGGTCAGTATGGTATTTGGACAGAAATTCTTCTCACAAGACCAAACTTGTAAGGTTGTGAAATCACATCTCCTTTCTCCCATCCATGTTTTAGGACGGAACTTTACTTGCACCAGATGGCAGAAAATCACTCCTTTGGCATGGGCGTGTGGGCCAAGGTAAGGCGATGCCAGCCAGATGCCTCCTTTCTTCAGGAGAGGTGGGGGTATAGGGAGAGGAGGGTTGAGTGGGAAGAAAGGAGGGTGGTGGTTACTTTTCCTCAGCTTTCCCTCGGCTTTGGCAGATGGGCTGAGTAGGAAGTCTGTGGCAGGCTTGGAATCTCATGAAAGTCAAATATTTGTTGGTGCCGTTTCTACTTAGAACTCTGTGTGTGTGTGTGTGTGTGTGTGTGTGTGTGTGTGTGTGTGTGTGTGTGTGTGTATGTGTGTGTGTGTGCACATTTGTGTGTTTGTGTGTATGTGTATTGGGGTAGGGGAAGAACACTGGCTTCTTGCCAGGAGATGGAAGCTTTTGGAAGACAAAGATAGCTTCATTTTTGGTCCTCTATCCCTTTTGAAAGGCCTGGGGTCTTAATAAATGCTTACCGTAGTAAACTGAATAGAATTAGAATCAAAAGAGGCTGGTCTTGACCCTGCCCAAGTTACCAGATCAGAAAGCATGGAACTTTAGCTACTGGAAGGAGCCCAGAGCATCCCACTTTGAAATGCGACTTATTGAAAGGGTATTTTTCCTTAGATACCTTTAAATTTGCCTTGATTGAGCTGCTTTGCTCACTTCTCGGAGCTTCAGTTTCTCTAAGAGATGCAGGGAAAAGCCTGTCCTTACAGGCATGGTTAGGCTCCTGCAGGAGGAATCAGAGTCCCCCTGAACCCAAAGCCAGCGACTTTGGTGTCAGGGCCCACCCTTGGTCTCTGTGTGGTACATGTATAGAGGTGCTACAAAGGGAAGATGCTAACACTAGTCAGAGGATCTGCATTCAAGTCGTCCTTGGGTGTTTCCTCTCTGAGTGACTGTGGGCAGCTCATGGAACCTTTGTATTTCTTAGCTTTTCCTCTCTAAAGTGAGGGGCTTGGACGAGTTGGCCTCAGAGGTTCCATCCAGTACTGTAGCTATGATTCTTAAAATGGTGCTGATAATGCCTACACTATATATCTTGCAAATTTATTGTGAGTATAAAAGAAAATGCCATTTGTAAAGCGTGTTGCCAGTGCCTTGGGGATAAGGGTAGGGAGATGAAACACTAAAATAAACACAAAGGGTCCTGGGCTTCCTTCATGCTAGGATCATGAGATGATAGCATGTTAGAACTGGAAAGGCATTTGAAGATTCCAAATGCCTTCTTTGATAGAGGAAGAAAGAGAGAGAAATGACTTGCCCAAGGTTACACAGCTCATAAATGGCAATCAGGGCTTGTATGTGGGTCTTTTGATAGGAAACTCAGGACTATTTTGGGTTGCCTCTTATTGATTGAGGATAGGAATTCCTATTCGGCAGAAAAGAGATTGGTGCTATTGGTTGGAGTGGTCGAGATAGGTTTCACAGAGGAATGATATTTGGGCAGCTCTCAAAAGAAGGAGGAGATTATTGTAGGTAGTCCAAATAGATTTCAGAACTTGGACATCTTCAGGCACCCCACCCCCACCCCAGGACTCACTGTAGATGTGGAAAAACTTGTGTGGAAATTTGAACAGCCCTTACCCATGGCCAAGTTCACTTGTTCACTTGCATGTCTTGCGCTAGTATCATTTAAATGAGGAACACTCACTTGATCAACATTTATTGAGCACCTACTGTATACAAGGCCCTATGGGGGGACACAGACAATCTACAAAACCTAGTTCCTTTCCTCCTTTTCTTCCAAGAATCAGGTCAATTGTGACTTCTTCCATGAAGCCTTCTATGAGTCAACCCAGGGGGTGTACCCTGTGCCTCCCGGCAGATGGTATTATCTTCTTTCTTGGTATTTCCAAGGATTCTTTGATTCTTTCCTTTGCCCTGTCACATTTACATTGGTATTATACTTCCTTGTGGACCTGTTCCTTTGCCCAGGAAGAATGTAAGATCCTTGAGAATAGGGGTTCTATTTTGACTGCCTTTGTACCTCTAGCATTTAAGTCATGGTTTTTTAGTTTGTTTTGACAATCAGGGTTAAGAGACTTGTCCAGGGTAACACAGCTAGTAAGTGTCTGAGATTGGCTTTGAACTCAGGTCCCCCTGACTCCAGGCAGGTGCTTTATCCTTTGCTGTCCATCTAAGCACCCCTAAGCCAGGGGTTCTTAACGTTCTTTATGTACGGACCCCTTGGGCAGCCTGCTGCAAACGGGGCTAAAATTCATGGGAGTATGAAGGAAACAAATTCTTGTTACTATTAGAATAGTTATTCTTTTTCCAAAAGTCACTGACCACAGGTTAAGAACCCTGGTCTAGACAGAGTAACTTGTATGTTATAGATGTTTAATGGATGTTTATTGAATGTGAGAATACACAGAAAACAGATCAAATGATTTAATATGCATCCATGTGGAGTGGTGTGGAGAATAAGAAATCATTTCTTCTATAGAACCTTATGGTTGGGGGCAGCTAGGTGGAGTATAGCGGAGTCAGGAGAGCTCGAGTTCAAATCTGACCTCAGATACTAAATAATGACCTATTGGTGTGACCTTGGGCAAGTCACTTAATCTTGTTGCCTTGCCCAAAAGAAAGAACCTTATGGTTTTCAAAGTCCTTGCCTCAAAACAGGGGACCTATCCAAAGAAAAGCAAATAGGAGCAAATGTTACCAGGGAGAAAACAAAGGTTGAGATCAGGAGACTGGGCTGAGGTCACAAAATCGAGAAAGATTAGAATCCATGTCTCCTGACTCCCAAGTTCTGCGTGTCTTCCTCTCTAGGATAACGGCTTTCGGAGGTCATTATGGTGAGTGCGTGAGAGATCAGTGTGGCCTAGAGTGCTCAGTTTATGAAGAGGGTTCATACCAGGTGAGACACACCTGAGACATTGTCTAGTAGTTCTGCCTTTTTAAGGATCAGTTTCCAGTAGAGGCTAGCGGACATGACCTCTGAGGTCCCTGGAGCCTCCCTGACTCTAGGCTGTACTTTGGCAACTTGGAGTAGCTTTAAGATTTGGGGGAGGATTTGTCTCCTCATCTGCTCTTTATTCCTAGAAGGGGGTTGGGTGGGTTGGAACAAAGCTATCTGTTACAAACCTGCCCGGGGACCCCACACGTGCAGTCAGAAACGAGGGATGAGGGCCCCACACAGGCATGCCAACTATTGATAACATCTCATATTTTATCTTCATTATAGAGCTATTCATCAAACTGAGATGAATTAGCCTTCATGAGCAGAGGGTCCCTGGGGGCCCTGCTGGAGGCGGAACTGGGGGGTTTGACTGATCCACCTTGTTTCATTAATCATTCTCGGTATCCAGGTCCACACGCTTTCTTTTCACAGAGACCATGGCCATAGGACTAGGTTTGAAAGCACTCGTCAGGGAGGTTGCCTTCTATCTCTAGCTCCCCCAGACCCACTCTTGTGTGCTGAGACCATGATGGATCCTGAGATTCCAGGGTCCTAGATTCTGGCAAAACCTAGGACAAGGTTCATAAAGGAATGAAACTTTGGATCCCTCCCAAAGATGGCTTTCCTGAAATCCAGGGTGAGGGGAGCTGGGGGTACTGGAAGGAGCTGCTAAAAGAACATTGAAGGTGATTTTTGACCTCCTTACCTGCCTACCTCCTATGGCCCTCAGCCCCATGCCATCTGCTTGGACTAAGTGACCTCCCTCTTTCCTTCTGGCAGGAAGGTTCTTTGAGGAACGAGCAGCAGAGTCTTGTCTCTGATTCCTTGACAGTCATACCGGAACCAGACAGGATCATAATCCATGTAATTACCATTTAGTCATGTGCAGATAAGAGATGAAACAGTGCTGGACTGTTTCCTTTACAGTATAAAGAGCCCATTTCATTCTTTGTTATGGTGAGGTGGCCTAGAGTCTATGGCCCGCTATCTTTGATGAATCAAATTGGCTGGGACACCAAGAAAACGTCAAGAATGGAGTTACCAAAGTACAGTTTTCTTTTGAGAAAGGTAAAAAGTGGCGTGATATTTTTTTGTCTTCTGTTTTTGAAAAGCAATGGGGTTAAGTGACTTGCTCAAGATCACACAGCTAAGTAAGTATTAAGTGTGTGAGGCTGGATTTGAACTCAGCTCCTCCTGACTCCAGGGTCAGTGGGTTTTCCATTATGCCATCTAGCTGCCCCAAGCACATGTTTGAGGGACTCTGGAGTCTTAGGGTACATTAAGACAAGCTTAGAATCCAGACCCCAAGACAAGAGATGTACTGAAGGAGTGGAAGCCAAGAGATAGTAAGAGACTTATTTTGGGTAACCCAAGTCAGAAGGATCGGAGATGGGATTTGAATGGGTTTTCGGATGTTAGTGCTCTTGGGGCAGCTAGGTGGCACATTGACTAGTGCACTGGCCCTGGAGTCAGGAGGACCTGAGTTCAAATCTAACCTCAGACGCTTATTAATGACCTAGCTGTGTGGCCTTGGGCAAGCCACTTAACCCCATTGCCTTGCAAAAACCAGATTCTAGTGCTCTTACTATTGGGCTTTGAGAATGAGACCATGTCCTTTGAGAATCAGGGGAAGGAACTGGTGATGTGTAACTGGAGAAGAGAATATAGAGGGGAAAGGAGCTCATTTTTAGGTGTCTAAAGGGCAATCAGGAAAAGGAATCAAGTTGACTTGAGTTGCAAGGAGCCCCCCATTCCTGGACCTCAATGGTCATCTCTTAGGGATACTGAAGTTGAGTTTCTTTCTAGGGCACAGGTGACCTGCTGAACCCCTAGTCCCCTTCCTGCTCTAAATTCGATCCTTTCCTCACATTCCTTTCTCCTGCTACCTTGTGCAGGGGGCCCTACTCCTCTCCGATGCCTTCATTTTGAAATGAAAATTTCTTTTTTCTTTGTACAACCTCCCTTGGTGGATCAGGTTACCTTTATGAGCAGAAACAATCCTAGCTTTTTCAAAGCTGTCAAGCTCATGCTTCCAACCCCAAGCTAGAATTTTTGCACTTTACTTAACTCATCCTGACATGTGGACTCATTTGTATCATCCAGAGGGTTATTATTTACTGTTCCTGTTGTTTTTGAGTAGAAAAAGAGAATGCAGCCTTTGCTATTTGGCTGGGGGCAAGTGCCCGGCTTCTTCATCTGTAAAATTGACTTGATGATACCTATGGTACTCAACTTAGGAGGTTGTTGGGAGGCTCAAATGAGATAAAATCCAGTTTCCCACTCATAGAATGAAGAATAAAGATTAGATTCATTCTATTTGACCCCAGAGGGTTGAAATAGGAGCAATGAGTAGAAGTGTCAGAGAGGCAAATTGAGGTAGGGATGAGATCAGTAGGGAGGTCCCTTCCACATCGGAGATTCCACCATTCTGTGAGCAAGGATCTGAAGCCCAGAGAGGACACCCCAAGGTCATGCAGCTGGTCAGAGGCAGCAGAGCTGGGACTAGAAACAAATGCCTCAACATCCCTTCTATGACACTGTTCTTGCATCAGCACATCAATTTAGAGTGTTCCATGAAGAATTCTTAGTAAGGATGGTTCATTGTAGGTGGGAGTAGGCAGGTTAGGGTTACTTGAGACCAACCCATTGGAGGATAGGTCAGATTTGCAGAAGAAAAGAGGTGAAGATTCCAGAAATATTTCCTAGTTATAACATATCTATTGAGTATTTTATATATACTAATGCCTCTGATTCTCACAATAGCCCTCAACTGTAGGTGCCTTTATTGTCTCCCATTTTGATGATGATTGTCCTTCATTCTCAAAGAAGACCCATGCCATTGGGGAGGTGATGCCATGACAAGCACATGAATTGGATTGGAGTGAGGGGGTGCCGTGCTAAGTCACCAGTCTCACTCTCTCTCCTCCAGAGTCATCTGGATTCAGTGGCCAGATATAAATCAGGATGCCAGGAGATGGTCCTGGATGTGAGGCAATCAGGGTTAAGTGACTTGCCCAAGGTCACCCAGCTAGTGAACATCAAGTGTCTGAGACTGGATTCGAGCTCCTGTCCTCCTCACTCCCTCAATCCACTGTACTGGCCCTGAGTCAGGAGGATTTGAGTTCAAATCAGGCATTGGACAATTAATAATTGCCTAGCTGTGTGCCCTTGGGCAAACCACTTAACCCCATTGCCTTAAGTAAGTAAAAAATATGCCATTTTACGGGTCAGGAAACTGCTGTAGTAAAGTGACTTGGGATCACAGAAGTGATAAGTGGCTGAGATCAACTTTAAACTCAGGCTTTCCTGATTCTAGTCCAATTTCCTAACCACTGCCACCTGTCCTGTAGGCAACTGTCCTATGCCACCTTATTACCTGAAGCAGGAAGATCTGAGTTCACATCTAGTTTCAGATACTTCCTGGCTGTGTGACCCTAGGCAAGTCACTTACCCTCCGTCTGCCTCCATCTTTCTCACTTGTAAAATGGATATAACTCCAGCGCCAACCTTCCAGGGTTGTGGTGAGGCTAACAATGAGATAATATATTTAGAAAACTTTGCAAACCCTAGAGCACTATAGAAATGTC
Source organism: Macrotis lagotis (assembly GCF_037893015.1). NCBI lineage: Eukaryota > Metazoa > Chordata > Mammalia > Peramelemorphia > Peramelidae > Macrotis > Macrotis lagotis. The sequence goes on from NC_133666.1 coordinate 686,002,909, forward strand.
AGCTAGCTATTATCTGAGGTTTCCTGCTCTGGTGTGGTGCCTTCCACTGCTGACCCATGTCCTGACCCTAGTGACTGACGAATTTCATGGTTCTAGAGGTCTACTGAGGTCCCAGAGTGAACATCTGAGGGCTAGTGGAGTCTCTGAAAAGTCACTACCAGTGAGGATTCCCATGAGGGTCACAATAAGGCACTGATGCCATCCCAAGCAACAGGGGACCTCTAATCCAGGGATTAGCAGCTCCTTGGAGTGCAGCCAATTTGGAGACACATTACAAAGTTGGTGGACCTCAAATCCCCAGGGAGTCCTAATCCCAGGCTCATTGAGAGACCATCTTGAACTGGGGAGGGGGAGTCTGGAGAGAACAAGCCCAGGGCATATGGGATGGGCCATATATCCACCTGGCCTTCACCTGAAGAAAAGGCAGCAAGGCCTGGTTCCCAGGTTGGACCCACATCCTCCTCTGGCCTGGCCTGTCTTTCTTATTATTTATTTCTTCCAATACTCACATTAGGGCCTTGCCGCTCAGAACATATCAGCTTTTAAATGGAAGTTATTTCCAAGCTGCTGAGGCCCCAGCAGCCTTTGAAATCACAAAACCTTCATATTATTCTCTTCTTGTCAATAATTTATTTTTCATAGTTATCAATTTTGGAGCAATGGGCTTGGTCTCTGGATCCAAGGGCGGAGGGGGGTTCCAGTAATAGCAGAAACAGAGATGGGGAGGGGGCAGGAAGGGGGGACTGAAATGCCCACGGGGGCCTGGTGGAGTCTTATGATATGGGGAGGACTCAGGGAGAGAAGTTGGGGTTCTTAGGGGCAATGGGTCTGCCAGGTAAGATGGAAGTTTTGAGAGTGAGCACCTTGGAGGAAGTGGAAAAGCTGTTAAATTTGAAGTTGGAGGGGGTGGAATTTGTTCAAGCCACTTAATTAAAGCCTCTGTGGCCTCAGTTTCCTGGGAATGGAACTGAGCTGAAAGACCTGGGTTCTACTCTCCACTCTGCTGCTGACTTGGTTGTCTGACTTGTATCCCCTTTGGAGCAATCCTTGTACTTTCTCCGGGCCTCATTTTCCTTATCTGTAAAAACAGAGGGACTTGGAGCAAAGTTCTGAACTAAGAACAAGGGGAAGAAAAGAGGCAAATTAAGGCTTCTGAGATGGATGCCAGTGTAGACCAAGAGTCTTTGCAGGGAGAGAATTTCCCATCGCTGGAGGTCACCAAACAGGGATTGAATATTCACTTATCAGGGAGAGTGTGGAGAGGACTCTTGGTTGGGTTGAGCCTCAGAAGGCTCCTTCCAGCTCAGGGCTGACTATGGTTCTGGGACCACCTGACCTCCAGGGTCTCTTTCAGCTCTAAATTCTCTTCCCCTCTTATTCCAGATGGAAAACTCTCCGGTCTAGAATTGTGGGAAGGGGACAAGGCAGCTCCACTAAGCTGTGGGTCTCTCTGGCTGGGTGGGCCGCCAGAGGAAGTGTCTAGCTTCTCTGGCCCTTGCTGCTCGCATCCTGTCCACCCTAATGCCTCTGGGATTGGCCTACTCTTTGGGAGGTTTACCTACCCCATAGATGAGGATTCACATCACCATTTAAAACATTTAATTCACTGAGCACTTATTAAGCACCTACCATGTGACATTTTAATTCAATGAGCATTTATTAAGCATCCACAGTGTGCTCACCCTGCTCCTAATGGTGAATCCAAAACCCTCCTGCCCTCAGAGAGCTTACCTTCTATTTGGTGGGGGAGATGTAAAGAAGCTACATGCATACAGAGAAGTAAAAATCAAATTTAGATAAAGTAATCGTAAATATACAAAATAAGAGAAGCAGAATGGGCTGATGAATCTGATCTAACTCCAGGCTCATGAAGTCCTGGATTCTAATTTTGCCTCTAATATTACTGACTGTGTGACCCTAGGTCAGTCACACCTCTCGGTGGTCCTTAAAGCTCCCTAAAGCTATGGAATGCAGGTTATGTGCTCACCAGGATCTGCAGAGAGACTTTTCTTTCTAAGGAGTTCACTCTAACAGTGAAAACCAGGTTCAGTTCCTTTCGCTAAGTACAAAGGAAATCTTTTGGGGATAGTATTAGTACTTGTGGGAATCAGGATGGGCATCCCTTAGGAGGTGCATTTGAGTTAAGCCTTGAAGGAAGTTATGAATTCTTAGTGGCCGAAATGAAGAGGGACTTTAGAAGATAACCAAGATCTAGAATTTCCTCTACAATATGCCAACCCAGGAATTGCATACCCCCAATGATGGGGTGCTTACTACCTTTCATGGCAACAGGATTCAAACCCAGTTCTTCTGATTGGGATCAACATTCTTTTCCACTGCTCTGGAGTGCTTATGTTTTCATAAGGGCTGCTGAGAGGCACAATAGCTAGAACCTGGAGTCAGGAAAACTGGAGTTTAATTCTACTTGCTAGCTGTATGATCCTGGACAAGTCATTTATCCCTATTTGCCTTAGATTTGTCAGCTATAAAATGAGCTGGAGAAGGAAAAAGAAAACCATTCAAGTATCTTTGCCAGGAAAACCCCCCAAATGGGGTCGTGAAGAGTCAGACACAACTGAAATCTACTTAAAGTGGATTATTGGGTGATAGGCACTGCAAAAGCAGGGCCCTTGCCCTCAAAGAGCTGATGCTCTAATGAGGGAGATGGCAATGGGGTGCACATCAGATCCAAAGTGGAGAGATAGACGGTGATCTGGGCATGGGCAGTGGGGAGGCAGAGAGGAGGGGAAGGATTGGGAAAGGTTCTAGCCCTGAAGAAAGTCAGGTAAGTCAAATGATGAGGAGGGAAGGCATTTCAGGTGGGGGGAGCAGCCAGTGCAAATGTGTGGAGTCAGGAAACAGATGTCATTAAAGAGGAGCTGCAAGAAGATGAGTGCTGAATGGCAGGGTGTTGAGGGGAAGGAAATGTTCTGGGAAGTCAGGAACACCAGGAAGGGGTCAGGCTGGGACAGATGAGGAATTCAAAGCTTCCGGGGTTCTTGTGATTTGTCTAAGGTCACCCAGGTGGATTATTGATGAGTTAGGATTCGAACCCAGATCCTTTTTGCACTGCACCAGGTCATTGCATCCTGAACTCAATACAGAATTGGTAATAGAGGACACCCAATGTATGCTGTTGATTGGTTCACTTTAACTCTGTTTTATATCACATCTTTCTGGACTTTCTATTTATTTGATCTGTCTCCCAGATGAGACAGAAAGCACAGGCTAGGCTGGGCAAGGGCCATCCCTTACACTTGTCTGCATCCCGGCACTCCTTCCCCCCTCCCCCAGCATCTTTGCTAGATCCGGTCACACATCACCTGGCTCAGCAAACCCTTGGAGATTGGTCTGAGCTCTGGGAAGACAAAGATGGTGCAGATCCTGCCTACCCTTCCCTGGCTTTTTTTTTTCTCACAATGGTGAGTTGTGTGTATTTGGACTGAAAGTCATTCATCCTCCCAGACAATCTGGAGAAGGTGGGGGGCTGCATTTTGTTAGTGCAGGGACCAGCAGCTGCCTGGAGGAAATGGACTTGTTTAAGGTCACCCCATAAGTGAGGGGCCATTGAGGGAGAAAAGAACTTCCTCACTCCATCCTCCCCTGCACCTCCATCCCTCCATCTCTCTCTCCTCTCTCTCTCTCTCTCTCTCTCTCTCTCTCTCTCTCTCTCTCTCTCTCTCTCTCTCTCTCCCTCCCCCTCTCTCCTTATTCTCCCTCCCTCCTTCTCCCCTCTTTCCTCTTTCTCTGTCTCTCTCTGTCTCAGTCTCTGTCATTCTCTCTCTGCGTCTCTCTCTGTCTCTGTTTCTCTCTGTCTCTGTCTCTGTCTCTCTCTGTCTATCTCTGTCTCTGTGTCTGTCTCTGTCTCTCTCTCTGTCTCTCTCTGTCTCTGTTTCTCTCTGTCTCTGTCTCTCTCTCTCTCTGTCTATCTCTGTCTCTCTGTCTCTGTCTGTCTCTGTCTCTGTCTGTCTGTCTCTGTCTCTGTCTCTCTCTGTCTATCTCTGTCTCTGTGTCTGTCTCTCTCTGTCTCTCTCTCTCTCTCTCTCTCTCTCTCTCTCTCTCTCTCTCTCTCCTCTCTTTTTGAGGTTTAAATCAGTTTGGCCCAGTTACCATTTTTCTCTTTTTGCAAATGAATCAAGAAAATAATAGGCATTTCCTTCCCAGAGGATGAGGCTTCTGACACCTTTATGAGCTACCAAACTGCTCCATCTGTGAAGAGACAAAACTGAGGTGTCCTATTGTTTCAGGTTGAGCTTTCCAACCTGGCCAAGGTCACCCAGGCTGTGGGGAGGGGAGCAGGATTAAGGAGAGTCACCTCTAGTTGATTCGCCCAATTTGGGGGATTGGATCATTGTTTGGGCACTTGTCCACACTCCTTGGGGACTGTGGGCCTTATGTCTGATGTAGGAAGTTGGAAACAGGGAAGGGAGGCTGGACGATGCTTCTCAGTTTAAAGCCAAGGCATCCCAGCTATAACCACTGTCCAGGGTCCTACTGAGGTGGGAGAAGGCAGCAGAGCCCTCTAGAAAACTAATGCCATAATGAGACAAGAGAAGAGGACTTAAATGGTCTATTATTTTACCAATCATCACCCAGTGTGCATAGTAGGTAATAATTTAGATATAGATAAAATATTTAGCTAATAATTTAGATATAATTTAGGAAGTCTAGGTTTCTGGTTTCAAATCTCAACTCTGACATCTTCTGGTTGTGTAACCCTGATTTTTCCCTCTGTAACTCAGTTTCCTTTTTAATGACTAGTGCTCCCTTCCCATTATCTTGCATCTGTCTTATGTATAATGATCTTTGTGTATGTTTGTCTCACCTAATGAATGTAAACTCCTTGAGGACAGCACCTGTTTCATCTTTGTCCTTATATATTTAATATCTAGTCCGGTACATGACTCTAATAGATGCTTCATAAATGATCCCTGATCAATTGAGGCTCAAACAAGGAAGTGAATGTAAAGACATTGGGAAGTTGATTTCAAGGATTTCTGATTATCTGGGTCTTGGCTGTTTGTAGCTACTCAGAGGTTTCTCTGGATCCTGCTTGGGAAGCCTGGAGAAAGGAGGATGGTTAGATTGGGGCTGGTTGCCTTGGAGCCCAGTTCACCTTTCTTGTTCTATGGAGCTGGTCTAAACCCCAGGGGATGCGACTATGAAGATGTCTAGCCTCACCAGAGGGTTCTTTGGAAGTCTCCAGATTTAGGTTCAATGGGGTGACCCAGAGGTTCCTCTAACTCCAAAAAGTCCTGAATCTGCATCTGAGAAGGGATGACTGTAGGAGTGAACAGGGTAGTCATGGAAAGAGTGCACACCTCAGGTGTGGCTAGGTGGTGCAGTGGATAGAGCACCAGCCCTGGAGTCGGGAGGAGCTGAGTTCAAGTCCGGCCTCAGACACTTAATAATCACCTAGCTGTGTGGCCTTGGGCAAGTCACTTATAACCCCATTGCCTTGCAAAATCCTAAAAAAAAAGAGTGCACACCTTGGAGAAGGTCTAATCTCAGCCAGAGTCTTTCTTTTCTGCAAAAAAAATGGTTTGAACTAAATGTGCCTTAGTCCCTTCTTGCATCTAAAAGGTCACATTCAAAATCCTTTGTAATTTTAGTTTTTTGCTTTTGGGGTTTGGGTGGGGGACACAGAGGAGATGACAATTTTTCAACAAGGACCGTCCCAGGTATTCTCAAGTTTGACAGGTTTTAAATGTTTGGAAAGCATCCCAATTAATTTCAGAAGGGGATACAAGTCTTTTCCCTTGGGGATTCCAAAGACCAGAACAAAGGCTCATAGATTTAAGGCTGAGGGGGGATCCCCAGTCAGTATTGAGGTAGAAATTTATACAGAACTAGGTGTGGAGGCAAGAAGATTGAAATCACAGACCTCAGTTTTTATCTTGGCTCCACCATTTCCTCCTAGACTATAGAGAAGTCACTGCCTTGCTCAGTCTTCTCGTCTATAAAATAAAAGGATTTTCAATTTAGGATTAGCAGAGTTGCTCTAACCTTGTGCATTTGGTTGTAGAAGAAATGAAAGCTTTATTTTTACTAACTGAAATTTAGCATTTCCTCCAATTATTTGAAAATGTGATTCTGAAAAGGGAGTCTGTATGCTTTTCCAGACATGCTAATAAGGGCCTCAACACGAACTCCCTTGGATAAGATGATCTTTAAGATTCACTCTAAATCACACGTTCCAATGAAATGATAAAGTGAAAAAATGACTGACTTTGGAATGAGATCTGAATTCAAATTTTGACCTTGTCACTTCCTCTCTGTGTGACCTGGATCAAATCATTTTCCCTTTCTTGACCTCAGTTTTCTTCTCTGTAGAATAGAGTGATTAAGCCAGATGGCCTTTAAGATTCCTTATGGCTCTAAATCTATAATCCTATGAAATTCACAGGAAACTTTCTAGCATGAGTTCATAACTCATATTTTTCCAGGGCTTTAAGAATTACAAAATGTTTTCCTCACAATAACCCTGTAGGATAGGTAAGATCATAATTATTGCCTTCATTTTTTGTGGATGAGGAAACTGAGGTAATCAGAGTTTAAGTGACTTTTTCAGGGTCACACAGCTAGTAAATGTCTGAGGTCCAATTTAGACTCAGGTCATCCTATCTAGACTTGAAAATACATAAGGGAGGTCTAACCACATGTAGACTTGGGACCACTTGGGACCACTTGGGACCACCACAGATGGTAATCTGTAGTGGTGGGTTGGCCTTGAGCATCCTGCTGGCACTCACGCATCTTTACCATCATGCTTTTGGAGTTTTGGGCCTGGGGGGAAGAAAAGTAGGAAACAATTACTCTGGAAGGACCAAGCAAAACATTTTAAAGTTTAATGGATTTTAAGTATCCGAAATGCTTCTTAGCTAATTTTAGAGGGGATTTTTTAAAAAAACTAAGCAACTCCAAAGTCCAGAATGAAGGGCCATTAGATTCAGGGTGTAGGGGGGACTACAGGACAAAGATCACCTAGTACCCCCATGATGATTCTGAGAGGTTAAATAGCAGGTCAGATTGTTGATGTTGCTGTTTGTCCTTTGTTCTTGAAGAAGACCACGGCATCTGGGAGGTGATGCCATGACAAGCACATGAATTGGATTTGAGTGAGGGGGCTGTGCTCAGTCGCCAGCCTCACTTTCTCCTCTGGAGCCAGATAGGGATCAGGAGGATGACTGAGCAGTAAACAAATGAGGAACAATTTGAAGCCAGAGTCTCCACTAGATGATTTCCTAGGATCTCAGTTTTTCAAGGGAACCTTATAGATCTTTTAGTACATTGTGGAAAGGAGGAAGCAAAGTGATTTACCCAAGGTCATATGGAAATTAAGTGGCTGGCCTAGAATTTAAAACCAGGTCCACTGACTCCAGGGTGGCTAGGGGACACCATAGTGGAGCGAGTTCAGGACCTGGAGTCAGTAAGACTTGAATTCAAATGTGACCTCAGACTTACTAGTTGTATGACCCTGGCCAAGTCACTTACCCCTCTTTGCTGCAGTTTGCTCATTTGTAAATTGGAGAAGGAAATGGCAAATCACTCCAGTATCTATGGCAAGAAAACCCCTAAAGGAGCATGAAGAGTTGGACATAACTGAAAGGATTCAACAACTTCTGACTCCAAATCTCTCTCTCTCTCTCTCTCTCTCTCTCTCTCTCTCTCTCTCTCTCTTCTGATAGAAGGAAGGCTTGCTTGAATTTTCTCCCTTTTGCCTCCCCAGACAGTCACAAGAAAGGAAAGTGGCTGCTGCTGGGGTCTGCTCATAATTTTCAGTATGATGCTCACAGCTGACAATGGGGGCCGTATGCAATATCCTGTTGCCACTGTCCTTGCCACGTCCTTTCTCCAGTATTTCCAAATCTCATAAATAACCAAGAGAAGGTTGGCAGGAAGCAGGCTTCTCGATCCCCCCCAAAAAGCATGGGTTGCTAGGCTGAGCTTGTGGTTGCTAGGGGTTTTTGTGTTCCCCAGGTGTCCCAGGAAAATGATGGATCATGGGCACAAGCCTTGGCTATTAATTGAAATGCTTCCTCGGTGAATCATTCAATGTCACTTCATTGTTTGATTTTTCATTTTGCTGTTTGGGTGATGGTCTCTGGGGGCCTCTCATTGTCCTGAAAGAGGGTTGGTACCCTTGGTGCCAAACAACCCTCTGAATGGCTAGGGCTCTGACTGCCCTACTGGCCATACCTTGATCGCATTCCTCTGATAGGAGATTTGCTGCAATCAAATCTTGGAGTTTAGTCAAAGATCCTACCAGGAGCATGTCTGAGCCATAGGTCACATCAAATCACTAGGGAGGGAAGGGGACTGCAATGTAGTACCCTGGGCTGGGAATCAAGATTTCCTGGCTTCAGCCAGGGTTCAGTGAAAGGAATAAGGAAAAGGAAAATCTGTCAAGGGGATGGATTCAATTTCTCCCAGTGGACTCATAGGTCATTGGAGCAGAATTGGACCCTAGAATGGGGACTGTCAGATCTGGGAGAGGAGCAGAGGGTGTCAGAGCTGGGAGGGGATTTAGAACAGGGAATGTCAGAGCCAGGAGATTTCTTAAAACAGGGGATATTAGAGTTGGGAAGGGTCCTAGAACAGGGGATGTCAGAGCGTGGAGGGACATTAGAACAGGGGATGTTAGAACTGGGAGGGGCCTTAGAACAGGAAGCTTGAAATCTTAAAAAAAATCTAAACTTGTCTCCTTGTGAAATGAAAGTCCAAAGGGTAAAGGTATTCGTCTAAAGACCACTTAGTTGGAGGGATAGCTGGGATCCCAGCCCAAGCCCTTTCAGGCTTCCTCCTTACCCCAAGCCCTCCCTACCCTGGTGCTGCTCCCTCCATCTTCAGGCGACAAAGACTGAACAGAAACCAAACTGAGATGATTAACCTGGGTAAACTTCCTTGTACATTCCCTAGTGAAATAGAAGTTATTTTTGGATCATCTGGGCCAGGGACTGGCACAATAATTCAATGCCACCAACATTTATTGAAATGCAAGCTATTTGCCAGGCCTGTGCGAGGTTCTGGGCATACTAAGGAGACTGGGCCTGTTTTTAAGATGTTTTTTAGTAAAGACATCTACTACACAAATAATCCTGCTAGCAATGGGAGGGAACCACATACTCCTAGAGGCCCCAACACAGTGGTGAAAAAAATGTGAGGAGAGGGAAGCCAGCGAGGGTTGCCTGGGGAAGGGGGCTGCTGAGTTGGCCTTTGAAAGAAAGAAGGGGTTTTAAAAGATGAAGAAAAGAAATGGTTGTCCGTTGTAAGCATGGCTAGTGGCTAGAATAAGGATTCAGAGATGTGAGAAGGCGGGTGGGGGGGAAAGAGAAATAATTTGGCCTGCCTGGAACTAGTGGTGAGTATATGAGAAGGATGCAGGATGAGATAAGGCTGAGAAAGTATATTGGTGACTGATTTTGGAGGGTCTTCAATGGCAGGGCCATGCAGTTTAAAAAGATGATGCAATGGAGCATCATGCATTTATTAAGCGCCTATTGCATACTGGGTATTAAAAAGATAAAAATGAACTAGTTCCTGCCGATAGGAAGTTTATAATTTATTTCAAGGAGATAAAAATATTTGTGTGTATATATATATATATATTTGTGTGTATATATATATATTTACATACACACACATGTGCGTTTACATACCAAATTGATACAAGATAACTGAAGGAAAGCAGTAGCAGAAGGGCAATGTTTCATTTAGAAGATGAGACTGGAAGTGCCTGGCTTTAAGATTTGTGAGCATTTTTAGAAAGGTTCTCTTATTTGATTCTCACAACCACAGTGGGAGGTAGGTCCATTTTATAGAGAAGGAAACTGAGGCAGGTGACTTGCCCAAGGTCATACAGCCAGTAAGTGCCTGAAGCAGATTGGAAGACATGCCTTCCAGAGTAACTAGGTGGTACCGTGGATAGAGCACCGTACTGAAATCAGGAAGACCTGAGTTCAAATCTGGTCTAGCTGTGTGACCTTGGGCAAGTCATTTAACCCATTGCCTTGCAAAGGAAGGAAGGAAGGAAGGAAGGAAGGAAGGAAGGAAGGAAGGAAGGAAGGAAGGAAGAAAGAAAGAAAGAAAGAAAGAAAGAAAGAAAGAAAGACAGACAGACAAGCCTTCCTGACTCTATCCACTACGCTACCTCACTGGTTCCAAGGGAGAGGGAACTGAAAGTTGAAACCAGGAGGATTCTGGGCAGTGGTGGGGAAGAAGGATGAGAGGATAGAGCAGAAGCCGAAAGATAATTTCTGAAACTTGAGCATCATCTGAAGGGAGAAAGCTGCTTGTAAAACAAGGGTTTTCAACTCCTTTTTCCCTTTCCCTTGCTTCCCTCCCAGCCTGAAGAGAAGCAGAAGGCTGCAGCGGCATTCTCTCAGCTACAAGGGGCCATGGAGACTCTGGGTATCTCTGCAAGTGAGCAGCGGGCCATTTGGCGAGTGTTGGCGGCTATTTATCACCTTGGAGCAGCAGGGGCTTGTAAAGGTAATCCCCTTTCCTGGCTTTAATCCAACAAACATTTATTAAGCTCCATCAGTATACAGGGTGCTTCCATAGCGTGCTGTATGCCGGCTATCCTGAGCCTCTTAGAGCCTTGTCTGAAAGAGACTTTTTTCATCTTTTGCTTGATCTGGGTGTTGCTTTCCTCGTTGGGAGTGGATGCCAGGGTCTTCTATAATGAAGGGATTCTATGAAGTGTGCTAGATGGATGTTCTAACACCCAGAGTAGAACATTGTTAACATAACCAGGGAATGCTGATCCCTCCAAAGTGATTGATTCCTGTGGGAGTCCGTTAGTCCAAGGAATTGTATCCTCTCAGAATGTTTCTCAAGTTCTTTTTGGGAACCACCTCTTAGGTCCATTGTTCATTCTTCAGCAAGTCTTCATTTTGGGAGTGGGGTTGAGAGTGGAATTTGATCAATCAATCAAGAAACACCCTACTAGATGAATCAGTAGTAGGGAGACATCAGAAAGGGTCCAATAAGTCAGAAGAGACATCATCCTCATATTTCAGATCACAGTCCATCCACACTTGCCCATTCATCATCCACCATGTCTTCCCATTGGTTCACCAAAGAATTCACCTACTATGCTTGGTCTTTCTTCAGTTCTTTTTTTTGTTGGACATTTATGAGATCTCCAGTGGAACACATGTGCCATCCATTGGCCAACCCCCAATTCTGACCACATGATCATCTTTTCTTTTTTCACTTTTATATTGCTTTGATAATAATAGTCAATCTCTAACTTTTTTTATAGCCCCCACTGTGTTAATCATTTTAAAAACATTGCCCTCACAAACAACCTTAGGCGTGAGGGGTTGTTTCCCCCAATTACACACAAAGGTAGTTTTCAACATTTATCCATTTCCAAGTTTATAAGTTCAGTATTTTTTCTACCACACTCCGTTTGCTAACCCCTTCCCCAGGGCAGTGAACAATCTGGTAAAAGTTGGACACATTGTGTTTAACATTTCCATGCTAGTTCATGTTATGAAGGAGGAGTTAGAAGTAAGGGGGAAAGACCATGAGAAAGAAAGAAGAAACCTAAAAGAAATTTTCAAAAAAGTGAACATAATTTTCTTTGCTCTGCATTACTTTAATGCCATATGTTGTTTTCCACATTAAAAGTGGAAGGTGATTGCACTATATATGTTCCTGTGGGAGGAGTTAGACAAAGGTGAAAGCCAAATGAGAAATGCTCTTCATTGAGCAAGAAAGATCAACATTACAGAACATTGGTGGTCATCAGTGCTCCATGAAGGGTGAATGATGTCTCCATCATGGCGCTCGTTTGTATTTATTTATTTCTTCTAAAAAAGCAAGTAAAGACTGGCTGGCCATTCTGGGGAATGCTGCCAAGGAGAATCTTTTTCAAGTTTGAATTGGACTAAAAGGCTGCTGGAGTCTTTTCCAAGTATAAAATTTTGTTAACATTTTAAGAATTTATTTATTTATTTATTTGGAATATTATTTATTTTTAACATTTAAAAAATTGAATTCTGAATTCTTTCCCTCTTCTATCCCCTCCCCCTCCATTGTGAAGGCAAAAAAATGTGATATGAATTATGCATGTGGAATCATTCAAAACATATTTCCATATTAGCCATGTTGCCAACAAACAAACAAGCAAATCCAAGAATGATAAAGTGAAAAAATGGTATGTTTTGTTCTGCATTCAGACTCCATTAGTTCTTTCTCTGAAGGTGAATAGCATTTTTCATCATAAATCCTTTGGAATTGTCTTAAATCATTGTACTCCTGAGAAAAGTTAAGTCTATCATAGCTGATCATCACACAATGTGGCTGTTATTGTGTTCAATTTTCTCCTAATTCTTCTCACTTCACTTTGCATTATTTCATATGTGTCTTTCCAGATTTTTCTGAAAGTATCCTGCTCATCATTTCTTATAGCACAACAGTATTCTATCACAATCATATATCACAACTTGTTCAGTCATCCCTCAATTGATGGGTATTCCCTATATTTCCAGTTATTTGATACCACAAAAGAGCTGCTGTAAATATTTCAGACCTCTAGGTCCTTTCCCTACAATCTCTTTGGATACAGACCTGAGAGTGATATTGCTTGGTCATAGTGCATGTGTAGTTTTATAGCCCTTTAAGCATCCATCTAAATTGTTCTTTTGTTGGATCAGTTAACAATTTCACCAACAGCATAATAGTGTGTCAGTGGTCTCATAATCCCTCCAATATTCATCATTTCCTTTTCTTTCATATTAGCTAAATCTGATAAGTATGAGGTGGTACCTCAGAACTATTTTAATTTGTATTTCTCTAATATAATAATTTAGAGCTTTTTTATATGACAATAAATAACTTTGATTTCTTTTTTCTGAAAACTACCATTTCAAATCATTTGTCTGTCATTGTTTATGAGTTATTCATTAGTTGTTGACTACCATCACCTCCTGACCAAATCATCCAGCAGTGTGATATGGTACAAAGATTATTGGACTGAAAGTCAGAGGACATAAGCTCAAAATTGAGCTTTTCTATTGTTTATCTCTGTGACTTTGGACAACTCTCTTGATCTCTCTAGACCTCATTTTCTTCATCTATAAAATGAATGAGTCAGATAAGATGGTCTACAGGATCCCTTCCAACTCAATATTCAAAACTCTGTCTTAATTATGTCTGAAAAAGACTCAATAATATAGCATCATCTCCTGAGATAGTGGCAAGGGTTAGAGCTAGGAAGGGCAGAAGAGAGCATCAAGCTAGTCTTCATTTATTTTGTTTTAAGCCCAAAGGGCTCTGGTTGGGACTAGAATGCAAATTCTTTGATTCCTAGCCTTAAATTCATTAAATTTATTTTTAAAAATGCCATCATGTCCCCTGCTTTAGCCAAAGTTTTAATTTGACTCTGGGTTAATGGCCGAGTTGGCTCAGGCGAGGGAGAGAGAATTTTGAGAGTAAAAGAACCTGTTTCTCCATTTCACCATCTGCACCTGGCAGCCTGTCCTGGTAAGATTTCAGAGTCCATCTATATTGGTTCTGAGATGAAAAAGCCAATTTGGGGGGACTTTGCTTTTCTTTCAGGCTCAAGCAGGATATTTTTAGAAAAATCTGGAAAGACATATATAAACTAATGCAAAGTGAAGTGAGCAGAATCAGGAGAAAATTGGACACAATAACAGTCAAGCTACAGATGGAGAGGGATGCCTCTCTCAGAGTGGGTATGTGAAGAATAATAATCCCTGCTCTTTCTCTGAACAGACCAAGGCAAGGGCATGGGGCCTTCCCTTGGTGTAGTTGGTCATCGACTGACCCTGGCTGGGTTCCAACTCTACCTCTGACCCTTATTGACTGGGCAACCTCTGGATGGGTCATTTACCATCTAAATGTTTCTTTTTTTTCTCAAAAACTAGCAGGGATGCCAACCTCCTTGGCATGTTCTAAGACTCAGATGAAATAATCTTTGTCAAGTGCTTGGCAGACTTTTATGTGCAATATGAATTTGGCTTGTTGTTTTTCATTCTTGTTGGCTTTCAGGAGTAGAACAGCCATGGGGCCCCTTGCAGCTGGCTTGCAGTAGCATCTATGGTATGAGGGCAGATGAAATCTCTTTGTAGGTTTGCATTTCAGCTCTAAGTTGATTGCAATATTCAGAGATCTTTGAGGAAGAGGACAAGGAGATTAGGGAAGCTTGGAGCAGACTGAAGAGGAGGCAGCATATGGTTCAAAAGACAGTCTCTGCCCTATAGGAGCTTGCAATCCAATGCTGGCTGCTTTGAGTATCTTATGAGTTCAAAGAAAAGGACAATTACCATGATCTCCTTGCTACACTCAAATTGGATGCCATCTCCAGACTCCATGCATTTTCTTTCTTTTCTTTGTTAAAATAATATTTCCTCCCCCCCATTATATGTAAAGACAACTTTTAACATTCATTTAGAATTTTTTATTTGTAGCAATTTGCTATAGGTTAGATATGTATGGTCATGCAAAACACATTTTCATATTAGTCATATTGTGAAAAATTACAGATGCAAAGAAAAAACAAAAAATAAAGAAAATGAAAAGTAGTATTCTTCAATCTGCATTCAGATTCCATAGTTCTTTCTCTGGAAGCAGATAATATGCTTCATCATGAGTCCTTTGGAATTGTCTTAAATCACTGTATTGTTGAGAATAGTTAAGTCATTCACAATCATACACTGTTGCTGCTACTGTATGCAATGTTCTCCTGGGTCTGCTCATTTCAGTTTGTATTAGTTCATGTAAATCTTTCCAAGTTTTTCTGAATTCACCTTGCCTGTCATTGCTTATAGTATACTAGTGTTCCTTCACAGTTATGTATCATAACTTGTTCAGTCATATTAATAGACATCCCCTCAGTTTCCATTTCTTTGCCACCAGAAAAAAAGAGCTGCTACAAATATTTTTGAACAGTTAGTTCCTTCCTTCCCCCATTCTCCGGCTTTTTAAAAATCTCTTTGCAATACAAACCTAGTAGTGATAGTAATAGATCAAAGGGTATGTAAAATTTTATTGTTCTTTGTACACAGTTCCAAATTTCTCTCCAGAATGGTTGGACCAGTTCACAACTCCACCAATAGTGCATTAGTGTCCTAATTTTCCCACATCCCTCCAATATTTATTGGTTTCCTTTTTGGTCACATTAGCTACTCTGATAGATATGAGGTGATATCTCAGTGTTATTTTAATTTGCAATCAAGAGTGATTTAGACCACTTTTTCATATGACTACAGATAGCTTTCATTTCTTTGTCTGAAAACTGCCTCTTCATATCCTTTAACTATTTATCGATTAAAGAATGACTTGTATCCTTATACATTTGACTCAGTTTTTGAAATGTTTGAGAAACACGGCCTTTATCAGACTCTTGCTGTAAAACTTGTTTCTTAACTTTCTCCTTTCCTTGTAATCTTGGTTACATTGGTTTTGTTTGTGCAAAAACTTTTTAATATAATCAAAACTTATCTATTTTACTTCCTAAAATACTCTCTAGTTCTTGTTTGGTTATAGATTCTTCCCTTCTGCATCCATCTGGTAGGTAAACTCTTCCTTAATCTTCTAATTTGCTTTTCATCTTTTATGTCTAAATCATGTACCCATTTTGACTTTATCTTGGTATATGGTGTAAGTTCTTGGTCTATACCTAGTTTCCACCATACTGTTTTCTATTGTCCCAGCAGTTTTTGTCAGATACTGTGTTAGCTATTCTTCCAAAAACTGGGGTCTTAGCATTTTTCGAGCACTAGATTACTGTGGTCATTTACTACTATGCATCGCGTACCTTATCTATTCCACTTATCTCTTAGCCAATAAAAGATTGCTTTGATGATTGCCATTTTATAATACGGTTTATGATCTGGTATGGCAAAAGTGACTCAATATGTTTACATTGACCATCTTCATTTTTGGAACATTCTTCCTCCCCACCTCTGTCTCTTGGCTTCCTTAACTTTATTTAATCTCAGCTAAAGTTGTTCATGCTGCAAGAAGTCTTTCCAGTCCTTCGTCTTAGTGCCTTTTTTCCCAAGCTCTCCTTTCCCAACAGAACTTGAACCTGTTTATTTCTGTTGTTTTCATGTTATCTCCCCCATTAGGCTGGACTCTTTTTGCTAGCACTTAGTCCTATGGCTGGCATGTATTTATTCCATTGGTCCTTCTTATGTTGGTTGACTGACTGTAGGGTCTAATTATAAAATCGACAGAATGGAAGGGCAGAATAAACCCCAGGTAATTTGTAATGGGAGTAATGAGAACCCTTTTCCCTCTTCTTGGCACTCCTCCTAACTGTGTGTATCCCCATCTCTGCATCTCAGTTTTCTTCTCTGTAAGATGAGGAGAACAAGTTCTATGATCTGTAGGACCATTTCCAGCTCTAACATTTCAGAGTACCTGGGTTTCTGTCCTGAGTCATAGAAGCAAAACCACATCTACATGCTGGGCTTGCTAATTATGTTGTTGCCATATCAGGACTTGGTCTGCCATTGGCATGGCAGGAGAGAGCCAAGACAAGATTGTCTAAGGAGAAATCTCCAGCCCATGTTGGTGACCACAGTCCCTAGGATCCCAGGGTAGCTGCACAGGGAGGCTTCTGAAGGCATAAGGTCCCTGAGGCTCATCTTTTCTTTTCACGCATCTGTGGCCCTCCAAGGAATGATTCCAGCACAGTTGAAGGGAAAGACCCATTTGTCAATATTTCACCAGGAAGGATTATGCAAATAATTCCCCCCAATACATTATTTTAAGAGGTGCTGCATCTCGTTCAGGAGACGGGTGTGACTGATTTACTCCTGCTAAGCCCCGCTCTGGTGCTTTTCATAATCAGTTGCTTTATAATCAGCTATTAAGTATTTGAGAGTCATATATTAATGTCTTTGTTTGCTGTCATAACAGATCATTCTGCAATAGATTAAGGATTCCTTCTTTTAATCTGATTTTTCTTTTGGGGGAAAAATGTATCACACTATACTCTCATTCTATTAGGTACCTGGCTGGCTTTACCTTGGCACCCTGAGGGCGGTTATGTGATACAGTCAACAGTCAGGAGGATATGAGTTCAAATTTGACCTTAGCTGTGTAATCTTGGGCAAGTTACTTAACCCTGTTTGCCTCAGTTTCCTCATCAGTAAAATGAATTAGAGAAAGAAATGACAAACTCCTCTACTATCTTTGCTAAGAAAAACCCAAATGGGGTCACACACTTGAAAAATGGTTGAACTAGTGAAATTCCAGGAAGTAATTTTAAGACCTGACCCTCAAGGAGAGAAGTTTATTTTTCTGATCTTTGGGGTTTGGGGAAGAAGGTGATCAGAGACTTTTTTTTTTAGCCAAAAGGTACAGTAGAAAGGGGATTGGAAGTTACACACAAATAAAAGTTTACCTTTACTTGGTGCCTTCTTTTTTGTTTTGTTTTGTTTTTAGGTTTTTTGCAAGGCAAATGGGGTTAAGTGGCTTACCCAAGGCCACACAGCTAGGTAATTATTAAGTGTCTGAGATCAGATTTGAATCCAGGTCCTCCTGACTCCAAGGCCGGTGCTTTATCCACTAGGCCACCTAGCCACCCCAAACTTGGTGCTTTGTAAAACTATTTCCAATTATTTGATTTTTATAATAATCCTGGGAAGCAGGTGCAATTACTATCCCCATTTTACAGGTGAAGAAACTGAAATAGACTGTGGTTATGTGACTAAAGTCACATGGTTAATATCTCAGATAAGACCTTCTTGACTTCAGATCCAGAACCTGTACCACCCAACATGCTGAAGGTCCAGGGGTTGGAGCTTGTTAACACTTGGCCTTTGCCTGGCTAGTGTAGCCCAAAATAATTCTGTTCCAACATTTAGACAACTTTGTGTCCTCTTTTATTAGATGTTCCCTCTCTCAATGTAGATAGAGATGCACCTTTGCCTGTGTCCTTGTGAAGATCTAACCCTGGGTAAGAAGCTTCACTCTGTTGGTCTCAGTTTTCTCATCTGTAAAATGAACTTGGGATAAATGGCAAACTGCAATATCTTTGCCAAGAAAACCCAAAATTATGTCTTGAAGAGTTAGACATGATGGAATAACAGCAAATTTGGCGATATAGTAGCAGTCAGCCTGTGACAAAGTCAAGACCTAAGTCTGAGGCTCACCCCCGCCATATTTTTCATATGTGTGACATCTCTTGGATGCCTCATGCAGTAGCTCTTTTAAGACTATATATTGCAGGGGTGGCTAGGTGGCGCAGTGGATAAAGCACCGGCCTTGGAGTCAGGAGTACCTGGGTTCAAATCTGGTCTCAGACACTTAATAATGACCTAGCTGTGTGGCCTTGGGCAAGCCACTTAACCCCATTTGCCTTACCAAAAAAAAACCCCTAAAAAAAAAAGACTATATATTACAGAGAAGATGTAGCAGTGGAGGGACTTGCTTCATTAGGAGTTCTCTACACCAGATTTACTCAAAAAGTCTCTTTCATCATTATATAATATCATTAAGTTTTCAGGGAGAATAGAGGGAGGCCCTCAGACCATTGGATAGACCACTGAGACACTGACCTTGGGGGAGAGGTACAGACAAGGTCACAGGGTCTCCATCTATATAAGAGAGGGAGCATTCATAGGAAGGAAGGTTCAGAGTTGCTGTGTGTCCAACTCAGTTGTGTCCAACTATTCATGATCCCATTTAGAATTTTCTTGTCAAAGAGAGTAAAGCAGTTTGCTTTTTCTTTCTCTAGCTCATTTTATAGATGAGGACCCTGAAGTCAACAGGTTTAAGCATTTAAGTCCAGAATCAAATGGCTAGTAAGTGTCTAGGCTTTTCCTGACTCCAGGCCGCAGGCTCTATCCACTGTACCAATGCTACACTGTGATGATAATTAAAAATTGCTACTGCTTTTGGTACTCAAATTCTCCATTTGATTAATCACAAAGACATCACCATTGGAGTAATAATAGTCATTGTTAATAATATATAAACAACGTAAGAGATCCAGAATCTGTTTCTGGAGTTCTGTCCATTGATGTAATTTATACCTCATCCATGCCTACCTGTCTGGTGCCACTTTTGTCCAGATCCTTCTATAAATTTGTGCTGGGGTCCAGGCAACATGCTGCAGGGTATCCTCATCTCCCAACAAGAGGGTCCTAATGGCGTTCCTATCCCAGCATGCACCTCTTCATGGGTACTGGTACACTTAGACTGGCCATTCACCAACTCCTGAGGCCATTCCTGTTCCACGATTCCATAATATGAACAACTGGCATTTAAGTCATAACATTTGAAGTGTTCTTTAAATACATTGCTTCATTTAAGCCTTGTGGAAATTTTGGAGTTAGGATCTATAGGACTTACTCTATTCATTTCATAAAGAAGAAAATTGAGGCTCAGGGAGGGCAAGGGACTTGCCCAGAGTCACACAACTAGTGTCAGAGATGGCACATGGCACAAGTCTTTCTGGCTCCATCCATTATTCAGCACTACCTTTCAGGAGAACACAGCATCATCCTTAGTCATTGGGGACTAGGAGAGAGAGAACAGAGGTTCCCCTGGAAGTGATAGGGTTGATGCCATCTCTGAATCTATCACTCAGTGGGTTTTTTCTTTTCATTATTGATGACATTTCTTTTGGTGAGGTAGAAGTCTTGATGGAACCTAGAGATCGAGTCTTGTGTCTAGGGGTGGGAGAGGAGCTTGGGAGCTTTCTGGAAATGGGGGATCAGCTCCAGACAAGCCAAGATTAAAAAGCTGCTCGGTCATTCAAGTTGGGGCCAGATATCTGTCAGCCTGGTATTGATCCCTGGATTCAATTGTCAATTGGAGAAGCTGAATGAAAAGTGATGTGAATGAAAAATGGATCAAGGCCAGGTAGAGGGAATTATCTCCAAGGGAGGTCCTTCATCCCCTCCAGGATGATGAGAGATACAGTTCTTCCTTTTTCTTTCCCACAGACCTTTGAAGTGGAAAATGCAAACCACTGTCTTCTTGCTTCCCAAAGCAAAAAAACTCTGCTTCCTCTTCCCCTAGGTGCAGAAAATAGGTTTGGGGAGACTTGATTGATGACTTCCTTTGTTTCTGAAGAAGGTCATGACATCAGGGAGTTGATGCCATGACAAGCATGTGAATTGAATTTGAATGAAGGGGGCTGTGCTAAGTCACCAGCCTCACTTTTTCCTCCACAGACATTTGGGTCCAGTGATCAGATATAAATCAGGATGACTGGAGATGACCCTGAATGCTAGGCAATCAGAGTTGTGACTTGCCCAAGGCCACACAGTTTGTAAGTGTTGTGTCTGGGTACAAGTTTGAACTCAGGTCTTTCTGACTCCAGGACCAGTGCTCAATCCACTGAGCCATCTAGTTTTCCTTAGCTACTCATTGACTGAATCACCCTGGAAAAGTCCCGATCCTCTATTTCCTTATCTATACAATGTCAACTCTCTTTGCTTACCCTAAAGCAATATAGAAACATGCTTATTATTGTGTTAATATGCTCAAGAATGGGATTGAGATTTTATTTTTGTAGGATAATGGATTCTCCCTTTACTCATACAGATTGGTACCCGATTGGTAACTTATAGTTCAAGTAATCAGTCAATCAACACACATCTCCTATTTGCCATTGGAGACAAGTCATCCCCTGCCCTCAAGTAGTTCACAATCTAATAGATTATTATACTATTTGAATCAAAGAATGGCCTAAGACACCACGTTGGACAACTCAATCTCTGTAAGACTCAGTTTTCTCATCTAGACAGTGATAGGGCTGGATAAGATGGTCTCTGAGGTCCTTAATCAACTCTAGACCTCTGATTATTTTATGGTCTTCCCTCCCCGATCACGTAAGCATCTGTGTGATCTTGGTCAAATTGCTTCCCCTTATCAAGCCTCAGTTTCCTTTTCTATGATATGGATGGAATTGAACTGAACTTGTCTTCTTGAGTCCTAGACAGGCTCTCTATCCACTATGCCAGGAAGCATCTCATCATTACAGGAAGGAAAGGGACTTTGGCATTGTGGGAATTTTCTCCCTATTATATCCAGTAGTCTTAGGGAGTTATCTGAGGATCAGTGACCAGCCAGGAGTCCCCCAGCTTAGCATCAATGTTGTAACCTGAATTCAGGTCTTCCTGACTGTACATTTAGTACTTTGTTCACCATACCCACTTCCTCCTGTGTTTATCAGCATCAGCATCAGCATCAGCATCACTAAGGTCAGACTAGAAAGCAGGTCTACCAAGAGATTTCATGGGATGGAAAAAAATATGAAACAAAATGACATCTTTATTCTCATTGAACTCTGAAATTCAACACTTCTTCTATTATAAATGTTTTTTTTTAAAAAATGTTGTGTGAAGAGGTCTCAAAGTTTCACCAAGACTACCAAAGTTGGGGATGTTGGAATATTCATTCCATGGTCCCAGATAGGAGAATAATCATTGGTGTAGATTCAATAAGACATATACTGGAGTCCAAAGGATTTGGGTTCATGTACTACCTGAGACTCTTACTGTGTGACTGTGTTTCAGGCAACCTCAGAAACCTTATTAAGTCATAGATTGGAGGGGATATGACCTTTCCTAGTGGATGAAGTTCCCAAACTAGAATCATAAATTCATGGAATTCTTTTTCCTTCCTTCCTTCCTCCCTTCCCTCCTTCCCTCCCTCCCTCTCTCCCTCCCTTCTTCCCTCCTCCCTCCCCCTCTTTCTCTCCCTCTTTCCTTCCCCCTCCTTCACTTCCTCCATCCCTCCTTTGTTTGTTTGTTTGTTTGTTTCTTTTTTCTTTCTTTCTTTCTTTCTTTTTTTCTTTCTTTCTTTGTTTCTTTCTTTTTCCTTTTCTTTCTTTTTTCTTTCTTCTTTCTTTTCTTTCTTTCTTTCTTTCTTTCTTTCTTTCTTTCTTTCTTTCTTTCTTTCTTTCTTGTCTGTCTTTCTGTGTGTCTTTCTGTCTTTCTTTTTTCCAATTCTATGTAAAGATAGTTTTCAACATTCATTTTTGTAAAGTTTTCTTCTTCCCATCCTTCTTCTGTCCTAAGATAACAAGTAATCTGATAAAATTTATATGTGCAGTCATGTTACACATAGTTCCATATTAGTCACTCTGTGAAATAAAAATCAGAACAAAAGGGAAAATGAGAAAGATAAAACAAATGAAAATGAAAATAATATGATTTGCTTTGCATTTAGACTCCATAGTCATTTCTCTGGTTGTGGATGGTATTTCTATTGCACATCTTTTAGAATTGTCTTCAATCATTGCATTTCTGAGAAGAGTTAAGTCCATCATAGTTGATCATCACACAATGTTGCTGCTATTGGTTCTGCTCACTTCACTCAGCATCAGTTGATGCAAGTATTTCCAGGTTTTTTTGGGAACTTCACCTGATCATCATTTCTTATAGAAAAATAGTATTGCATTGCATCATATACCACAACTTGTTGAACCATTCCCCAATTGATGGATATCCCCTCAATTTCTAATTCTTTCCCATTTCAAAAAGAGCTGCTATAAATATTCTTGTACATGGGGGGTTTTCCCCCTTTTTATGATTTCTTTGGGATATAGACCTAGTAGTGGTAAATGCAAAGTTTTGTAAGCCTTTGGATGTAGTTGATGGAATTATTTTGATAGTAAGCTTAGTACTCAAGTAAGCAGATCTTTGCAGCCTGGAGAGTATCAAGGGAAGACCGGACAACCATTTAATGGGGGTGTTTCAGGTGTCTACCTGATCGGGCTCTAACTAGACTAGATGGTTCCTTTTCGGATTCGGGGAAGGATCTGGCCAATATGTTTTCTGTGACCCAGACCTGGTTGGCTTCTCCCAAGAGGATATCCTAAGTAGCTTCAGTCTCCTGGAATCATACATATTAGCACCAGAAAGGGGAAACCCATTTTACAAGTGAAGAAACTGAGGTCCAGAGAGAGGAAGTGGTTTGTTTAGGGTGACACGCAGTTTAATCACACTTATTTAGGTCTTTGTTCCATGATGTTGTATGCACTGTCAGCCTCCCTATTTACAGATGAGGAAACTGAGGCATTGTTTACAGCTGAACAAGGTATGAATCCTGTCCCTGGCTCCTTTATATCCTAATTCTAAGCTCAGGGCTCTCTCTTTAACCCTCTACTGTCTCACATGGGACACAATTTAATTGATTCAATCAGTCTTTTGACCAGGAAGATGTAGCTCAGAGGACATCTGAAAGTTAGTTTTACTTCCAAGACATCTTGCCCAGTTTTCCCAGTGCCTCTGGGGAACATTCCAGGAGAGATTACAGCTGTGACTTGTCAACTGAGCCATTGCTCCAGTCTCTGACTGAGCCCTGAAAGGCTTGCTGTAATGGGGAAAGCAGTAGGCATCCCAGAAGAAGGAGGCTTCATCCTTGGCCTTGTGGAGTTTAAAATGATAATAATGGTAATGATAATGGTATTAAGTGCAGGCAACCAGGGGGTGTGGTGGGTAAAGAGCTGAACCTGGAGTCAGGAAGACCTGAGTTCAAATTAGGCTTTAGATACTTCCTAGCTGTGTGACCCTGGATAAGATAGTTTCCTTACTTGCCTCAGCTTCCTCATTTGTAAAATGAAGAAGGAAATGCAAACCATTCCAGGATCTTTGAAAAAAAATTCTCAAATAGGTCATATATGACTGAAAAAATGACTGAACAGTAGCAGATAATAAAGCATTATCATAGCTAGCTGGCATATAAATCTTTTAAAAATATTATCTCCTTTTATCTTCACAGAAGCCCAAAGAAGTATGTTTTTATTATTATTTTTTTCAAGGCAGTGGGATTAAGTGACTTGCCTAAGTTCACACAGATGGTAATTATTAATCAGCTGAGGTCACATTTGCACTTATGTGCTCCTGACTCTAGGGCCAATGCTCTATCCACTGTGCTGCCTAGCTGCCCTGTTTTTACTACTTTTACAAATTATACATATGAGGAAACAAAGGCAGACAGAGGTGAAGTGATTTGCTCAGCGTCATACATTTAATTAGTGTCTGAGGGAAGATTTGCCACCTGATAGTTTTTGGTCCCGTGCATGTTAAAGAATTAACCTTCAACCTTATCATCTTGTGACTGGGCTACAATGACATGTTCTCACCCCCCACCTCCAGTGTTGATGTGTGGAGTCATATACTTGTGATGCAGCCTTAACAAACCCACGGGTCAGATCCTTAGTGGCTTCTATGTGCAGAATAAATGTATTCAGTAATCCATCGGGGAAAAAAAAGACTAGATGTCTTGGGGGACTTGGGTTCCCAGCCATATTCCCTGGGACAGCATAAAGAGCTTTGGAGCTAAAGTCAGAGGATTTGGATTCCGGCCTTGTCTTAAGTATCACCTAGATGATATATGGTAAGGCAATGAATACCCAAAAAAGAGAGTCAGACTCCAAGCTCACTAAGACGAAGGTATCATCCAAGTTTTAAAAAACTCAGCCTCTCTGGGATTAACCAATGTCTGTTATCTGGTAGCTGGTAGGTTTGAAACTGGGATAGTGGTAGGTCTGGGTCACTGCATTGGGGCTTTACATTTGTTTTCTTAATTATAAGGCAGTGTTCATGGGGAGAGGGCAGTCAGCAAACAATTATTAAAATGATATGTGAGGCACTGTGCTAAGGTGGGGGACACAAGCAAAAAGAAAGATTTCTTGCCCTTACATTCTAATGGGGAAAGCGATACTTATGTGTAAAGATAAAAGCCATATATATATAAATATATGTTTCTCTATAGAGATATATATTTATAATTTATAAAATATAAATTATATAAACTACAGAATATAAATATAATTATACATTATATATAAATATATGAATTAATAAATATATAAATACATATTTAAATGTTAAAAAAGGGGTGGTTAGGTGGCGCAGTGGATAGAGCACTGACCCTAGAGTCAGGAGCACCTGAGTTCAAATCTGGCCTCAGACACTTAATAATTGCCTAACTGTGTGGCCTTGGGCAAGCCACTTAACCCCATTGCCTTGTGAAAAAAAAAACACCTAAAAATGAATAAAAATAAAAAAAATAAATGTTAAAAAGTGTTACTGAATTCATAAAAATAATGATATTGAGGCTATTTCTAAGTAGGGATCTTTACCTGCAAATCCATGAACTTGTTTTAAAAACTATTTCATTAGGTATATTTCAGCCTAATTGGTCTCCTTTGTAATCCTCCTTTGTAATATATTTTATTTTATGCATTTGAACATATGATTCTGAGAAGGGATTCATGGGTTTAACCAGACCAGTTGCCAAAGGAATTCATGATATGAAAAAGATTATGAGTCTCTGCTCCAAGGGGTCACCTAACTGTGAAATCCCAGGATCCTGTGATTTTCTGAGTCTCAGCCTTCTTTGTCATATGTCTGTCTCCCCCGCCCCCATACCCACATTCCAGGGGAACCACCTGGAGAAGGGGGTTCAACCTTCATATCATTCCTGCCAACTGCCATGAGTGGGCAGGTCACCTAAAGAACCCTGGGGATAGCAGATCTCTTCCCTTTAACATCTCCTGGCTCTGCTTCTAGCCTGACCATTAAGACTGTCATCCAGGGGAGTCACAGGGTCCACCAACTCAGCCACAAGTAGGCCCAACTGATGACCAACTGTCAGTGCTGAGACAAGCAAAGGATCCAGAGTTTGAGACAGAAGGCAAAATGTGCCAGGTGGGTGAAACCACTACTACCACCACCATTACCATCTTGACTACCCATCCTCCTCAGATTCCGATGGAGACAGCCCTGGATGATGTCTCCAAGATCCCCAAGAATAGCATCCTTACTCAGACCACTTGTCCCACTCCTATGATGGCTATCATTCTGGGGAGTAGCTCCTGTGAAGAAAGGACTCATCATCCCTGGCACCACGGCCATCATCACCAAATGCTGACCAACTTTCCCCAATGGTATAAGCCAGCCAGTCTATCTAAGGGAATGAGTCACCTTGAAGAAGCGATTGGAAGTGGCACGTACCATTTGGGGCAAATGATTACTCTCATTTCAACTACCAATTTTCCTCATATTACAGTGGAGTCATCCCCTAACTCTGTCCTCAAGAGTTCTGGAAATAAAATCCCCTTGCAGACCACCAGTCTTACTTTCAGCTTGGCCTTAGAAGCTGTCATTCAGGGAAGTAAAGCCCATGAAGAAGGGCTCCCCCATAATTACCTCCACCATGATCAACGGCTAACCAACTGTCATAGGAGGACAGGTAAGCACAAGATACCCAGCTCCCTTCTATTCACCATGCTTCTGGTTTCATTTCTGTAGTCGGAATCTAGGGGCCCAAACCCCATGTATATGCAGCCTCAATTTCCTCAATTGTAAAATAGGGATAATGGGGGTAATTTGCAGGGTTATTGTGAGGATTCAATGAGATAATGTTTGTAAAGGGTTTTGCTCAATGCTGGCACAGAGTAGTAGATTAGAAAAAATACCTGTATATTTTTTCTTGCCAGTATCTACAGGTACCTGCAGCACCTATCTCTTTAGCATCCATAACTACTAAGGACCCAGAAAAAACTGTCACCAAAATCCTTGGTAATGTCAAATGGTTCAATATTAGAAACACATTTGGTTTTATTAACAGAAAAGATGTTCAAAAGAAGATTAATCACCATCTGCTTTGCTGCTGCAGTAAAGACATGAGACCCAGCCAACTACCCTACAACTAAATTGTTCTCAATGTGTTGTCTCCCTCCTTCACCCCTTTTTAGTGATGTCACCAAGAACAGGAATGGCATTATTTCTCTGTGTCCCCAGAACTTAGCATTGTGCTGGAATCATTGTCAGTCTTTAATAAATGCTGTTTATTTCACTCATTTACTCATCTGTAAAATGGAGATAATAATTCCATGACATAACTCCCAAGCTCTATGTGAGGATCAAATGTGGTAATCCAAGCAAAATGTCATTGAAATGTCATAAGAATCATTATTGTTGGTGTTATTAGGAGTATCTCTGTTTGTTTTAGCTATAATGGAAAGATGATTCCTTAAATTTAGCAGCCCTGAGTCAGCTTGTGATCTGTCCTTTATGGGTCCTGACCTTCTAACTCATGCTCTTTGCCCTTGTATGCTCTATTCTGGCATTTTGTGCATTGTTGAGTTGGATTGCCTGTAGTTTCCTTGGTCACTGAATGAATGACAGGACATTCAATAAGTGTTCATTATGGGTAGGTGGTATAGATTAGAGCACTGGCTTTGGAGTTGGGGGATGGGAATTCGAATCCAGCCTCGGACACTTGCCACTTAATGTGTGACCTTGGGCAAGTTACTTAATCCTGATTGCCTGGCATCCACAGTCATCTTCAGAATTCATGATACATATCTGGCCATTGATCCCAGGTGATTCTGGGGGAGAAAGTGAGACTGGTAACTTAGCATAGCCCCCCCCCAATCCAATTCATGTGCTTGACATGACATCACCTCTTTGATGTCATGATATTCTTCGAGAATGAAGGACAAATATCATTATTATGTGTAATCTGTGTTCAAGGAAGACTTGTATCTTTGGTGTGAGGACTCCTGAGCCCTTTTCAGGGCTACTTTTCATTTCTTTTTTTTTTGGTTTTTGGTTTTTGCAAGGCAAACGAGGTTAAGTGGCTTGCCCAAGGCCACACAGCTGGGTAACTATTAAGTGTCTGAGACCAGATTTGAACCCAGGTACTCCTGACTCCAAGGCCGGTGCTTTATCCACTATGCCACCTAGCCGCCCCTACTTTTCATTTCTGATATACATCTGTGCCACCTAATTCTCACTTGTGGCTCCAAGATGCTGTAGCATGTGGTGACTATACCTGGAAAACCATTTTGCCAAACCAGGTTGAGGGTAGCTGAAGGGATCTTATACCCACCAGTGAATTAGGGAGTGTCTATCCCAAGCATGTGAAATCTTCCACTGGTGGAATGGGTAGATGAGAACAGCTAGTTCCCATTACCATGAAGGTGGATGAAGCATACTTTAGGGAGTGCATAGAGCTTGGATAGACTTGGAAGACATCAAGGCCATCCACTACATCTATAGCCTTCACTAGTTAACTTGACTTTTATCTTGCCACTGGACTGTGATGACTTTGGAAGAAAGAATGAGGCTACTGACTTCATGCAACTCTACCTCACTTAAATCCAGTTTACACATGAATCAAAAGACATCATCCATCCCATTTTACTGTTCCATCTCAAAGTTCTGAGGTGACAGGCAAGTGATGAAGCAGTAGGTGTAGCTACACAGGGGAGCTGTTGTCACAACCCTGTGCACAGACAGCCCAGGTCACCTCCTCATTGGAAGCAGCGGTGGGATTCGGCAGTCTCTTGGGTATCTGAGCAGCCTTTTGAGGATGGAGCTGCTCACCTCTTGGTATGATGAAGGGTTTAGAAAAGTTAATTTATGTAAGTCTGCTTATCCAAATCTGTCCTGATTACCATAGCCAACAGGGATCATACCCTGTGGTTGAAACACCAAAAAATGTACAAAAACTTCTTCAAAGAAGACTACACTCACCATTGGAGTTTGCAATGTGTCACTCTCATAGATGACACAAGATCTAATAGACCTGAAAGAAGAATAGCTCTTGTTGCAAGAAAATTCAGCAGATATATCCAAATAGCAGCCCTGAGTGAAACAAGACTAGAAAATGAAGGTCAGCTAACTGAAGTTGAAGCTGGATACATATCTTTCTGGAATGGTTGCAGTTAAGGGAGCAACATGAAACTGGAATAAGTTTTGCAATCAAAACTAATCTTTCCCACAAGCTTGAATGCTACCAAATGGAATGAATGACAAATTGAATAAGATTGCCACTTGCAGGAAAATAGTATGCTACTATCATCAGTGCTTATGTTCCTATCATGACAAACACTGATGAAGTCAAAGAAAAATGTTATGAAGACCTGGAGACACTGATCATGAATGCATCAAAGGAGGACAAACTTGTAATTCTGGGTAACTTTGATATTAGAGCAGACTTAGACTACCAAACATGTCAGGAAGTCTGAGTTTTGGGGAAGACTGGAGTTGGAAACAGCAATAACAATGATCATCTACTACTGAAGATTTGGGCATCTCATGACCTTCTCATAACAAACACTGTCTTCTGTTTACCTGAATGAAATAAAACTTCCTGGATGCACCCTCACAGCAAACATTGGTATCTAGTAGACCATGAGATTGTAAGAAGAGACAGCATGTTGTGAGAGTAATAAAGGCACTGTGGTGCAGAGTGCTGGACTGATCAGAGACTCATCCTCTCTAAGCTAAATATTCACATTCAACCAAAGTAGGATCCCCAAGATAAAATAACAAGGCTCTCATCAGAGAAGGTGTTATGCTTTATTAGCAAGGCAGAATTGAAGCACCTCAAAGGAAACATAAAGTAAATAAATTTAGAGTAAACACCCCAGATGTTCACATGGACTATTTGTGTCTGACCTTGAGTGTTCTGGCTTGTATTGGTCTGATCTGCCACAGTTGGGCATCCTGTAACTTGACTCTAACATAGTGATGCTATTTTGATCTTCAATAATAAAGGACAAGAACTAACCAATCATGTAGTCAGCACCTGAGATACAAATAAAAAAGGTCCTGCCCTCAAGAAGCTTACACTTGATTTACTCATTTGGAGCAATGGTAGCCAAGGAAGGGTATTTGACTTTGGGAAGTCACAGAGGCAGTGATTCGTCCAAAACTTTTTATTAGGTTTCTGTACAAGACATGCTAGTCTTCAAAGAGCTATCTTATGTTGGGAATGGGGAAGTTAACCCCATTCTGCTTGACCTTAGAAGTAAAATTAGGAGAAATGGTTGAAGATTGAAGAGAGGCAGATTTAGGCTCAATGTCAGGAAAGGGCTATTCAATTATTGGGTACTAATTATTTTAGTGCTGGGTATTGAGCTGCTTTTAAGCTCCCTCTCTCTTTAGGGTTTCAAGCCAAGACTGGATGACCACTTAGAGACTTTACATTGGCATTCATACTGGCCTTGATGGTCTCTTCCAACCCTGAAGTTCAGTTCATTTGAAAATTTTTATCTAGTTAGGAAATCAAAGGAACAGGCTTGAAAAAGATTAATAACAGTGTAAAAGTCTAATGGTGATAAATGTTTTTTTTTTTTAGGTTTTTTTTTTTTTGCAAGGCAAACAGGGTTAAGTGGCTTGCCCAAGGCCACACAGCTAGGTAATTATTAAGTGTCTGAGACCGGATTTGAACCCAGGTCCTCCTGACTCCAGGGCCGGTGCTTTATCCACAACGCCACCTAGCTGCCCCCTAATGGTGATAAATGTTGATGAGACAAGATCATGGTACAAAATATATCTTCGGTTCATCATTGTAGGACTCCAGGGCGGTGCTTTATCCACTACGCCACCTAGCTGCTCCCTAATGGTGATAAATGTTGATGAGACAAGATCATGGTACAAAATATATCTTCGGTTCATCGTTGTAGGGATCATGAATTGTTCTGTAGTGTATGATGTCAGGGAGGTGATATTGACCTTGACAGTTAAGTGACAAGACCAGAGTCAAACAACCAGTGCTTGTCAGAGGTAGATCTTGAACCCAGACCAGGCTCCAAGACCAACTCTCTACCCACCAATTCATGTTTCTTCATAGTAAAAGAGATGCCATTGTGAAATTGTAGCATTTTAGGATTGGAAGGGACTATAAGAGATTGAGTTTGGTCCACTGGGGTCATCTTTTTAGGTTTTTTTTTTTTTGCAAGGCAAATGGGGTTAAATGGCTTGCCCAAGGCCACACAGCTAGGTAATCAGTTCTAAACTATGACTGAAGCTGACTGAAGGGACAAGGCTCTTTCTCCTCTAGCCTACTTTGTCACTTGAACTCAATAAATCCAGATTGAATTGAGTTGTTTGTGGCTATAGCTTATTTCTTTTTTTTTTTTTCATTTTGAACACTTGTGTCCCAGACCCCGCTAGGTCTGGTGTCAATCCAGTCAACTTAGGTCACTGGTTGAATGCTTCATGAATAATAGCTAATCCCTTTCTGCCTCCATTCTCCCAGGGTGCCTATCCTCTGCAGTTTCTCTGGGATATGGGACTGGGGTGAAGTGATGGAAAATTAGCCAAAGTTAGGAAATTCTCACATCCTTGACTTTAGGGAGTATCTAAGAGCAAAAGGCCTGGACTATTCTGGAGGTACTTGCCCCGTGGAGATAATTTTCTTCTTTTGAAAAGCCTTATTGTTAGTTACATATTTTTCATTTCTATCACCTTTATTCCTGAATACTATATATCCCTTTCTACCCAAGAGTTCAGCAAAATCAATTAACACACATACTGTGACTGATGTATTTACCACACTACATATTCATGAAGTGGATCCCAAATCCACAAAGAAAGGAAGGAAATACATTTTCTCGATTCTTCTCCAAGAATAAGTTTAGTCATTAAATGTACACAGGAGTCATTTATTTGGTGGTTGTTCTTTCCATTTACCTTGCTGCTGTATCTGTATGCATTGCTTTCTTGGTTTTATATCCTTCACTTTGTAGTGGTTCATATAAAACCAAAGCAGTGATTTTGTGAATTATTTCTGGGTATAATGTCACATTGGAGTGATGGTGCTCACTTAATGCTTATCTTTGTTTCCTTTCTGCTCTCATTCTGGATACGTTGTTCAGGCTTGACTAGTAGATGGAGCTTTTGATGGGGAGTCAGTGGATCTGGGTGTAAATCCTATCTCTGACTACCTCTCTAGGTGATATTCACCAATTCATTTTTACTCTGCATGTCAGCAACACAAAGGGGTTGATGTAAAGAGCTCTAAGATCATATCCAGCTCTAAATATCTAGGATCTTAAGTCTTTTTATCACAGAATCACACTGGCAGGAACTTTAGAGTTCCAAACCCGATGAAGATAATTTTGTTAGCTGCTAATGAGGTCATGGACTTGCCATCTTATCCTTGCCTGTTTGATGGGTGCTGCCAGCCAGGCTTCCAGGGCAGATTTCTATGGTATTAAAGATAGAATTTTCAAGGATTGAGATCTCATGATTTGGTAAAACTGCACCCAAATGGTTCAGATTTGAAAGTCCTCAAGGAATGAGATTGGGGGAAGGATATACAGGGGCCATATCTGAAACCTGTGTCAGGACTCAGAAAGCTACATTAAAAACTTGTTATCTTCTAGATGAGTTCTTATTCTTAGACTAGGGAGGTGATGGACTGTTTAAACTCTGTCAGGCCACTTTGGGAGTGTTGCGCTCAGCTCTGGATGCCACATTTTAGCTCAAGAGTGTACAGAGAACAGTCATCATCATCATCATCATAAGATAATAGAAAATGCTAAACTAACCCCGACTTGAACTGGCATGCTAGGTCCTCAGACGGGTTAGAAGGGTTAGAAGATGGTTTTCTAATGCTAACTCACAAGCTCCCACCAGTGTATTCCCCCTTCCAGGATTATCACGATATCAAATAGTGAAACACTTAAGTTAGCTTTTAGCAATTTGATATTGTGATAATTCTGGAAGGGGGAATACAGTGCATACAGAGTTCAGGTGAAAGTGGGCTCAAGCTTAGGGGGCACAGATAGGATGGGGATAACTCACATCTCCTGTTTGCTGGAAGCTCCTCTTCTTCTTGGGATATCCATAATGTTCCCCTTAGATGTATTGTAACTTTCCCTTTGGGATCCCTGCCAAACCTCGAATTTTCCTCTACTTATCCTGCGTAATCTATTCTTAGCTCCTGATGCATCCGCTGCCACCAGATGCTGTTGTTCCAGGAACATGCTAGGATGCTAAACATCCAAACCTTCCAATCTTCTTTTCTTTACCTCTCAAATGATTCCTTCTCAGGAGTCTGGCTGGAATCATCTGCTCTTGTTCACTACTCACTCCAAATTTCTTATATGTTAAACTAGCTTCTGATTTTATGAGTGTATCTGCCCATATCATTGTAATTAACCTAATGGATTTAAAAGCTTTTTTCATATTTAAAATCTTTGATTGTTTAATAGTATTGTCACCTGGTTAAAGTATTAAGGTTCTCATTTCATGACTAATTTTAAGTGGGGATGGGACAATTTATTAGTTTTGTTCATGACTCCTACTCTTACTTTGGGATCATTGACTTTGAGCTGGAAGGGTCCTTAGAAGTTGTCCTCAACAAGAAAGGCACTGTATTAATCTTGAAGCTGGCAGCACTGGTTCCTCTAACCAAAGAGGGCTTCATTGATTCATCTCTGGTAGGGCATGAACATAGGGGTAAGTTTCCAGTAGAAGGCATAGGTTTTCACTACGCCATTCCCCAGCCAGTCTAGTGAACAAGGGCATTTTACTTTTTGTTTTCTTTATAAAAATCTGTCTGTCAGTCAACAATACTATATTAACACTTACTTATATGTCAGACACCGTGTTAAATGCTAGGGTTACAAAGAAAGGCCAAAACATGGTCCCTGCCCTCAGGGAGGTCACATTTTAGTGGGATTGACAAAATGTAAAGAATGAGGTCTAGAAAAGATAGATGAAAAGTGCTCTTGATATAGGAGATGTTAGTAGCTTCATGAGGGAGGACAAGGGACAGGAGTCCTGAAGAAGGAGGCTGTAAGGGGAGATAAGAGGAAGCAGAGATGGGGAGAGGTCAGAGCATCCCAAGAGTGGGGTCAGTCAGTACAAAGGAATGGAAATGTGAAATGGATTATTCTCTCTCTCTGTCATCAATCAATCTTTATCCATATTTGTCTGTCATCTCTAATCGTATCTGTAATCTCTACCCACATCTATGTATCTATCTATCCTATCTGTTTAATCTATCATTTTTATCCATATTTATATATCCACATCTATTTTTCTATCATTGTATCTATCATCTGTATGTACATTCGTCATCCATCCATCTATCCATCCACCCATTCATTCATCCATCCATCTATCCATCCACCCATTCATTCATCCATCCATCTATCCATCCACCCATTCATTCATCCATCCATCCATCCATTCTTCCTTCCTTCATTCTTTCTACCTATTCTGAATTTTACATTTTTACCTCCTCTCTCCTCTACCCCAAGCCATATGCATTTCATCACCAATTATCTTAGGGATATGTTAGGCTATTATAATCCATCAGAATTTGACTACTTGTCTTCATCTTCAGATGACCCCACACACCCACACCCACATACACATACATGTATATGCATGTGTATACATGTATATTTATTTTACACCCATATCATAGTCATTTCAAGCTATATCTTTCTCTTACCACTAGTGAGGTGGGAGATAACAAAGACAAAAAATAATGCCAAAGGCAACTCAAAGACTTATCTATTACATTGAACACGGCATTCAATATTCTACAGCTATAGTCCTCCACTTCTCCAGTAAAAGGTGGGAGGTGGCTTTTTCTGTCTTGTCTCTAAGATAAAGCTAGGTTGAGATGATCACACAGAATCCCTGGCTATGATGCTAC
This sequence comes from Macrotis lagotis, assembly GCF_037893015.1. Taxonomy (NCBI): domain Eukaryota; kingdom Metazoa; phylum Chordata; class Mammalia; order Peramelemorphia; family Peramelidae; genus Macrotis; species Macrotis lagotis. Next base: position 686,037,328 of record NC_133666.1, read on the forward strand.
CCATCATGCCTAATGGCTTTATCAACACTGATTTGAATTTCCCATAGTCATAGTTTCTTATGGAGGAAATGACATTTCATTGATTAAATCAACCCCCACTTTATTTCCAGTCCAGGTGCTGCCAGGAATGTTTTGTTAGGTAAGGGTGAGGGTGGGTGTGAGACTTTTTGCATTTGAAATTGGTGCTAAAGAAGCAGTGATTGACCTGTTAGGAGAAATCTGGATTTGAATCCTACCGTTGATACTCACTACTTATATGAACCTGGGTGAATTATCTCTCTCAGTCTCAGTTTCTTCTGTTGTAAAGGAAATGAACAAAATAAGACTATCTCTCTCATAGGACTATTTGTGAGAGTCAACTGAGATAATATCAGGATTTCAACCCAGGATAAAGGATCCTATATAGAAATAGAGGATGTATATATACACCTCAGAGATCATCTTCGCCAACTCTCTTATTTTGCAGAGAAGGAAACTGAGGCTCAAGAAGGCTAGATGGAATGTAGGCACATGGATAATGGGCTGGACTTGGAGACAGGAAGAACAGTTCTAATTTTGTCTCAAACATTTACTTAGTTATATGATCCTGGGCAAATCACTTAACATCTCCTCCCAGCCTCAGTTTGTTCATTTGCAAAGTGGGGAGAATAATAGAATCTGCCTCTGAGGGTTATTGTAAAGATAAAATACTTTGCAAACTTCAAAGTAATACTGTTATTGTTTCTATCTGAGGTTCAAGGAATAGTAAGCTTTAGAAGTGAGATCTGCACCCACATATGCTGGTTTTGAAGTCAAGGCACTTTTCACTGGACCATGCTCATCCCCAAATGCTTTAGAGATGTCAGCTCTTAATTATTGCTGGGGTTAGGGTCAGGGGTGGAAACTTGCATCACAGAAACAGACTTCAGTTAATTGGACCACCTGAGTCTTGAACCCATGATCCTGAACTCATTAACACCAGGCACATCTGTGGGTCTTGGGAACTGGGAATAAATTGATGCTGTCAAACTAGGTAACCTCCTTTGCAAGGAACTCATCAAAAAAGGCCTCCTCTCAACCTCCAAAGGAGAGCCATCTGCCTCCTAATTAACTAAGAATATGGAAGTCCTAGCTGGCGTTTTGGTCTGGGGACCTCATCATGACAACTTGATTTTCAGGAGAGAAGGGAATTAGTTGAACAGATTTGATTGAAGCTGAATAGTCTTAAGGACAGTTAAAACCAAATGGGAGAAAGTCCACTTCCCTCCTCTCCTGCTTGCAACCCCAAGGTAGTAATCTGAATTTAAGGGGCATCTGTAACATACTCATAGCCTTTAAAAGGTAATTGAGGTCTCTTAGGCTCTCTAGTTTCTCTTTGGCTCTTCTGGGCCATAGGGGAGTCAAGAAAATACAGCAGCACTGAAGTCAGAAAGGGTCAAGGCGATTCATCTCTCTTTTGCCTCTTCAAATAACAGAGGCCTCAGGAAGAGTAAAAAGGAGGCCCAAATTTTCCAAAACCGAAATTAACTTCTTATGGTCTAATCCCTGGTTTTGTTGCTATTCTTTACTATTTTCCTACACCTTTCAACTAGACAGGAAAGATGACATCTTCCTTGATTTCCGAGAATCATAGAAAGTCAGCACTGGGAACGCCCTTAAAACATGTAATGACAGGGCTGGGAGGTCTCTTAAAATAGGGAATGTCGGAGATGGAGGGATTTTAGATGAGAGAGCTAGTAGGGAGCTTCGAGCAGGGACTGGTAGAGCTAGGAGGAGCCTTAGAATATAAAATGCCAGAGCTGGGAGGGGTTGTAGTACAAAGAATGTTAGATCTAGGAGGGTCCTTAAAATGGAATGCCAGAGCTAGGTGGCACCTTAGATCAAGGATGACTTCAATTCATGCATAACTGACCCTCATAAACGCTTTGTATGGATGAGATGGCATATAAGTAGGTAGTTGTCTCTTGGTCTCCCTTTTTTTATCATTAAAAAGATTCAATATTCCTTTCAGTTTTTGGCAGCTTCCCTTCCTTTAGATACCTCTCAAATTGGTCCCTTAAAATAGAATTATCCCCAGCATGAACTCCTCTCCATCAATCAATCAACAAACATTTATTAAGGGTTCACTATGTACCTACTACTAAGCACTGGGATACAAATAAAAATAAAACCAAGTTTCCATTCTCAAGGAACTTACAATCTAATTAGGGAAGACAACTCACAAAAGGGAGCTGAAAGTTGGAGGGTAGGTAGAGGACACATTCAGCTTATGAGCACATTGAAAAGTTCTGAAGAAGTCTCCAAGCAGTGTGGCAGGTGGGAGATAGGGAGAAAAGTGTTGGAATCCATATTTCTACTCTCTAGTCATAGGGTAGAGGGGACTAAGGTGACTGATGAGGGAATAGCTAAGATGGGAGGCCCAAGCGGATACATATTGAGATCCATGAATTTCCTGGAAACAGAGGGCATAATGAAAAGCTTCAAAAGAAAACCAAAACAAGTAAATAGTCTATTAATTTGAACAAATCCTGTGACTTTTCTACTTTTTGTTTTCTTTAGGGACATTAAAAAAGTAATTATTTCCAATTACATGTAAAAACAATTTTTAATAATTAAAAAAAATTGATCCCCAAATTCCTTTCCTCATTGAGAAGACAAGAAATTTGATATAGGTTATACATTCGCTGTCATACAAAACACATTTACATATTAGTAAATTTGTGCAAAGGAAACAGAGACAAAAATGAATGAAACTAAGAAAAATAAAGTTAAAAAAGTGACTTTAATCTGTGTTCAAATTCCTTCAGTTTCTTTCTCTGATGGTTGAGAACATTTTTCTTAAATCTTCCAGAATTGTCTTGGATCTTTGTATTGGTCAAAAGAGCTAAGTCATTCATAGTTGATCACCATACTTTGTTGCTGTTACTATGAACAATGTTCTCCTGGTTCTGCTCATTTCATTTTGCCATTAATTCATGTCAATCTTTCCAAGTTTTTCTGATATCATCCTTTATATCTAAACCATTTATTCATTTTGATCTTTATATCAAAAAAATTCAGTAAAATGCCTTCTCTACCTATTTTTCTGAAATGATTTATGTGATACAGGAATTAATTGTTTAAACATTTGGCAGAATTCACTTCCAAATACATCTGATCTTGGTGATTTTTTTTCTTTAGGGAGTTCACTTATAATTTGTTCAGTTTCTTTTCTCTAAGACAGCATTATTTTAGTATTAGGCAATTTATAATTTTGCAAATATTCATCCATTTCACTTAGTTGATTAGATTTATTGGCATGTTATTGGTCAAAATAATACTAACAGCTTTAATTTCATTTTTATGGATGTGATTATTCTTTTCATTCTTGTAATATTGATCATTTGGTTTTCTTCTTTCTATTTTTAAAGACAAATTAACCAAGGTCTCATTTATTGTATTGCTTTTCTCACCCATAAAACCAACTCCTGAAAATATTAGTTCAATGGTTTTATTACGTTTCAATTTGATTAATCTCTCCTTGGATGATCAGGTTTTCTAGTTTGGTGTTTATTCAGAGACTTTTAATTTGTTCTTTTTGCTAGATTTTCTTTTAGGGTGCCCAATTTATTGATATGCTCTTTCTCCATTTTATTTTTTAAGTGTTTAAAGACACAATTTACCCCTAAGTACTTTGGATGTTTCCTATAAATTTTGCTTTGTTATCTCATGATTGTCATTTTTTTAATCAAAGAAATTATTCCTTGTTCATATGATTTGTTCTTTGACCCCCTCATTCTTTAGTATTAGATTATTTAGTTTTGAATTACATTGTAAGATAAAAAGATGTATTTAATATTTCTGCTTTTCTCCATTTTAATGCCCTAATACATGTTGTTTTTGTGTACTTGCCATATACCACTATGGGAAAAAAGTTATGTTCTTTTTTATCCTCATTTAATTTTTTTCAGAGTTCCATCATATTTAACTTTACTAAAATTCAATTTATCTCCTTAACTTCTTTCTTGCTTATTTTTTGATGAGATTTATATAGTTCTAAGAGAGGAAAGTGGAGGTTTCCCAATAGTATAGTTTTACTCTCTATTTCCTCCTGTAACTCATTTAGCTTTTTGCTGCATAAATGTTTAGTATTGATAGTGCTTGTCTATGAATGGCACCTTTTTGGCAAGTTGTAATTGCCTCCATAGCTTTCTTAATTAGATCAAATTTTGCTTTGCCTTTGTCTTGAATTATGATTGCTATCCCTGCCTTATTTTACTTCAATGCCCTCCTAGATCTAACATTCTTTGTATGACAACCCTCCCAGCTCTGACATTCTATATTCTAAGGCCCCTCCTAGCTCTACTAGTCCCTGCTCTAAGCTCTCTCATCTAAAGTCCCTCCATCTCTGACATTCTCTATTTTTTTTTTTTTAGTTTTTGCAAGGCAATGGTGTTAAGTGGCTTGCCCAAGGCCACGCAGCTAGGTAATTATTAAGCATCTGAGGCTGGATTTGAACTCAGGTACTCCTGACTCCAAGGCCGGTGCTCTGTCCACTGCGCCACCTAGCCACCCTGACATTCTCTATTTTAAGAGACCTCTCTGCTCCAGAATATTCTATGTGTATCTCTGATATAAATAACATATATGATTCTGATTTTTAATCCATTCTGGTCTCTACTTCTATTTTACATGTGAGTTTATCCCTTTCATGTCTACAATTATGATTACTAAATGTGTATTTTTGACCATCATATTGCCCCCCCTTTTATCCTTCTCTATCTCTCTCCCCTTTCACCTACCCTGTTCAAAAGTGTTTTGCTTCCCTTAATTCAAAATCTATTATATCAGCCCCATTCCCTTTTCTCTATCCCTTTCCCACTTCTGTGTTGGGTAATACAGATTTCTATACCCAACTGAGTTGCTATGTTATTTCCTCTTTTAGACAGTTTTGATGAAAGTAAAGTTCAAACACTGCCAAGTCCCCCCCCCCAATCTTTCCCTCTGTAAAAGCTTTTGGTCTTTTGTGTGAAATAATTTATGCCATTCTAACTGCCCCTAAAACTATAAAGTTTTTAGGAGTTATAAGAATCATCTTGATGTAATATAGCTTAACTATAGAATTCCTTATGAGTTCTCTTTCATGTTTACCTTTTTATTCTTCTCTTGAGTATTGTATTTAAAAATAATCAAATTTTCTATTTAACACTGCTCTTTTCATCGGGAATGCTTCAAAGTCTTCTATTTCATTAAATATTTATCTTCGCTTGAAGGATTCTACTCAGTTTCATGATTGTTTGTTGTAATCCTAGCTCTTTTGCCCTCTGGAATATCATATTTTAATCTCTCTGATCCTTTAATGTAGAAATTGTCAATTCTTATAACTCCACATGATTTGATTTGTTTCTTTTTGGCTTCTTGCACTATTTTCTCCTTTACCTGGGTGCTCTGGCATTTGACTATAATATTCCCAGGAATTTTTATTTTCTCTTTCAGAAAGTGATTGATGGATTTCTTCAATTTCTATTTTGTGCTCTGGTTCTAGGATATCTAAACCCTTTTGTCATTATGGCTTTCAAGTAGTCCAGTATTCTTAAATTCTTTCTCTTGGATTTATTTCTAGGTCAGTTATTTTTCTAATGGCCTTCCCCCCGCTCCATTCTTTTGATTTTGTTTTACTGTGTTTTTTTTTTTTTTTTGGTATCTCAGGAAGCCATTGACTTCCACTTGCCCAATTCTAATTTTTAAGGAATTCTTTTCTTCTTTTCTTCAATGAACTTTTGTACCTCTTTTTCCTTTTGGCTAATTCTACTTTTAGAGGAGTTCTCTTTAGTGGATGTTTTACCTTTCTTATTCTTTGATTTATTCTATTTTTTGTGATGTTATTTTGACTCTGACTCTTTTGTTCATGATTCTTGAATCATTGTCATTTCTTTCCCCATTTTCTTCCCTTTCTCTCATTTGATTTAATAAATTCCTCCATTAATTCTTTTTTTGGGGGAGGGGCATCTGACACCATTTCACATTTTTCTTTGAGGCTTTGGATGTAGCTGTCTTGGCATTGTTTTCTTCTCATTTTGTGTTTTGATATTCTCTGTTACCATAATAACTTTCTATGGCAATGGTCAGTTCTTTTTCTTTTATTATTTTTTAGTTTTGTTTGCTTCATTCCTCAACCTACTTCTTTACTTTTAGTTTTATGTTAAAGTTGGATTCTGCTACCAGGGTGGGCAGGAACAGAGGTGCATTGTCCCAAGCTTCAGATGTGTCATGTTCTTCTTCTGGTATTCTGTAAGTTTTCAGTTTTTCTAAGGTGATACCATCCAAGGGAGAGATGTGGTCACTGCTCAAGTTCTGCACCACAACCAGGAAAAGATCCCTTGTAATCTCCTTCTGACCAGTTGTCCTACTCCCTTATCATCTATGGGCTGATTTAATTGCTCCCAAGGTCTGCTATTAGCTTGCCTGGGGATGATCTTTGCTGGACTGATTTCCATTCTCATCTCATTGAGACAAACTTTTCCTATCAATCTTTCAAGCTGTTTTACCACTCCTTTTGTTTTGAGGCATTATTTTAATGTTCTTTGGATGGGGATTTGGGAGAGCTCAGAGCAGTCCCTACCTTTATCTTACCATCTTGGCTTCATCTCTCTTAATGCCCACTTCTACGTCTTCTCCAAGCATCTTAGGGATGTTTGCAGTAGGATACAAGTGTGAACAAAGCGATTTTTATGGTAATTTTTGCCTTTTCCATTTTTCTTATGTTCATAGTTTTAGTTCTGTTTTTATTCTCATATGTCCTTACAATATTTTTACTTAGTTGGATAGCTTGCCTAGTTTTATACAATTTCCAAATTTTCTTCCACTGAATTTTCTCTGCCTTGTGAGATAATACTATTTATCATAATCATCTCATCTATCACTAATAAATTGCTAAAATTTTATAGATGGGTTTATATACTATCCTGGTGTTGCCTTAAATAGTCATCTTTCTGTCAAGTAAATTAAATATTTTCAGGTTAGGGATTCTGGGATTTTTTGTTACCTTATGGTAGCATTTAATTTACTTTTAACTTCTGTATGAAATTATTATTGGTGGTTTCAATGTGCTTTTGTGGTCTACTTCCCATTTTGGATTTTTTAGTGTTTTTTTCCCAATAATTCAGGCTTAAATTTTCTTCTTCTTCTTCTTCTTCTTCTTCTTCTTCTTCTTCTTCTTCTTCTTCTTCTCTTCCTTCTCCTCCTCCTCCTCCTCCTCCTCCTCCTCCTCCTCCTCCTCCAGGCAATGGGATTAAGTGACTTTCTCAAGGCCACACAGTTAAGTAAATAGTTAAGTGTCTGAGGTCAGATTTGAACTTGTATCCTCCTGACTTCAAGGTCAGTGCTCTATTCACTGTGTCAAGCTGCCCCCTAGGATTAAATCTTCTTTAGTGTACACTGTTTTTCTCATGACTATTTTTCTTGGGATCATCTATGATATATAGTGGATAGAGCTCCAGCCTAGGAGACAGAAAGACCTGAGTTCAAATGTGATCTCACATCAGACACCAATGTGTTATTCTGGGCAAGTCACTTAACCCTATTTGCCTCAGTTTCTGCATCTGTAAAATGAACTGGAGGAGTAAATGGCAAATAACCCCAATATTTATCCCAAGTGTAGTGACAAAGTCAGATATGACCGAAGGCAACTGAGCAACGACAACCAATTCCTTCTTTTTTATTATGAATTCTGACCTTATGTACAAAGAGTCAATGATCTGACTGTGTGCAGGCAACTGAATCAGGATAACCCTTTTCCCTCCTCCATAATCCATCTTTAACATTCTATTAAATTGTAGTCAGTTCACTATTGGCAATGGTATTCGGTGCTCATCATGTCTAACACCAATCAATTTCTTTTCTGAAGAAAATTGATAGAGGTGAGAGGCTTCTGCAGGAGCTATAAATCTTTCATTTATTTCACTTGAACCATTCTTCCTCATCTATTTTTCTTCCTCATTCATCTTTCCCTACCTTTGCATTGGAATCATCAAGTATTATACATTGATTTGATTTGTGGAGCCTCATCAATTCCTAGAATTTCTCTGCCACTTTATCCTTAAAATTGTGTGAGTCATAATTATTTCAAGGTGGTCTTTTGTTGCAAACACTCCTTTTTAGAATCAGGATACCTGATGATAACTCAGGAAGCAATGATTCTTATAGCTTGGGACATACAATTTTTTTAACACTACACCACTGACTCCTTTCTCAAAGGCACCAAGCAAGGCTTTGAAGAGGTAAACTTAGTCTTGGAGGAGGTTACAATTTCTGAGAGGTAGATGAGAGGATTCTTACTTGGACATCTGTACTTGGGCCCAAATGGAGATTATAATTACATTTTAGGCATTTTGCATTTCCTTATCTGTTTGCATGTTGATTTCCATAATAGAATGGAAATGGAGGGCAAGGGCCATGTTATTTTTGTTTTTATATTTTCAGTGCTGAGAATAATGCCTACCGCATTTAGGATTAGGGTCATTTAATTAATGCTTCTGTTTCTATTACTGATTACTGTCTTTTGACCCTGAGCAAAATTATCAGACCTCTATGATCTTCAGTCTTTTCTTCCATCAATTGGAAATAATAAAACTTGGCTTATCCATTTCACAGGACTACTTCAAGGAGACTGTTTTTATAAGGTAATAGATTTTTGAGCTGAAAGGAATCTTAGAGGTTACCCAGGCTAACTTTTTCATTTTGCAGACAAGGAAACTGAGGTCCATGGAGGTTGCCTCATTTGCCTAAAGTCATGCTGCTACTAGATGACTGAGATGTAATTTGAGTCATTTTTTATTTTTGGCAAGGCAATGGGATTAAGTGCTTGCCCAAGGCCACACAGCTAGGTAATTATTAAGTGTCTGAGGACAGATTTGAACTCAGGTCCTTCTGACTCCAGGGCCAATGCTCTATCCACCACATCACCTAGCTGCCCAGTTTTTTTTTAAACTCAAAATTCTAGTGTGCTACTCAATATGCTCCACTAAGGAAATGTTGTTTCATTTCCTTCAGGTCTGTGGGTAATACATAGGTGAGCTCTTTTCAGGCTATTCCTCTGGTAAGGACACTGGCATTATCCCTCTAACCAGAGGTTGTGCTTCGAGTGGTTCCAGCAATCTGTTCTGATAGCACCACCAAAGAGGTAGATAACAAGGCTAGAACCTCATGCATTATGGCAGGGACAGACCCAAGTACCCATTTCAAAGGGAAGTTTTACAGCCTTGGCAGTGGTCATGGGATGAAAATGGTAATGGGGTGCCAATCAGAGATGGAGAAATGAGGGCAACCAGCAGGAGTCACAAGGCCCTAATTAGCCAATTTCCTGTGAATCAAGATGACAATCTGAAAGCGGCCTGGCTGTTTCATGAACAGGAGGCAGGGCCCTAGAGCTTTGAAAGTTTTTGGATGCAGTGACCTTTCGGGAAGTATACTTGGAAATGACAGAATCACAGGATTTCACAGTTGGAAAAGATCTCAGCAGACATCTAGGCCAACCAGCATCCCATTGAAATTGCCCTTTAACAACCTGATGAGTCTCTTGTTAAAGAGGAGTCTCCTGTTTGCCCCTCCAAACCTCGATTCTCCCCCCCACTAGGTTCCTACAGACAGTTTTAGTTATTAAGGATTTTTTGTTCTTCTCATCCAATCAAAATCTACCCCTGCAGCTTCCACCCAACATTTGAGTTTGATCTTTTGGGGCCAAGTGGAAATGTCTCATTCATTTTCCATATGATGACCCTCATGCTTTCTTCCCCCTCCCCCAGTCTTCTGCTTTCCATAGTGAAAATTTTCACTTCTCTGTCACTCTTACCTTGTATGGTATGATCTTGAAGCTCCTACCAATCCTGTTTGGCCCCCCTCTAGAGCCATGACCAATTTTCAGTGACCTTCTTAAAAGGTGGAGATGCCTGGAAATGGCTACTCTAGTCTTCATCTGGCCAGGACAGACTTAATGCCCCCTTTTCCTGGAATAAGGTAGGACCCTAGAATCCTGAAAGTCTTTGACCTAGTGATCTTTTGAGAATCGGATGTGAGGATCATTTTTTGAGCACCTATCGTTTGATAGATCTTGGGCTAGGCATATAAGGAAAAAACTGAAAGTTGTGTAAAATGCCTATTGTGTACCATTTGCTGTGCTAGCAGCTGGGGAGTTCCTGCCTTCAGCAATCTTACATCCTATGAGGAGTTGGATTCTTTGGGGTGAGGGCGAAAAAGTAGACCATACCAGACAAGGGGCATATTTGGTTCAAAACCACAGAGAAGGGAAATGCATATGCTGCCTAAGGGACCACAAGTTTGACTTTGACCATATATAAAACCATAGACTCATCGATTCTCACAGATGTGACACAGACTCAGATTCAGAGAACAGCAGCACTGGAGGAGATCTTTGAGATGGATGCTCTCATTTTGGAATCAGAAGAACTTGAGTTAGAATCTTGTTTTAGAAATTAGCTATATGCCCATGGGCAAATCACTTCACCCTTCTGAGACTCAGTTTCCTGATTCATAAAATGAGGATAGATAGTGAAAGCATCTACCTTCCAGGGTTGTCGTGAGAGAGAGAGAACATGAACAGAGTTTTGCTTTACTTAAAGAATATAAGTGTTAGTTTTTATTTAACATATAGGATTGGAACCTTAGGGGGGATATTCAACTAAATAAAACTATTTTTTTCAATTCTTTCAATTCTATTGAGAGGAAACTGGGAAAGAGAGTGGGACAATGACTTATGGTTACACAAGCCTTTTAAAAATATTTACTATATGACAGACACCATATTAAGAGCTAGGGGATACAAAGAAAGAAAAAAACCCAAAGTCCCCTCGAAAAATTCACATTCTAATGGGAAAAGCCACATGCCAATATATCAAATGTATAGAAAGTAGATCAAAGGTAATCTCAGAGAGGAAGGTATTAGTAACCACAGGGACCAGGAGAGCAAAAGTGCAGTTTGAGCTGAATCTTGGAAGAGTTGAACCCACTGGCTTCTGACATCAAATCCTGGGCTCTTTCTATCCCAACATACTCAGGGATTGGTCACATAATGGAATGAATTCAGGTTTGGGGCCTCTGGCCACATTGAGTCATCTAGGTTGACTTGCTGATCAGAGAGGCTGACAAGATGAAAATGCAACATAGGAAACACCTGGCTGATTTTTATCCCACAGCTCCTAGGTAACTGGGAATCTCAGAGTTGTTGGCATCTTCTGAAATGCATTGCTGCTTAATTCATCACAGTAGCATCTCCACACATTTGAAAATAAAGAGCATGATGGATTATTTCATCAGTTCACAGCACTGCAACCTACAGAGGATCTTCCAATCTGCAGGGGTTTTGAGGGAGAGGGGGAAGCATTTCAGTTTTGGTAGTTTCTTGCCCTGCTGAAATCACAGGCTTGGACAAACAAAGTCTAGGTTGTTTTGTTTCTTTATGGATTTCCATCTAAATTCCTGCACTGCTGGTAAAGAGATCCTGTATTCTGGATAGAGAGCTGAAAGGGGAGCAGAAGACTGATTTAAATCTCACCCTAGACTCTTCCTTACATACTAGCTGTGAGCCTGGGCCAATCACACCCTCTCTCAGCCCCAGTTTCCACATTAGTACAAATGAGTTCCTTTGCAGCTCTCAATCTGTAGTCCCGTGGCAACTTTTGCAAAGGGAACAATGACATTAAATGAAAGAGCTGGGACACCTCTTCATGAATATCTGAGAATTAAGTGTTTGATGGGAAATTTAGCATTAAATATGATGAACATCTTTAGACTTGCACAGTCACTGTTTACATTGATTAATTTTAATGTTTAAAGTATCTTGAGTTCCTGCTATGATTCTTTTTCCATGTGTTCTCAATCATTTTTCTTCCTCCTATCTCACTCAGTATATATTCTGCCCTTCATTTCTTTATTCTCCTTCACCTTCTCCTTCTCCTCCTCTTCCTTCTCCTCCTCTTCCTTTCTCCTTTTCTCCTTCTTCTCCATCTTTCTCTTTTTCCTTCTTCTCCTCCTTCTTCTCATCCCTCCTCCTCCTCCTCCTCTTCTTCTTCTTCTTCTCCTCCTCCTCCTCCTCTTTTTCCTTCTCTTCCTTTTCCTTCTACTGTTACTCTTCCTTTTCCTTCTCCTCCTCTTCCTTTTCTTCATCATCATCATCATAATCATCATCATATCTTCTTCTTCCTTTTCTTCTTTCTTTTCTTTATCTTCCTGTCTACCCCAAGCATGTGAAGACTTTCAAAGGTGGAATAGGTTAATGAGAACAATTTGTTCTGAAGGCCATGATGGCAACTGAAGCAGGTGCTTCAGACCAGACAGTGAAGATGCCAAGGTCACCCACTACATCCCAAGTCATTGCCATTCATCTGGGATTTTGTCTTGTCACCAGACTCCAGTGACTCTGGAAAAGAGAATAAGGATGACAACCTTGTGCAATTCCACCTCACTTAAATCCAAATCCACATGCAAGCCAAGGCATCACCCTGTAATGCCATTGGTCTTCTTTGCAAACAAAGGATCAACAACAGCAACACTGAGCCTATAACTTTGAAGGGGTGAATTCTCAGCAATCATCTTCTCTAAGAAGGAAGCCTCTTCTCTGGCACTGCCATTTTCCCAGTCTCAACATATTATCTGGTCCTTTGAAGGTTTCTGTCTGTTGTCCATCTTTTTTCCTGAGCCCACTGTTCAGGCTTTGGGAACTTTCTCTGTAAGATGCTGCTCTGGAGGCCTCCTAAGATGAGAGCAAACAAAGCTGAAGAGGAGAACTAATTGGAGATGATAAGTAGCTTGATATAATGGTTTCTGTGCCAGTAACTGATAGTTTCTGCTAGAACCATCCCAGATGAGTAATTACTCATTATACTGTCAATCCCCTCCAATGACAGCCTGTGGGGTGGTAAGGTTACTGGGGGTTTCCAGGGCAATGTTCGGGAAACAGAATATTGTGAGTGGTTATTGTTTTTAAGCACACATTAAGTGTGAGGGAGGGAAAATGGGCATTTGTGAGGAAAGGCTGGTACTCGTTTGGCTTGATCCTAAATGCATGAAATGAACAAAAATTGGATTGAGCCTTCTATCCTCTAGAAATCTGTACCATTCTACTGTGAGGAAGCAAACATATTTATGGAGAAGAAATAGGAAATATTTACAAAGCAAACATAATGGGGTATAGCCGCCTGTGCCAAATGTTGCCCAAAGACTTTGTCTTCTGCTTCTGTAAATTCCTTGGCCAGGGTCATGCGTGATGAAGTAGTACCTATCATTAATTATCTAGGCATTTCCCTGGAGCTGGAGCACATTCATGGCAGACAGTGGGGTTGGGGCTGCAATTTGTTGTCATGATAATAGACAGACCCGCCCCTCCTCCCATTTAATGAGAGAGCTAGTCACTGATTTGACTCCATGGAAAGTTCTGGGTGAGAAGCTCCCCCCCCCCCCCACCGTGTCTGAGATGTGGCTAGCCTAGTAATGTGACCCAGGCTCTGTAACAAATCTGGTCCTACCCATGATCTGAACCAGGCCTATGTTTGGAGTCTGACTTTGCCATTTTCATATACTTTCTCTCACGCAGTATGAATCCTTCCTGCTTTGACCCTGATGACTCATTATGAATCCAAGGTGATTCTGGGTTCTTGACAGCAACTGCCTAAGACCTTAGGACTCTGGGTCTAGAGCCCAGAGGGCAGCTTGAGACCATTGAATCCAATCTCTCATTTTATAGAAGGGGAAACTGAGTCCAGAGACATCAAGGATCTTTACCTGATCATAGGTCTACAATTGGAATATGTAATCAGAGGTCATCTCATTTTAAGACAGAGAAACAGGTTTTTTTTATGATGGGATCCAAAATTTCCTGGAGTTTTAGAGTGGGAGATCTTCCAGAAAGGTTGCCCTTTTCAAGTGCACTTTCTGCTTCATTGCCCTGACTCTGGGGGAAGGGACTGCCATCTCCAGAGAAAGTCTGGCCTCTGTTTTTCAAAGACATGACACTTGGAGCCTCATGCATCAGTTCTCCATTCTTTGATCTTCCATTCTCTTTCCAGGAGGATGATGGTTCCTTGGTCCATCAGAGTAAGTGTCTCTTTGGACTCTCCAGTCCGTGGAAGCCCCAACCATTTGTCCTCACCAAGACTCAGTCATGTCCACAGGCATGTTGCTCTCCATGGAACAGGGGCCATCGAACCCTTTGGCCCCAAATTCATTGTTTCTCCTGAGGATTCTTCTCCATGTTATCAATGCCTTTCAGTTGTGGTGGGCTGTCTTTCCCCTCACAGAATTATGGCCCTATCTATTCTGCCTCTGACATCTTTATTACAAACAGTTGGGGCGCTACAGAGAGAGTGGCAGCCACCCTTAATCACTCCATTATGCTGTTGTCCCTTTGTTATATATTGACTTTAATATGTCATATATTAAATGATGGGTCAGTGGAGAAGAGATGGAGGATTTAGGGCTGGATCCATAAATTCAGTCCACCTGCCAGAGATTAAAGGAAAAAACAAAGCAAGATGGCATTGAGGAGGTGGGGGCAGGTGGGTCCTATTCCCCAGTCCACATATGAATGTCATTACTGAGAAATAAATGCTGAGTGGGCAAACTCCAAGTCCTGGCTGATAGCATGCACCTGCTCTTAGTATAATGGGACCAGAAGGAGGACCAATAGAGGTCAAACTCACCTCCTTAGCAATTCCCAAGGCAATTTTCTAGAAATAATCTTCCACTTGTCATCCTCCCACTGCTTTTCTCCATCCTTCATCAATTATTGTTGATAGATTTTTGACTGGTCAATTCTCGGTCAAGGACATGGAAGGTCTAACCTTCTCTCTGGAACAAGTGACTGAGTGGGTCTGAGAAGAAACTTTCTTTCCTAAGAGCCTTCAATGCCTGGAAGGGCTGCTAGGTGGCATAATGAATAACTGGCTTTGAGATCAGGGGGGAGTTTGAATCTGACCTCAGACACTACCCACTTACTAGCCGTATGACCTTGGGCAAGTCACTTAACTCCGAATACCCCGCATCCAGGGCCATCTCCAGTCACCCTGATTCATACCTTGGCCACTGGACCTAGATGGCTCTGGAGGAGAGAGTGAGGCTGGTATTGTACAGCACCCCCTCACTCAAATCCAATTCATATGCTTGTCATGGCATCATCTCCCTGGTCTTCTCTGAAAATGAAGGACAAACATGTTATCATTATTAATGCTTGGAATGACTTGGGCTGACACCTAAAGGAAAGGGTTGGATTATCAACCCTAATTCTGAATTCAGATGGCATTTGAAGGTCATGTTCAGACATAGATCAATGAATTCAGAAAGACCTGAGTTCAAATTCAGTTTCAGACACTTACTCTGACTTTAGGCAAGTCACTTTTCTCAATTTCTTCATCTATAAAATGGTGATATTCTAATAGCTAATTGTGAATTCATAATAGATAGTAATGAGAATCAAATGAGATAATTGCTTAGTACAGTGTCGGACACTTAATAAATGCTAGCTATTATATTTTTAAAAAATATTTTAAATTAATTTCATTTTATAATTTTAAATCCATTTAAAGTATCAATTTAAAGTTTTTCCTCCTTTATATTAGTAAAAAAAAGAGTTGAGTATTAACTTAGAAGACAGATTAGATTTGCTCTGTTTGGTCCCAGGAGGCAAAATAAGGAGTAATAGATGGGAGGAGTTGAAGAGAATCAACTTCAGCTTTGACAGGAAATGCTTTCTTGCCAATGAGCAGCATTTTTGAGGAGGTTAGGCTGCCAAGAGAAGAGGTGATGGCTTCCCCTCCCTGGATGGTTGCAAGCAAAGAGAGGATGACCATTGCTTGGGGAGGTGGTCCAGGGGATTTTTTCCCCCTGAATGTGTTTTACCAGGTAGGATCCAATGATATCTTTTGTTGTTGAAATTCCAATATTCTGTGATTCTGTGACTTCCCAGGTGCCTCTCACATTCCCAACCGTTGAATATTACCTTATAACAAAGTAAAACAGTCAAACAACATCAGTGATTGTGTCTGACTGGACACTTGGTACGTCAGTAATGGGTCCAGTCTTTGGTGACAGATGGGGCAGCTAGTGGATTGAACTAGGGCCTTGTATCAGAAGGCCCTGAATTCAAATTTCACCTCAGGCACTTAACTAGCTGTGGGACCCTGGGTAAGTTACTTCACCCTGCTTGCCTCAGTACCTCATCTGTAAAGTGAACTGGAGAAGGAAATGGGAACCACTCCAATGTCTGTGCCAGGAAAACTCCAAATGGGGTCATAAAGACTGAAACTGAAACAAATTGAACCAAAACAATTGAACAACAGCAATATTCACAGATGCCACTAATGGTTTACACAGAACCAGCCTAGAGGAAGGCAATGCAAGTTTTTGCTCCCTTGTTTAACAGGGCTTGAGGAAATTGAGGCTCAGATGTCAAGGTCTTTCCTGAAGGTCACACCATTAGGAAGAAGCTGAATCAGGAATGGAAGGCAGGACTAGGGTGAGCTTTCTTTCCTTGGTCATGAGTAGGGACACAAGCTTCCTCTATGCCACTGTATTTGTAATCTATGCAAACTGTTGCTTCATCTTGCTCATCTGGGCTTCATATAGATTGTGGGAATATCAGGGATTCTTCCTTAGAGAAGGGACAAGATGGTTTACCTCTTGGAAGAACTCGGTGAGATGGCTCTTGCATGGACAAGTGGGTCGTTGTGTGGGGGTCCTGTCATGGGCTACTGGCACTGATTTCCAGTTGACTTCATTGCTAAAATACACTGACATTTATACTTTCAAAGAACATTTCACAGAACTAACCATTCAACAATCATTTACTAATCCCCTATGTCATATCAAACGCGATCCATGTTGGGGGCTGGAAATTATAGGACAACATAAAATAATCTCTGTCCTCAAGGAACTTAGCATCTAACCAGGAGAGACACCCTATGCTCCCACAGGTAAATATAAAATGTTCACGGTAAATCTGGGGGAGAAGGAGTGGGCAGCTGGAGGACTAGGAATCTGGAGAAGCCAGGAAGATCACTTAGAGGATTTGGTTTGGGTTAAATTTTGAAGGAATCTCTACCTGAAGAAGCAGAGCTGAGAATGACAAGCATTTCCAACTTGAGGAACAGCTAGTACCAAAGTATGGAGGAGATGGACTGCCTTCCTTTGTGAGATCTGACAACTGAGTCAAGCATGGGTTGGAAGTTCCCTCAGTTTTTCATGTGAGAGGAATAGGGACCTAGATTGGGGAGAGGGGTGGTGGTGGTGGTGATATCAGTGAATACAAGATCTTCCTGACTCCAGGTCTGTCACTCTGTTGACTCTGATCTACCTGTGATGCAGAGAATTGAGACCCTAGCTGAGGTTTGGCCCCATTCCTCTCCCTCCAGAGACTTCCCTCCCACAAAGACGGTTACTAAGCTTATCACTGTAATGTCCTAGAATGTGACTGATGACCCGGTCCTGAGCTCTAGTCTCAGTGAGGTTGCTAAGAAGTTTTGTGACTCAGAAAAGATGATCCCAGAATTGGCTGTGGGAGGGATTGTTGGAAGAAGCCATGGAATTTTAGAACTGGATGGGGCCTTCGAGGTCATCATTTTATAGAAGTAGGAATAGGTTATAGGCCTGGAAAAATGTAGTAACTGGCTAAAGTCACACAAGTAGTAAGCGTCTGAGGCCGAACCACGGTTCTGGTCTTCTTGAGTCCAAGTCCGATTCTCTTCCCCACTGTGCCCTTCACGAAGCATCTCCTACTTTGTCAACATATAAGCTTGTAGGATTCTCAGTGTCCCTTCTCTATTAAATGAGAGAGTCTACTTTTAAAATTCTCCCAATAGTCCTGAGAGGCAGGCAGGATTGATGGTCTAAGCCCCGTTTCACAGATGAAGAAGCTGGGACTCAGACAGGTGGGTTAAATGACTTGTCCAAGGTCTAGCAATTTTTAAGGGACAGAACTGGGACTTCCCTTAGATCTCTTGACCTCAAGACCAGCAGGGCTTTGTCCTCTGTTTCCAGGATGACTCCTAGGCTGCTTCCAGTGAGAACTGTCTCCAAGAGGAGGGGGCACCCTTATTTAAGTGGCGGTAGGCTCCTTCTCATTTCAGAGACTCATTGATTCGTCCAGAATGTTGCTGAAGGGAGGAGGTCTGGGCTGGACAAGAGGACTGATCAACTATCTTTACTTGTTGAAATTCTATGGTATCACCACACGTGTGAACAAGTCAAATGATCAAGCATAGATAAAATGCTTTGTAAACACAAAAGCTCCATACAAATGTCAGCAATTACAGAGATTATGCATTGATATTTAGTTAATGGGCCAGAGCAGCACATGAAGTCATGCCCAAGTGACTGGCTCTTGTGTAGGATTTTCCTAGGGTGTAGTCTCAGGAATGTTTGAGGGCTTCAGTGTCAATCTTCTCCCTTGCCAAGCTTCCCTGGTGCTCTGTTCTGGTTCCTGGTTTTTGAAATCCTGCCTTATGGTTGACTGATTTCTTCAGGAGGACCTTGGAGAGGTGTGTGTGGGTGGGGGAAGCATGAATGTTTTAGAATCAAGGATTTCATTACTGGAAAGCAGGGTACTAAGGGGGCAGGGAGATTGGATTAGGAGACATTTTTCTGGAAGGGATGCCCCAGTGAAGAGGGGGGTAGGGGGGAGGAGGGAGAGAATAAACCTTTATTTTGGACTACATACAGGCACTATACTCAGCCACTTTACAATATAAAAATATTTGTGCCTTACCACATCCTTGTGAAGCAGGTGCTATTCCTATGAGACAAGCAGAGGTGAAGTGACTTGGCCAGGGTCACAAAGAAACAAATAGAAGTGAAATGATTTGCTTAGGGTCACAAAACTAGTAAGTGTCTGAGGTGGGGTTTGGACTCAGATCTTTCTGACTAGAGGTGCAGTATATTCCCTGGGCAATCTCCAGTAGGGCCACTGATTGACAAGAATGGAAACTCAGATTCTAAAGGAAAGGTGACCTTACATGAGATGCAGTGTGGCTTAGTAAAGAGAGTCTTGGGTCAGGAACTAGGAATACCTGGGTCAGAACACATTCCGGATACTTACTGTCTGTGTGTCCCCTGGCTAACAACTTAGCATCTTTGCGTCTTGGTTTCTTTATCTGGAAGATGGAGTTGCTAATGTTGGATGCCAGGACACATAGAGGGCTAGACTCATCTTCCTGAATTCAAACCTGACCTCAGACATGTATTAGCCATGTGATCCTGAGCAAGTCACTTCACCCTGTTTGCCTCTGTTTCCTCATCTGTTACATGAGCTGGAGAAGGAAATGGAAAACCACTCCAGTATCTTAGCCAAGAAAACCTCAAATGGGGTCACCGGGAGCCAGACATAACTGAACAAAACAATGCTTATGGAAATTACACTGTATATCACAGGGCTCTTGTGAGACCATTTACATCAACGCAGTCTGAGGATGTTCAAGCTCCTTATAAAAGTTAGTCATTGTTATTTGTCATGGTTTTGCCAAGGTGTACCTTAGTGAAGGTATAAACTCAGGATCGAGGACTCTCTATAGGGACCCTCCAACATAGAAATGTTAGATTAGAGACTTGAAATGGAAGGGGACCCAGTGATCACTTAAACCAACCCTTTGATTTTCCAAAGAAAGAAGCTCGAAAGGTTAATGACCTGCCCCAGGTCACACTGATGGTGGGGGACAGAGGGAAGATTATGAAGGACATGGCTCATGGTTCCATAATCTGTTGACTGATAAAATACAATGGAAGCATTGGCTGGTCCTTCCAGGGCTCTCAGCCAGCCCAGTGGCCCTATTCCAGGAGCAGTCACTTCTTCCCTCCTCCTGAGGCTTGCCCTTTAGTCCCATATGGAGATGTAACTATGAGCTGCCTAAAGTTAGACCTGTGGCACCCAGAGTCTCAACATCTTCAGGTTCAGCACCTTGGTCATTCCCACCATCCCACCCACATATCTCTAGCCCTAATAGGCTGATCTCTCCTAATAGTTTAGGAGCAAGGTCTTTGGTACCCACATCACGTTCTCATCCAGCTTGTTTCCCACAAGTGCTGATTAAGGTAGAAATGTGAGACCTAGGTAGCTGTGACAAACTCCTCATTTCTTAGGGCTCCTAATTAACAGTCATTAAGGCAATATATTGTTGTCTGCATGCGATACAAGAAGTCAGTGAAGTGATTCTGGGGACTGGGAGGGATGTAGGGAGACATCAGGGTGAATGTTTTCTTCTGTTTTTTTTATCATTTGCCACCCGGCAGGGGGACAGCCAGCTTAACTTCCAGGAGGCTACCTCAAGCCCTGGACCTGCCCCAAGAAAAAGAAGGAAGGGGCCAGAGTTCTAGGTTTGTCCTCAGAAGTTCAAATCTCAGTTCTGCTCCTCATGATGTATTGAACTTCTGACCAGTCACTTTATTCTTTGTGAGCCTCAATTTCCTCACCTGAAAAAGTGAGGAGGTTGTCCAGAAGGGTTGTGGGGTTCTTTCTGGCTTAAAATCTCTGATTATAAGAAAGGGAAGGACAAATGTCTAACCTGGGCCTCAGGTCCTTGACTCCTCTGGCTGTTTGATGAAAATCAGGTCAATTCAAGAGTCATTCATATAAATCTGTTTCCAAACTGGGGCTCCTGGACTGGGCTTGGGGTGAGAGGATGCAAAGTTTAGATAAGAAATGATCCCTACCTGGGTGGAGTCAACAGTTTACAGTCTTTAGATCACTGGACCCCATTGGTTCTTGAGTGGGAAGGGGTCTTGAGTTGATCTAGACTCCCTTCCACTTCCATCCCTACCCTCAGTCATTTCATGAATAAGGTAGCTGAGGAGCAGAAAGGTGAATGACTCCCCAGTTGAGTGGTCTCCTCCATTAGAATGTATGCTCTTTCACACAGATTTTGGTCTATATAGTGAGAGTTTAGATGTTTGTTAACTGACTGACGGCTACCCCGGAGGCACAGGAGCATAGAATGTCAGAGGTGGGATGGAGTGGGGACCTTAGAATGTCAAAACTAGGGTGGGGTGGGGCTCTTAAAATAGAAGGCATTGGGGCAGCTAGGTGACACAGTGGTCAGAGCATTGTTCAAATCTGACCTCAGATACTTAATAATTACCTAGCTGTGTGACCTTGGGCAAGTCCTTTAACCCCACTAGCTTGCAAAAACAACAAAAGAACAGGACCAGCCATTATCAGAGCTGGGAGCTTAGCACAGGAAATGTTGGGGGCAGGGCAAACTTTAGAACCTGGGAGGGAGAGCTTGGAGATTATCTTAGCAACTTTCCCAATTTTAATGAGGAAATAACTGAGGACCAGAGAGAGGTGGTAATTTTTCCAAGGATCATCTTAGGATCACTTTTGGTGCTTGGTGGGTTTTTGTTTGGCAAAGAGCAGACTTAGGGCAAATTCTGTCTGGCCCAGAGAAGAAGGATGAGCCTGACTGTAGTGTTGGGAGGAGGACTGGGAGGAGATCTCCTGAGGATGTGGGGAAAGACTTCTTGGCTGTGGAAGGTGTCTCAATAATGTCTGGGCAGGCTCAGAGCAACATTCTTGCAGACCTTTCAACCTCTCCTGGAGGTCCCTTGGCAGGTGGGGGCTGGTGAAGAGTTGATTCAGTTAATGGTAGAGGCTGGATGAGATGGTTGGGGTGCTGCCCTCCAGCCCTGAGATTCTGCACTGCCATGGGTCTCATAAACCCAGGCAAGTAACCAGGTTGGTGTGATGGGAATCATTGAGATGGCGCCCCAGAGTCAAAAGTCAGAGCCGAGGACAGAACAATGCATAGAACCTGGAGCATAAGATGCTTAGATCAGAGTCAAGAGACAAGAGATGTGAAGACTAGGACAAGGGAAAGGACAGCTTGAGTCCCAGCTCCTCTCCCCAAACTGCTACCTGGCAGACTCCAGCCAAGTCACTTCAACATTTTGTGACTCAATTTCCTTGTCTGTAAGAAAGACTCAAGATTTGGGAAAGATGCTGATCATTTGGAATACATCTGTGATATTGCATAAGCAGAGGGAGATTAGCCATCCCTTCTCTGTAACTTAGTCTGAGATTCTAAGAGTTGTCCAGGACAGAGAGGGCATGTAAATTGTGTTGTCACACAGCTAAATGCTGCTGAGGTGAGACTTGAAGCCAGGCCTTCCTGACTTTCTATTTTCACTGCAGTAAACATAATGCAGCAGCAGCAGTAAATAGGTAGTGGAGTGGACAGATCACTGGATCTAAAGTTGGGAAGATCTGAGTTCAAAGTCTAACTCTGACCTTTAATTAGGAGTGTGACCCTGGACAAGTCATTTCACCTGTCTGCCTCATTGTCCCTAACTATGATAAGAGTAATTGTAAAGTGCTAAACATAGTTCCTGGCCTTCTGGAGGTGCTCTATGAAGACCTGTTCCACACCAACCCCTTAACGTGATGTATTGGGAGGTTGATTGTTCCTAATAATAGCAACAATCTGGAAGAAACCAAGAAGGCCATTTCCTCCAAACTCATTGCACAGATGGGGGAGCTGTGGTCCAGAGACTGTCTTGCTAACTTTTCCAAGTCCACACCAGCAGTAAAGGAGCTGTGTTTAGGTTTGAACCCAAGTCTTGCTGCTGATTCCTGTTTCCTTTGTCAACCTTCTCATTTGGATAACACTTTGAGGCTGACATAGCACTCTATGTACATTTTCTCATTTAAATCTTGCCACATGCCTGGCAGCTAGTTGCTAACATACCATTTGATGGAGGGGGGGAAACTGAGGCCCAGAGAGTAGCACTGACTTGCATACCTCTGGATCTCCAGTGAGGAAGTGTCAAAAGCAGCATTTGAACTCAGGTCTTCATGACTCCAACCAGGAGATGGCTAGAGCTCCTTCCCACTCTGGGATCCTGGTTCCTTTGAATGAAAACCTCTTGAACTGATGTGATTCTACCTTTCTGTCTCCTTGCCAGGATCCCTTTCTTCTAGGCCCAAGTGCTTGCATGGTTGCAGCCAGGCAGGAAGCTGGGGGGGGGGACAGACAAGGATGGATTGGACAGTGTCTTTGCATATTGAATTGTTCATTGAATTGGAACTACTGCTATAAGACATGCACAATTATCCTTTTAAAATGTCTGTGTTGGCAGCTGGGCTCTGGGAGAAGAGCCCCTAGGCTGAAGCAGCAGCAGCAGCAGGGGTGGAAGGGTAGGGGTAGACTCCAGGAGACTAACCCTTTTCATATCTAGTACAAATTTATGGTGTCTTCTTCCAAACCTTGTTGAGGTCATCAAGGCAGAGAGTTTTGTCTAAAATCATAAAGCTGGTTAGTCAGGGTAGGCCCCTGGCTTCTTGCTCTGTCTATTAAGCAACACTGCCTCCAGCTATCACAGAATTATTCACCTGGAACAGGAAGGGACATCAAGTCCAAGCTTCCATTTAACAGAAGCACAAATGGAATAGTAATAGTGTTTGCCCTCTAAAAACCTACAGTTTAAGCCAGGGAGACAACGTATGTATTTATATATTATTGTTCAGCTGTTTTTTCAATCTGATCTGACTCTTGGTGACATTATTTGGGATTTTTAAAGTAAAGATATTGCAATGGTTTGCTGTTTCCTTTTCCAGTTCATTTAACAGATGAGGAAACTGAGGAAAACAGGGTTAAATAGCTTGCCCAGGGTCATAGAGCTAGTAAGTCTCTGAAGTCAAATTTGAACTGAGATCTTTCTGACTCCATGTCTGGTACTGTATCCACCATGCCACTGAATTGCCTTTCTGGGTCTATGTAAACCATACACATATATCTATTATATATTATGCAGGTGTGTTTGTATAATATATGTGTTTATATTATATATGTGCCTATATCATATATGTGTGTGTAGAGGGAGAGAGAGAGAGAGAGAGAGAGAGAGAGAGAGAGAGAGAGAGAGAGAGAGAGAGAGAGAAGGAACCACTGGGGAAAAATCTGGAAGATTTCCTTCTATAGTAAGTGTGATTTGAGCAGAGCATTGGGGAGATGCAGGGATTGTCAGAGTCCAAAGGGGGAGTCAAGGTCTCTTAAGCATGGAAGACACAGTTGGGGGAAAGGGACAAACAGAAGACCAATCTGACCAAATTGTAGAGAGTGTCCATGGGAACAATGCACAAAAAAGCATTACTGTTATTTCCACTTGGTCCAATCCCCAATTTAGGTCAATAGAGAGAGGGTCCTAAGAGTGTTTCAAAAAGATTGGAAACATGCTAGATCTTGAAGGGTATTAAAAGATTAAGGGGTTGATGTCTGATCCTAGGGGCCAAAGGATTTGGTTGAGTTAGGGGAATGATGGGGTCAGAACTCTGCTTTAGGAAAATCCTTCAGGAAGCTCTGTGGGAGGATGGACTGAAGTGAGGCAGGGAGACCAGTTAGGAGGCTGCTGCAAAAACCTAGACAAGAGGTGGCTAGGATCTGAACTGAGAGGTGCCCATAAATGGATCAGGATGCTGGCCATTGTGAGAAATAGCTTAGATACAGACCCTATTTTGGCAAATGATTAGATGAACAAGGTGGGGGAGAGGGGAGTGGGAAAGGACCAGGAAGTTGTCATGTCTTGAACCCATGATGCTACTCTCTGAGTCTCGGCTGTCTTTTCTATATAATGGAGTTAAAAGTGCCCATAGAAGAGAATTTAGGGGAACAAATAGTGAAAGAATAGCTTAAAATCCTGGCCCATGTACTCACTTGCCCTGTGTGATTGTTCATATGACTCATCAGTTCCTCTCTCTGGGCATGTTTCCTTATCTGAAAGTAGAGAGGACTGAACTAAATGACCTTAGCAATCCCCCCCCCCTCCAGCTCTAAATCAAAGGTCCTATGAGGACTGAAAAGCAAAGAGGATAAGGAGCATAAGATGAACTAATGGTGGAGGGGGGCAAAAATCCCCTTGGGCAATATGGAGTAAGGGCATAAAAAGAATCAGGGAAGGGGTTAATTTTATGTGTTTCACAGAGTTCTTTGGCATTGTTGAGAACACTATAGAATCCTTCTGAGAATAATATTTTTAAATGCATGAATTAAAAGCCTAAGATTACAAAGGAAGTCAATTATATTGAAATACAGTCATTGAAATAAAAAAAAAATAGTTAACCTAACCAATGTTAGGAGTCCCTGATTAGAGAGATACATTTGGAAACATCATCCATATTCTTTCTTTTCCAAAAAGGATGACCAGCTCTTTCTCCTTGGAAATTCTGAGGATGCACATATAGAGCAGACAGTAGTCCCTGTGTGATGAAGAAGTCCCTTCATAAAATGTAGAGTGATATGCCAGTGTCACCACTGAGGCCGGGAGAGAATAATAGCTTGGCTATTAATATGAGTGGCAGACTGCTGTAATGGATAGCAATTGAGCTGCCTGCATGCTGAGAAGGAGCCTCTCTTCCCCCTACTCAGTATGTTAAGGGAAAAAAAACCCCAACAAATTCAAAATGAAAATCAAACAGAGTCTATGAGTGGATTAAAGTGTTAGGAACTGTAAATACAAATCCTCTTTTCCTTTCTCTTCTTTCTTCCTGCTCTCTATTCCTTCATTTTACTCCATCTTCTTTCATTTCCTCTCTCCTACCCTTTTGTCCATCCACCTCCTCCTCTCCTTCCATTCCCTTTTTTGCCCTCTTGCTCCCATTCTCTTCCTCCTCCATTCATTCTGTCTCTTCCCCCTTTTCTCTCATTCCTTCTCTCCTGTCCATTTCTGCATCCTTTTCTCTTTTCATTCTCTTTTCTCTCATTCACTCTCTTCTGCTGATTTCTCCATTCATTCTTCTCTCATTACCTCTTTCTGGCCCTCTTTTCAATCTAATTGCTTCTCTCCTTTTTCCCCTTATTCTCTCATTCCTTCTTCATCCTCTCCTTTTCCCATCTTCTTTAATTCCTTCTCTCCTGTTTACTTTTTCATCTAATATACTCTCCTCATTTTCCTCTCCTATTCTCTCTCTCTCTCTCTCTCTCTCTCTCTCTCTCTCTCTCTCTCTCTCTCTCTCTCATCATCCCTGACTTTTCTCTTGTTTCTTTCTCTTCCCCTTTCTTTCTGCCATTGTTGCCTCTCTATCTCACCATTGCACACCCTCATCTCTCCCTGCTGCTTCCATTCTTGTGATTCTGATATTTCATTAACCAGGTCCATAGGGACCTGGTTTTGAGTTAACCTCCTACATTAGGACTTTTAGGTCACTAAGGTTGAACTGCCAGAGTGGTAGTGCTTTGTGGGTAATTTCATGTGGTTTTAAGAGAAGAGTGGCATAGGAGTGGTGGATGGCAAGAGCTGTTCCTTTTCCCCATCAAGTCTAGCCCTTAGACAAGCAGCTCCCAGATGAATTCTGGTGCTGTTACTATAATTCTAAAGTAGCAATCATGTGAAAATAGGAGAAATTGAATTTCTCTCTTCCACCCCTCCATCTTCAGGTTACTTACCTAGCTAGATGTTTGGAGCACAGATGAACTAAATGACCTTAGCATCAAATCCTAACTGTTAGATCATAGGACCAAAGTCACAGAGCTGGAAGGGACATTAAAAGTCATCTAGTTCAGCCCTACTCATGTTAAAAATGAGGAAACTGAGAACCAAAGAGGGAAATTGATTCTTTCAAATATGTCTGAGTAGGAAATGCCAGAAGTCCTCTGACTGTGCCAGTCCATTGGTCTTTTCCCTGCACTATCCTGCCCCTACACACTTGGATTTGAAAGCTGAGAAAGTTCTAAATTCAATAGCATTAGATTTGGAGTCAGGAAGATTCAGTTTCAAATTTTGCCTGAGACAGGAGCTGTGGTACACTGGGCAAGTCATCTAACCTTTCTGATCTCAGTTTCCTTACCCATAAAATGAGATTTTAGGGTTTAAGGGTCCAATGAGATAATGTATATTAAAGTACTTAAGAGCAAAGAAAGAATGTTAGTCATTCTTTCATCAATTTTAGCCACATGATTATGCCTACGTTTCCAAAGGAATGGCTTACTTTTTCCCCATAGAGGGAAACAGCATGGGGGTCAGGATCATGGGTATATTGGAGTGATTGTCCAAGGAGTACTCCAGTGTCTTGACCCTTAGCTGTTGTTTTAAGTCTGAACAGAGATCTTGCCCTCTACCCTAACCCCCTGCCCACTCTGGGTCCTTGACCTTTGGAATTCTGTTGCTTAGGGAGTTTGCTTTGTATGATTGCTCAAAGGGTCTCCTGGGGCTACTAACCATGTACATCAATAAACAGAATAATGTTTATTTAAAACTGATTTACATTATTCAAAGAATCTATCCATATGTTGATAGATTGATTCATAGACCTTATTCAGTGAAACATTTTCTCTCCTAGTCTCAGTCTAAGTATTCAGCCAATGGTTTAGTTCAGCAATGGTCCCACTACTGTCTTTCAGGAACCTGCTGATTCTTTTTTTTTTTTAGGATTTTTGCAAGGCAAATGGGGTTAAGTGACTTGCCCAAGGCCACACAGATAGGTAATTATTAAGTGTCTGAGGTCGGATTTGAACCCAGGTACTCCTGACTCCAAGGCCGGTGCTTTATCCACTGCGCCACCTAGTTGCCCCGACCTGCTGATTCTGTCTGTGATCTCTAATAGCTCAGTCAGTCACCTAAGGGTTAGAGTAACCAGAATGGAGAAAACACTCCATTGGAAGGTGTGGCTTAGATGATAGAATTCATCTCCAAGCACAAATGTTTCCAGGTCCCAAAGATTTGGATCTATTTTTTACCTTCCTTTACCTTTTACCATATCCAAGGCTATTCCATTTGAATCATAGTCAAGTCATAGTCATCCAACAAACATATCAGAAAAGGCACCCAACATGGTGGGAGGGCTCTTTGGAGTGGATTTCCAGGAGGATAAGGTTATGCTCTGATTTGAGGATGTACTCTATCAGCTAACAAGATTACTGATCCAACATGAACCAATTAGCAATGATAATGATGGCGACAACAACGAACAACCAACACCATCACATCAACACTCGATCCTCATATCCCCTCATGCTTGGCGGAATCATTTGTACATATGTTCTCAACAACTGTGCCAAAGAGAACCCGGGCCGGGAGGTCTGAAAGCACCGATCCTTAGGTCATCAGAAATCATTGCCATGGCCCCTGAGCAGTGCTCCCATTTTGGCGGCATTTTTTTTAGACCAAAGAGCTAGGAGCTAAGCAAAAGACATCAGTGGGTTTTCTGTGACCTGTTGTACTGTTTCTATGGTATTTTTTTTAACATCAAACTCTCAAAAGTTTATGTACATTTTTTTGAAGTGCCTAGGAGACAGGAACAGAAATCAAAATTCTAACTAGTCAACAGAGACAGGTGGAGGACTTTTGAGCCATGATTTCCATCCTGAAAATCTGGTCATGGAATGTAATTGGGAGAAGAAACCTCAGTGAAATATTCTCTTGACTCTTTTGCTGTTGGTGTTGTTGAGTTTTATCAGTCTTGTCTGACTCTGTGATCCCATTGGGTGTTTTCTTGGCAAAGGTATTGGAGCTATTTGCTATTTCCTTCTTTAGCATCATAGAAGAGATAGATGTAGAGATTGAAGGTATCTGAGAGAGGTCATTCAATTCAACCCTCCTATTTTTACAGATGAAGAAACTAAGATAAACAGAGATTGTGACCTACCAAGAGTCACATAGCTAGTTGCTGTCTCAGGTAGGATTTGAACTTGGCTCTATCATTTTTACTAGCAGAGATAGAATCAGTATGTCTACTTCCTGGGCCAAATTTCACAAAATGTGCCTTTGAATAACTTAAGACAGATCTCAGACTAGAAGGGACATTGGAGGACATGTAGTTCCATTTTCCCTCCCCCTTTTACAGAGAAGGAAACTGAGGCCCATATAACTCAAGGGACTTGCCCAAGGCCACTCTGTTCTCTTCTTTCTTTTTTTTTAATTCTCTTTTTCCACTTGTGACCTGTGTATGTCCTCCCCCACCTTTGAGGGAAAGAACTTTTTTTTTATTCACAGTACCTGCTCATAATCAATGTTTAGTAGATGTTAGGGTTATAAGACCCTATCTCTAGAGAGGGAGGGGTTTCAGTGGCCCTCTTAATACAAACTTCTCATTTTACAGATGAGGAAATTGAGGCCAGGGAAGAAAAATAAGTTTTTCAAGGTTTGATCGACTCTTAAGTGTTCGAGGCAGCTAGAGTAGGTAGAGCACCAGTTCTGGAGTTGTAGGACCTGAGTTCAAATCCAGCTGCAGATACTTGATGCTTATCATTTGTGTGACTTTGGGCAAGTCACTTAACCCTGATTTTCTCACATCCAGGGCCATCTCCAGTCATCCTGATCCATATCTGGCCACTTGGAGGCAAATGGTTCTGAAGGAAAAAGTGAGCCTGATGACTTAGCACAGACCCCCCCTCACTCAAATCCAATTCTCTTGCAAACATCAACATCAAGTGTTTGAATCTAAAAACTTTGATTTTAGAACCCGTGCTTTTCTCATTGTACTCTCTCTGAAGAGAAGATCTGCTAGGGACCAGGAGAAATGCTATTAAGAGGGCAAATCTCCCACGCAATATGGCACAATATCTTTCTTTGTTATGGGGAGGATTATGAAAGATTGATCACTTTCCTTAGAGATTTCCCTCCTAGTCCTATCAAATCATCAAGAGGTGATAATGATTCTGGAAAAGACAGTGAGAAGGATGTTTTTGCACATCTCACTCTAATAAACATAATGTAGAAATCATTTCATCATGTATGTGATAATGTGGTCCTCCTAGATTATGAAGGACATACATCATTGCCATAGAAGTTGATTGTGGAAAGGCTGGGAGAGAAGGGAGAATCCTCAAAGATCAACGATGGGGCATCCATTCTGGGTATCATGGCTGATTCTTAGCTCTTGCTCTTCTCCTTTGTCCAGTTGGCAGGAAGCAATTTATGCGATTTGAATGGGCCAACTACGCTGCTGAGGTGCTGGGTTGTGAGTATGAGGCGCTCACCACTGCAGTCTTCAAACACCACCTCTTACAGATTATCCAACAAGCAACATCCAGATTGAACCAACTCAACCCTGAGGACGAACCAGATGTAGGTAGGTTATCTTCATGTGCCTGTGTGGTCTTCTGGCCATAGAGCCCAGTGTTCTGAATTCACATGGACTGGGACCAGGTCAATCTGGTTCTACAAAACTCCGAGAAGTGTAGAAAAGATAGATGTTTCTCTAAAGGAAAGGTTTGGATGGGACAAAAGAGACAGACTGACTTCCCTCCAGCAGCAGAGGGATAGTGGTATCTAGAATGGAAAGGGACTCAAAGGTTTTTGGAGCCTATTCTCCCCTCTACCATTTTATAGATGAGGAAATAGAGACTCAATAGAAATGACTTAGCCAATGGCACCCAGGGAGGAAGTGTCACAATTAGGATCTGAATAGAAATTCACCATCCTCCTTTTTCCCATTTATCTGAAAGATTTAGACAAGTCAGAGGTCCAGCTAGCAATGGATGGATCAATGAGAGAGATGATGCTTCCTTGGCCCCTGAACCATTTCCCTCTGTCAACAGTGTTGGTAGATGCTCCATGTCCCAGGAAGAGATACTCACCTCCATTTGATGGAGAGGAGCCCCATGCTTTTAGGTCACAGGGCTGAACATCTGTTTGCTAGGTGGTATAGTGGATAGTACACCAGGCCTGGAGTCAGAAAGCTGAGTTCCAATCTGTCCTCAGACACTTGACTAGCTGTGTGACCCTAGACAAGTCATTTAACCCTGTTTGCCTCAGTTTCCATCTAGTTCCAACCTCTTAATTCCCAGATGTAGAAACTAAGGTCTAAAGATAACTCATGGAGCGAGCAACTGAAGTAGGATTTGCTCCTAGGTCCTCCGGCTCCCCGTCCAGTGTCCTTTAACCCACTCTGCTGTCTCCCTTTGCCCCCCAGTCCACTATCCCAGCATCACAATTGGGTTCAGTTTTCTGGATTGCTGAGAACTTTTGCCTCAATCCTAGAACATGTAACAACAGAGCAGGAGAGGTCTTAGAGAATGTCAGAGCTGGGAGGGGTCTTAGAAAATAGAATGTCAGAGCTGGGAGGGACCTTAGAATAGGGAAAGTCAGAGTTGGGAGGAATGTTAGAAAGTCATCTAATCTAACACCATGATATTACAAAGAAGGAAACTGGGGCCAAGAGGAGGGGACAGATTTGTTTGGGTCCCAGGTTGGCCTTTTTGTTTCATGTTAATTCTAGTTTCCGAATCCTGACTCAGTGATCCTTCATTTCTGCTTCCAGATTTCTCTTGAATTAATCTCTTATTCCTTTTGGTAACAGTGTCTAGTGGGCATCATCCTAGAGTCCTTTGTCTCTCAGATTCTTCATCCCTTTCATTCCTCACTGGTCAACTGAAAACTCAGATCTTTTTTGTTCACCCCCTCCCCACCTGGCCCCAGGCTTTGGACTCAGAATTTGTATTTTAAAAATATCTAGTGATTTTGGATCATAGAGAACGAGTCTTAGAGTCAGAAATGTGTCTTGCCTCTGACAGCCTAGCTATAACACCTGAGAAGGTCACAACTTCTCAGTCTCTGAGGCAGCTCCCTAAAATTTTAAATTACAGATGCAGGGGATTTTGTACTTTCATGAAACTAGGTGTGTGTGTATTTATGTCTGTGTATGCATGTGTGTGTGTGTTTATGTGTGTGAAAAATCACCTATCTAAACCACCTCTTCCAAATAAATCTGGAGTTCCCTGTCACATGATTCCTCCCCCAGAATAATCTGGCACCCATTGGTTGACTGTTGTTTCCTTGCTAGCCTTGAACATTTATGATTTAAAGGAAGGTTCTGAATTGGTCATTAGGGGACCCTACTTGGAATCCCAGTTCTGCTACTCACTACCTAGGTGACTATGGAAAAGTCACTTCCTTTTTCAGGGACTCTTCTGTCTCCTCTGTGAAATGAAAAGGTTAGACTAGGTATAAATCTAGGAACCTATGTTTAGATGATTTAGCTGAAGTGACTGAAGTAGACTGTTTAATAGATAACAGTAATGAAAATAGCGTTTGAGGTTTGAGAAATACTTTAATATGCTGATCTCCTTTGGTCTTGAAGACCTCTTATGGAGAACCCCCATGGAATAAATATCATTTTGAAGACAGAGAGATGTTCAGTGGTTAGGGCTCTGGGTCTTGAGTCAGGAAGATCTGCATTAAAATGTGACCTCAGACACAAGCTGTGTAATCTTGGACAAGTCACTTCCGCCTGTTTGCCTCAGTTTATGAAGTTAATAATAAAGCATATTTCTCAGGATTGTTATAAAATGAGAAAGTAAACATAATACATTATTTTAAAAATGCTTTCTTCCTCCCTCCCTCCCTCTCTCCCTTCTTCCCTCCCTTCCTTCCTCCCTTCCTCGCTCTCTACCTTCCTCCCTTCCTTCCTTCCTCCCTCCCTCCCTCCCAACCTCCCTTACTTTCTTACCTTCCTACCTCCCTTCTTTCCTTCCTTTCCTTCCCTTCCTTCCCTTCCTAGTTGTGGGCTACTGACTTCCAGACCAAAGCATCTCACCCTCAGAACCTTCTGGAGGCTATATAGACAGTAACATTGCCAAGCAGAAGATACAATTTTGATAGGCTCAAGTTTTTTGCTCTTCTTTCTTTTCTTTCCCTGCTCACAATTCAGAGTTATCTCTGCATGAAAAGGCCTTTGTCCCTTCTGCTTTTGTATCTGTGCATAGATAGTTCACCTTCTAGGCTTGGGCCAGAGCCGCAGAGAGGCAGCCACAGAGGGACCTGTCAGGATTAGAAGAGATGCTCTGAGGCTGCGGGTTTCCTAGCAACTGTATCAGGTTCTGAGGTTAAAACAAGAATGGAAAATACTTCCCCAGACACAGGAATACTGTGAGAATGTCCCTGCACAGTGGTTCCTTGAGCTAAAATATGTGTGTGGTATTGGTAAAGCACAGACATTTGGGGATGGGGATGGAGGGGTCATGATTTAGGGATTTCAACCCAAATATTGTTTTTATAATGTTTTACAACACACTGACTATACACTTGGGACAGATAAGCATTCTAGAATTATATAATTCTAAGCATTCTCACTAGGGAAGAATTAGAGCAATCTAGTCTTTGAATCTCTGAGTGATGTTGGAAAGTATAATCAGAGAGAAGTACTATTAGGGGAGACAGAATCCATCTTCAGATAGGTGGAGGGATTGCCATGTTGAGGAGAGTTTAGCCCTTTACTGCTTGGCCTCAGAAGGTGAAGCCTGAGTCTCTGAGTAGCAGGTGAAGAGACAAGATTAGGCTTAATGGACAACCTCGAGAGTTAGTGGGCTTCCCCCATTGGGGGTCTTTTAGTAGAGGCTGGAGGATCACTTCTGTAGATGAGATTCTTGGAAAGGTTCTGATGGACCTAAAGGGATTCTGAAGGTCCCTTCCACTTCAGCGTCCTTTAAAACAATTCATTTTGATTTTCAATTCTCAATTCTCTCCCTCCTTCCACCCTTCCCTCATTGATTAAGAAAGCATGAAATATACTATATGTTGTATACAGGAAGTCATGCAAAACATTTTCAGATTAGCTATGTTCCAAAAAAAATTAGAAAGAAAAATTTTTAAAAAGGAAAGATGTTTCATTCTGCACTCTGAATCCATCAGCTCTTTATCTGGAGGTGGACAGCATGTTTTATCACGAATCCTTTATAATTGTAGTAGATCATTTTATTGATTAGTGTAACTAAGTCTTCCATAGTCGATCATGCTTACAATATTATTGTCATTGTGTATAATATGTTCCTGGCTCTGCTCACTTCATTTTGCAACAGTGCATATAAATCATCCCAGGTTTTTCTGAAACCATCATTCTGCTCATCGTTTCTTATAATACAATAGTATTCCATCAAAATCATATACCACAACTTGTACAGCCATTCCCCAATCTCCATCAAGTCTTTGCTACTGCCCTTCTATAAATAATTTTGCTTATATGGCTCCTTTCCCTTTTTCTTTGATCCTTGGGGATCAGTAGGGATATTTTGTCAAATGGTTTGCACAGTTTTATAGACCTTTGGGCATAGTTTCAAATTGTTTTCCAGAATGATTGGACTAGTTCACAACTCTATCAACAGGATATTAGCATCCCTGCTTTTCCACATTCCTTCCTTTTCTGTCATCTGAGTCGATTTGATAAGGGTGAGGTGGTAGCCATTGAATTGTTTTAATCTGCATTTTTCTTATCATGAATAATTTAGAATTTTTTATGACTACTAATAGCTCTGATTTCTTTTCTTTAGAACTGCTGGTTCAACTCCTTTGATTATTTATCAGTTTAGGAATGGCTCTTATTTTTATAAATTTGATTTTAGCTCTACATATTTGAGAAGTAAAATCTTTATTAGACTAATGTGTTGCAATTTTCCCCCAGGTTCCTGTTTTTCCCTTTAATTTGACTACATTGGTTTTATTTGTGCAAAAATGTTTTAATTTTATGTAAATAACATTATCCACTTTATCTCCTGTCATCCTACCCATTTCTAGCCTGAACATGAACTCTCATATTCATAGACCTGAGAGGTATTTTTTTCTTTTAACTTTGAGGATCATTTTCATAAAAAAGGTGATCTATACTTGAATAATCCATGAGGTCTCTCTTTTGGTTTATTGGGATTTTAGATGATTTGTGTTCTCAATAATATTCAGACTTGGATACCCCAAGAAGTCATTATTTAATCATCATGGGTCCTCACTTCACCCACACAAAACCTGCTCTTTATGAAAAGGTCTTTGTGAAAAGTCAGACCAAATATTCTCTATTCTGTGGTCAAAGTAGTGATGAGTCTCTTTGACATTAGCTAAGTTAGGCCACAGATAACAAACATATGTTTCTGGGGCCGTATTTGAAACTTTCCAGTTTGGCAGGATCTGGTTAAGGTTACACTTTTTGGGAAGAGCCTTAGGGAAGTTCTGCCCAATGAGCTCAACTTTTCACACTTATGATGAGATCTCAGAAGAGAATAAGAGTAAAGGTCTCTCCTACCAACAGTAGCAGTAGTGCTACCCCCATTCCTACCATCACCCTCAACATCATCATCACCATCAACATCACCATGGCCATTGAACTGACCATGAACCCTTTCTGTAGCAACCCCAACACAGAGTCACCCATTATTTGCTTGAAGACCTCCAGGAAGGTGAAGCTTACTGACTGACCTACTCTGTCAGTCTATACAAGTATTTATTAAGAATCCACATGAAGTAATGGGACAGCTAGATGGGACTGGCCCTGAAGTCAGGAGGACCTGAGTTCAAATCCACCCTCAGACACTGAATAATTACCTAGCTGTGTGATCTTGGACAAGTCACTTAACACCATTGCCTTGCAAAAAAGGGTGATCTTTATAATGTATCAGGCAGAATGAAATAATCCCAGCTTCCAAAGAGCTCATTTCCTTCCTCCTCTACTGTGTGATAGCTCCCATTTAAAGGATCTCTTTTAATATATTTGGTCTCCCGATTCCAATCTATTCCCTTATTTGGCATGAGCATCCTCTCAATAAAAATAAATTCTTCTCTCTCCTCCTCATGGCTTCTCCACTTTTCCTGGAGTGTAATGGAAATGATCCTTCTGATGTGAAGCCTAAATGCTTAGGTTGGATCCTTGAGTCTGCCATCATATGTCCTCTCTGGATCACACTTTCCATCGCTGTTAAATTGTAATGATGATACTCACTCTTGAAGTTGTTAAGGGAATTGCCAGCCATGAAGCATTGAATCAGTGTAAAAAAATCCAACAAAAATATGGAATTCATAGTCAAAGTTGAGTGGAAAGGGAAGGAATTCTAGACACAAGTCACAGCAGGAGCAAAGGCTCAGAGGTGGGAAACTGCAGGGTGTGTTCAAGGCAAAGCAAGTAGCTGAGTTAGACCAGTGCTGGATTTATGGGGGAACATAACAGGAGCTGAAGCTGAAAGCCAAGGAGCACGAGGTCATTCCAGCAATGCCTCCCTTTTCTCTTGTTTGTTTCAGGGCCCAAAATGACGGGCGTGGAGTGTGTTCAAGGGATGGCTTCTGGCCTCTATGAAGAACTATTCACAGTCATCGTCTCACTTATCAACAGGTATGGAAGCTGCTTCACTGCGGTCTGGGGCTAAAGACTTTAAAGGGGCAGCTAGGAGGGGCAGGACATAGAGCATGGGAATTGATGTTCAAATCCAACCTCAAAATTTACTAGTTGGGTGACCCTGGGAAAGTCACTTCTCTTCTGTCTGTCTCAGTTCCTCATCTTTAAGCCAAAGATGATAACATCTATGTCCTGGGATTGATGTGAGGATCCAATGAGATAATGCTTGCAAAAACCACTTAGGATAGTGTCATATTAACAAACTGCTTCCTGTGGGGGGTGGGGGAGGGAAGAAAGATTGGGGGAAAAATTGTAAAACTCAAAATAAATAAAACCTTTCTAAAATTAAAAAAATTAAAATTACAAAAGGATAGTGTCTTCTAGTAGGCACCTTATATATATTCACTATTTGTTATTGTTATTATTGCTACTACTGTGTAGTTAGAACTAAACAAATGGAGGAACCAGGCTTCTTCCCAAGCCCCCTTTGATCCTCCCAGAAAGCTGAACTGAAGGCACCCAAGGCTGTCCTGGAAAGAGACTGGGATATGAAATTTGTGGGTCTGGGAGTCTTCAGACAGCTTCTTTCTCTGTCCTCCCTGGGAACAGACAAGCACTGTCTGTACATTACTGTGTTATGAAGATTCTATTTGGAATTCAGGCTAGAAATGCTCCAGCGCCAACTCTGGGCTGGGTACATGCTGCCTGCTGAAGCAACAATGACCAAAAAAATCCAACCCTGCCCACAGGGAGCTTCCATTCAATAGAGGAATTCGATAGATACAGCAATGTTCTATTACTGATGGGAGTCATGGTGGGAGTGTCCCTGACTCTTTCTGGCAGGAGATCTATTTGGTTTAATTCAAATATTATTAATTACCCGCTGTGGTCAGGGTGCTCTTCTAGGTTCTGGAACAATAGAGATGAAATGATAAAAATACATTTTCCTGCTTCAGGAAATTTACGTTCTATTGAAGATGCTGCCACATTAGTCCAGATAAGTCAAAACCAAGTAGCAATAAAAGTAACCATACTACATAAAATATCTTTAAACATATAAATGAATAATAACAGAATAATAAATGTGGCCATAACTACCGCCAATAATATTAGTAATAATAGTAACAAACATTTATGTGGTGCTTGAAGGTTAGCAAGATACTTTACAAATATTATCTTGTTTGAAATAAATATAGAATATATATATATATATATATATATATGTATATATGTCTATACAAAGAATATATGACCTATGTCTATCAGGGTTGTCTCTCAAAAAGAAAGTCAGCCTCAGAACCAAAAAGACCTGAGTTCAAGTCCCATTCTGACCTGTACAGGCCCAGTGACCCTGAATAAGTCACAACTTTGAGTGATCTAAATTGGTGTTTCCTTCATGCTAGAAATTACTGAATAGATGCAGATCTGTACTGGTGGAGAGTGCTTCCTCCTCTGATAATCTTTCTGCCAGTGAAAACCCCCAATCCTATGCAAAGAAGAAGAGAAACAAAAGGTTTCTTTGAGGACTGTGATTGGGTGATGGGATGGGCTGTTTCAGGTGGACAGTTAGAGCACACTATGGGAAACTTTGTCAGTCCAAAAGAAAATGTGAAGCCTTCAGCCTGGTTGATGGACTTCCTTTTTTGAACCAGTGGGAAGATAGACAGGAGTCCCTTGTACCTTCTGGCATTGTGATCTAGACCATGAGAGGAAATTCCCTTCTTCTCTCCAGCACCCACCCCCCTTCACCAGTTGCCACATGGAACCTCTCCTTCCCCAACCCGACTCCCATGGTCCCATTGCGTGCCTCCCATCAGTAGATGGATCTCATGGTCAGCTGCATCCTGATTCCTCCCTCTTATCTGCACCTCTTTTAAAGGCATCCAGAACTCTGTGACTTAAGATGGTGTTTGGGCAGAGCTTTGAAGAAAGTGAGTTCTCCATTGTGGATGGAGAGGGATAATATCCCAAGCATGAGGGAGAAGTTGGGTAAGAGTATGGAGATAGGGAATGTTCCTTGTTTATGGACAATCAATTCATCCATCAAGCTACCGTTTATTAAGTGCCTACTATATGTTAAGCCTTGAGTCAGGTGCTAGACAAAAATCAAACATTCCCTGCTCTCTAAAACTTAGCCTTATGTAGGAGACACCCAACACACCTGTTTGCTGGTGTAGGGAGGGAAGAGAATGATATGAAAATAGGTGTAAAGATAGCTTATGTTAAGACTGTGAAGGACCTTAGGAGATTTAGGACTTCGTATTGTATTGTGGAGATTATAGGGAGTCACTGGAGATTTTTGAATAAGAGAGAAGATGTATATGTTGGCTCTGAGTATTCTTTTGGAGTAGTCTAGAGAGAAGACAGAGACTGAAAGCAGAGAGATCAGATAGCTGATATTAAAGGGAGAGTTTAGCTTCCCTCCAAAGCTCCTAGGTGGTGTTAGTTGTCTTGATAATGCTCCCCATCCCACCTTTCATCTCCAAGTACTTCTACTTTGGAGCTCTGGGAATTCACTAGTGTGGGTCATCCCTCCACCCATGCAGGCACCAGCCATCCACTCTCCCTCATCATGTATGATTCATTCTTGCCTCTGTCCTCCCACTGCTGCTCACTAAGCAATCCATCCAGTAATGCCAGGTGCCTTCTCTGGGGCCTTGAACATCACACAGGTACTATGGTCATGGTCATTTGTTTCCCCTGACTCCTCTTATTACCTGATCAGTCTCCCTCCTTTTTCTATCACCTATGTTCTAATTTCTC
The DNA here is from genome assembly GCF_037893015.1 of Macrotis lagotis. NCBI lineage: Eukaryota > Metazoa > Chordata > Mammalia > Peramelemorphia > Peramelidae > Macrotis > Macrotis lagotis. The sequence continues at coordinate 686,076,122 of NC_133666.1, forward strand.
TCTCTCTCTCTCTCTCTCTCTCTCTCTCTCTCTCTCTCTCTCTCTCTCTCTCTCTCTCTCTGATTTTGTCTTTCGCTTCATGTGTCTGTCTCTCTGTCTTTGTGTCTATCTCTGTCTGTCTCTATTTCTCTCTCTCCCCCTCCTTTCTCTCTCCCTCTCTCCCTCTCATGGTTCTTGGTGGTGGGTAGAGACTGTGATCCATGTAACCCTCCCTCCATTGAACTCTGGATCTATTGCTCACTTTCATTCCAATAAAACGTTTCTGGAGAAAGGTAGAGCAAGGGTTAAGAGAAAATAAAACTAGTCCAAAGAAATGAAGTGATTTTCTCCAAGATCACACAACACATCACAGATACAGCCATGGTCACCTGGTCTAGTTTTCTTGGCCGTGTTCTTTCTTCTCCCTGCCCCGTGTGCCCTTAAGCCCATTCTGGACCACTCAACCATGACTTTATCTCAGAGGAAAAAAATGGCTTGGTTTTGCTTCCCAGTTCCCAAGGGTGGAGGCTGCAGGGCTGCCTTTCCTTTGGTGATATCCTCATGGTTGGCCCATTCTAGCCTTTTAAGTAATTCTGACAGTGATCCACCGCGTCAAACCAGAAAACATATGTTTCAACAAAGTCGTGGAGCCTTTTGTTGAGCTGCCGGGAAATCACCGGAGGTAAATCACCAGGAGCGTGGAGCACAATTTCCAAATCATAGCGTTTGTCAAAGGCCGCAAAGATGCATCAGCAGATTCCGCCTCCAAGGACTTTGCTGTCTACCAAGGGCTTCTCTCTGGGGCTGGTGATTGTCCTTTTGGACTACAGAGATTCAGTTGTTCATGTGCTCATTTGTCTGCTCATCCATCCATTCATTCATTCATTCATTCATCTATCTATTCATTTATTTATTCATTTAATAAGCTGGACCAGAAGAACACTGATATTGGAAGCAGGTTCCAGGTTTCTAATTTAACTCTGCATTGTACTAGCCAAGTGACCTGGAGTAGCTCAATTCCCTCCTCTGGGGTTCAGTTTTCCTCCTCTTTGTCGTGCAACAGATCCTGTGTTCTCAGAGTTCATTCACCCACTTCCCTTATTTTCAGGGGAGAAAAACTGAGGTTCAGAGAGAAATAACTTCCAAAATCATAGACATAGCATGTGATTTACCCAAGATTTGAATTGGGGTCTCCTGTGCTAGGTCTCAGAATCCCTGACGTCCAGGAGCTCACACTGAAAGAAGCAGCTCATTGCTATTTGACCCCAAGTCCTTTGATTTCAGGCTGTCTGCCTGTCCTCTCAAATTGCTGAAAAATTATGTAGAAATCTAGAAATGGGTGGAAGCTAAGTTCATTGTCAGAGCCCAGACTTGTACTAGCTCACTTTGGAGGATGACCTCCACTATGGTGAAGAGATTGGGACTTAGCCTTGGGCTGAGAATCCAAAGGAGAAGCCTGAGGGTTCAACAGGCCCAAGTTGTGCCCATACAGGGGAACTAGAATTGGAAGGATGATGGTAGGATGATTGGAAGGATGATGCTCCCTTCAAATTATGTTCCTTACTGGCTTGTCTTGGGACTGAGAACATTGCCAATAGAAAAGCACCATACTACTTACATGGTTTAGGTCATTGACTCCAAGTAGCCTCAGAGAGCCAGTGTGAATAGACAGTGGGCTTTTCCTTTGAGCAGGAGACCTTGATTCTAATTCTGCCTCCCATGTTCTACCCCTCCACTTGTCCATCTGCAAAATGAGGAGAAGGATACTTGTGCAACCTCCTCTAAGGGTCCTGGTGGGGAAATCACTTCGCCAACATGTAAGGACTTATAAATGCTAGTCACTTGAACCCTGGTCTTTTGACTGTTAGACCTATCCATGTTCACTTATTGTTTTAATTATTATTATCTGGTGGAATGTAGACTACCTCGATTTGGTCTTTATATCTTCAGGGATGAATGCCAACCCTGGTGGCTTATTAAATAAATTGATCAAGATGACTCACGGTGTAGCTGATAGTCTTGAACAAAATCCTGAGCAAATGGCGTAGAGGATGGGTGAGTTAAGAAGCCATGACGATGGGGGAGAAAAGAAAGAGGAATTGTTTTCTAGAAGGGCAGGCTTGGTTGGTGCAGCTCAAGGGCTGAGTCCAGAGGAGCCTGATGATAATGGTTCTCTTTATAGGGACCATTGAAGACTTGGCCCATGGGATAGACTTCCTGGGCTGTTGGGGGCACCAAAGTGCATAGAATCAGGTCTAGAGTCACAAAGATGTGGATTTAAATCACAGTGTCCCAGATAATTACTAGCTGGGTGATCATGGGCAAGTCATTTAATTTTATTTGCCTCAGTTTCCTCATTTGTAATGTGACCTGGAGAAGAAGATGGTATCTCTGTGAAGAAGACCCCATGAAGAGTTGACCATGACTGAAAGATGATGGAACATCAACATCATAATCTTGCTCTGAAGGGATCCCCAGCAGAGACCTAGCAGTAGGTCATTGCAGAGGTCATCTGGCCCAACCTCCTCATTTCCAGAGGAGGAAACGAAAGTCCAGAGCGGTAAAAGTTCTTCTGAAGCTATTGACAGGTTCCCTGTGGGAGATAGAAGAGATATGGACATGGATGCTGGAATGCTCAGATGCCGCTTCACTGTGTGACCATGGACACATACCCTAAACTCCCTGAGTCTTTGTTTTCTCATCTATGAAATGGGCCAATGGGCCTAGGAAGTGTAATATGATTGTCAGAGGACCAATCTTGGAACTAGGAAGATCTGGATTCGAGTGCCACCTTCATCATCTATTTTATGATTTCTTAGTGTTGACTTTGGTAACGTGCAGCAACAGCAAGAACATTTCTATAGCACTTGCAGGTTTTAAAGGTTCTATGTGCATTTTATGGCATTTTATCCTTACCATAACCCAGAAAGGGGCTTGCTGTTATTTTTCCCATTTTACAGATAAGGAAACTGAGGCAAAAGAAGACATGTAACAGGGTCACCTCACTGAAGCTGGATTTGAATTCAAGACCAGCTCTCTAAACGTTCTGCTTCCCAGCTGCTTCAGATACCCCATACCAGTAAAATCACAGACACTGTCTCTCTCCCTACCATTCCACAGCCCTTGTAGGGCTGTCCCAAGGCTCAAATGAGATAATATCTATAAAGAGCTATGCCAGACTTAAGGGGTTACCTAAATGTCCTTTCCTTCTGACTTTTTTGCCATTCTGTAAAATGGGCATCCTGATTCCTGCATCCTTTCTCTTGGGCCATCATGCCCCCAAGGAGCTGGTTGTGCTTTTCCTATTCTCCTCTAGATCTGAGTCCCAAGGAGAGAAGCAAGATGAATGGAGCCATAGCCACTGATGGTTGAGGTTAGAAATGACCTGGCAAGAGTTAACTTTGTAGGAGGAAGGGCTAAAGCCTCCCAGTTTTCTGGTGGTGGCCTCGGAACTAATTACATCCCTTAACTAGGAACTTTACAGCTCAACCCTGGATGAAGTTGAAGGGAACCTGACAGGACATAGGAGAAGTCAGCCCTAAAGGAGAAGCTCCCTCTATTAGGATGTTGGTGGAAGTAACAATTCCTACTGATGCTTCCCTTCCTTTTCTTTCCCCAGGTCATTGGCCTCCAGCCATCTGTCCATGTTCTCCATCATGGTGGTGGACAGCCCAGGTTTCCACAACCCCCGTCATCAGAAGAAGGAACGGGCAGCCACTTTTGAGGAGCTTTGCCACAATTATGTCCATGAGCGGTTGCAGACCTTGTTCTTCCAGAAGAAGTTTGAGTCAGAGCTAGAGCGCTATAGAGAGGTGAGGACCCTCAGCCATTCACCTTTTTAAGAATGCACTCCTGAGGGGCGGCTAGGTGGTACAGTGGATAGAGCACCGGCCTTGGAGTCAGGAGTACCTGGGTTCAAATCCAACCTCAGACACAATAATTACCTAGCCATGTGGCCTTGGGCAAGCCACTTAACCCCATTGCCTTGAAAAAAAAATCTAAAAAAAAAAGAATGCCCTCCTGAAAGGATGAGCCAGGAGGAAGAGTGGGAAGTTTTTTTACTGACATCAAATTATCCCTTAAACTCCATTTCCAAAAGAATGTATTCTTTGGATAATTGAGGACAAAGAATCATTCATTTTTGCTGCTGTTTTCCCAGAAGCTGCCAACTGACTGTTTGTTGAATGAATGTTGAGTGCCATTCCCTTGCTCAAGAACACCTGATGACTCCCTATTATTTATGGCATCAGATTCCTTTCTTACGCTACCCAGTGAAACAAAATTAGCTGATGCCATTTAATTTTGTACTGCAATTATCTCCAGATGTGCCTGTCTTCCATTTTCCAAGAGTGAACTGAGAAAAAAATAGTTGAGCAAAACCAACTCACTATATATTAACCATATTTTATAATGTACTCTTCCCCACTTCAAGACTTTCCACAATTTATACCACCCTGGGTATTCAGCTAACCAAGGGGTATATTGGTATTGACTCCAAGACCCTTGGGCTTGGCATGGTCCAGGATAGGAAGTGTAGGGACCCTGGCTTAAGTTAATTCCTGATTTAATAAAGCAGAGGAAAATGAGCCACGGCCACGGTTTGAGACATTGAAGTTGGCAGCACAGCTGGTTAGACAACCATTTGTTTGGTTAGTGCTGTGTAGATTTCTTCCACTTGGTTAGCCTCTGACACTGAACAGGAAAACTCTTTCTGAATCCAAATTTGTGTCTTGAGCTCCTGGTCTGTCTCCTTGGGTCTCTCCATGGTCTTCCAACCTTGCAAGGGAGAGCTGTGGGCATGCAGTCCATTTGCCTGGTGAAGCCCCAGAGGGGTATGGGATCTCTGAGAATGGAGGTGTCTGGACCATGGGAACACTGGCTTAGAGCCTGGGATCTTGATCCCATTTATCAAGGGCCACCTTGCCTTCACTGATCTCAATGGAAATTTGAAAGATGTTGAAGCAAAAAAAACCAAAAAACACTTGACTCCCCATTGCCCTCATGAGATCACCCAAAGAATCCCCTCCATCCCTGGGGTACAAACTTAGTGCTTAGTTACTTGTCAGAGGACAATGATATCACTTTGGCAAGGCAATGGGGTTAAATGACTTGCCCAAGGTCACATAGCTAGGTCATTTAAAAAATTTACTGATGTTTTACTTTTTGAAATGTGTTATTGAAAGTGTTTTTAAAACTATCATCCTTATGCCTATGCATATTTCTAAGTTACAAAATTTCCTTCTACCCTCCTTCCCCTCAGTGGGGAATAGTCAGGCTAATATTGTATTCATACCTTGTGTTAAGCATGTTTTACAGTTTAGTCATTTTTGGTATGAGGAATTAGGATTAAGGGAAAGAAATACATAAGAGATTTTTTTTAAAAAAGTGAATGTAGTGTTACTCATATTCTGAAGGATTTTGGTTTGTTTTGTTTTTCTTCCTCTGGATGGGGATAACATTATCCACTGTCAATCTACTAGGGTTGTCCTGCTGAGGGAAGCTGCATCCATCATAGCTGATCAGCTCACAGTGTTGTTAATGTGGACAGTGTTCTCTTGGTTCTGCTCCCTTCACTCAGCATCAGTTCCTTTAATCCATTCCATGCTTCTCTAGAGTCTGATCATTTGTGATTTCTAATAAAACAATAGTACTCCATTATATTCATATAACATAACTTGTTCAATCATTCCCCAATGGATGGGCAGCCCCTCAATTTCCAATTATTTGCCACTACAGAAAGAGCTGCTATGAATATTTTGGAACAGGTGGAACTTTTCCCATTTTTAAGAATTTCTTCTGGGTATAGGCCTAGAATTGGAATTGCTAGGTCAAAAAGTATGAACAGTTTTATTGCTCTTTGGGCATAGTTCTATATTGCTCTCCAGAATGGTTGGATCTGTTCACAACTCTACCAACAATGCATTAATGTCCCAATTCTCCCACAATCTCTCCAACATTGATCATTTTCCATTTTTTGTCATCTTAGCCAATCTGGTAGGTGTGAGGTGATACCTCAGAGTTGTTTTAATTTGCATTTCGCTAATCAATAATAAATTGGAGTGTTTTTAAAATATGATTACATATAGTTTTAATTTCTTCACTTGAAAAACTCTCTAGTCATGTATCTTTGACCATTTGGGAAATGACTTATAAACCTTATAAATTTGATGTAGTTCTCTCTATATTTTAGAAAGAGACCTTTGTCAGAAATCCCAGTTGTGAAGATTGTTTCCCAACTTTCTATTTTCCTTCTAATTTTGGCAGCATTGATTTTATTAGTGAAAACCCTTTTTAATTTAATATAGTCAAAATCATTCATTTTGCAGTTTATAAAGCACTCTATTTCTTCCATGGTCATAAATTTGTCTCCTTTCCATAGATCAGATAGATAGAGAAATTCTTGGTCTATTAGTTTATCTACAATATTGCTCTTTATATCTAAATCCTGAATCCATTGTGAACTTATTTTGGTAATAGGGTATGAGATGTGGGCAGCTAGGTAATTATTAAGTATCTGAGTCTGGATTTGAATTCAAGTTTTCCTGATTCCAGGGCCAGTGCTCTATCCACTGTGCCATGTAACTCCTAACATCCGTTCTTTTTTAAACACATTATAATCTTTTTTAGGCAAAAGGTAGATTCAGTAAAAATATTATCTATAAGAAATAATTGCCCTGAGTTTGCTTTAGACCTTTCCAAGTAAAGATCTGTGAAGTCAACCAAACTAACTAAGGTAGAATTAGCTAGTAAGCCAGGGTCCTGGGGCTACCCAGCCTGCCTAAGGATTCTGGGGGTGTGGAGAAAGAGAATGGAGCCAGGAGCAGAGATCACAGGGTCCTCTTGGGGTCATTTCTTAATGATTCTTATTCTGAACTAGGAAGGATTCTAGGTCTGCAGATACAAATTAGTCCCTGTCCTCAAGGAGCTTACATTATATTGGGAGGATAGAACCTGTGTACAGGTAAGAAAGGCTTTGTGGAAGAGAAAGAGTTCCCTTGATTGGATGAAGGGGTGAGGATCAAGGAAGCTTCCCAGACATGGAAGGATCTTCCCAGCACACCTGGAGTAGTAGCTACCCTCATAAATATTACCACTCACCCAAGCAATTCAATGGATTTTGTATCAGGAATGCATAGAGTTCTTCCTATGAAGGAGTTAGGTGATACCCTAGATCACTGGGCTTGGAATCAGGAAGACTCATCTCATGCATTTAAATTCAATTTTAGATATTTAGCGAGGTGAGGCAGCTAGGTGGCACAGTGGATAGAGCACCGGCCCTGGATTCAGGAGTATAAAATGAGTTCAAATCTGGCCTCAGACACTTAATAATTACCTAGCATAATTACCTATCTGTGTGGCCTCGGGCAAGTCACTTAACCCCATTGCACTGAAAAATCTCAAAGAAGAAAAAGTAAAAAAGAAAAATAAGATATTTAGCAATGTGACCCTGTGCGAGTCATTTCACCCTGTCTGCCTCAATTTCCTCATATGTAAAATGAGCTAGGGAAGGAAATGCAAACCACCCCAGTAGCTTTGCCAAGAAACTCCCAAAATGGAGTCACTGAGAGTTAGACATGACTGAAAAATGACTCAACAGCAACACGCTTTCTCATGGAAGAAGCATTACCAAATTGATAGAGCACTGGATCCAATGTCAGGAGGACCCTGGATTCAAATCCTACCTCAGACTTGCCTAGCTGATCCATCAATTTACTTTGTCATCTCTCTGGCCCTCAATTTTCTCATCTATATAATTAATCTGCAAGGATTGCTCTGAGGATCAGTGGAGATACCATGATTTGAAAACCTGAAAGCAAAACATACATATGAATCAATATTTTTTGCATGTAATACTGTTCCTTGCTTCACACTTGGGATTCCATTGGTGTTCTGACAATGACAGATAGCACTTTCACTGGAACTTGGGAGCCTTAGAGAGTACCTAGAACACTGAGAGGTAATTGTATGATTTCCTTAAGGTCATATATTCCATAGATTTCAAAGGCAGGACTTGAACTCAAAGTCTTGCTCACTAGGGCAGCTAAGGGGTGCCATGATGCCTAGAGTTTAAATGTGGTCTCAAGACACTTAGTAGTTGTGCGACCCTGGGAAAGTCACTTCACCTATTTACCTTAGTTTTCTCATATGTAAAATGAGCTGGAAAAGGAAATGGAAACCTACTCCAGGATCTTTGCCAAGAATACCCCAAATGGGAGCATGAAGAGACATATGCAACTGAAAAATGATGGAACAACTTTCAGACTTCAAGGTCGCCATCCTAAAACTCTCTATATTGCATTGTTATGAAGAATCAATGTAGATAGAAAGAGGCAGTCACATCAACAATATTAAAATAAGTAACAGACTCCACTTAAGGACATAGGAGAGGTAAAAAGGAAGCTATGATTTATTTGAAACACTATGAAGGAAAAAGTTTAATTTCTCCTGGGGTGGATGGTCTTAGTGGGAGATGGTGATTGAGTTGAGCTTCCAAAGATGTAGGGTAGGTGTGGGTATGGGGGAAGTTTTCAACAGACTTGCAGAGACTGTGGCCATTTTGGGGCTTTTAATGTTGGTGGGCTTGGATGGGGCACATTCAGATATATATATATTTGATGGTGGCACTTTGATCTCCATCTCTAAAGGCTTCCTACTGACATAAAAACCAACATAGGGACAAAGAAAGCTATGCGTCAGATGTTCCCCAGAAATTATTGTACACCCTCATCAGATGTTCAGAGGTTCTGGAAGGTATTCAATTTTTAAAAACTATCTTTTAGGAAAAGGTGGTGGTTCCCTTTGACCTCCCAGAGCTCTCCCCAAGGACCACAGTGGCAATCATTGACCAGAATCTCTCTCAGGTAAGAAGGCTGAGCATCATGGGTTCCAATTCTTGTGGTTGCTATTATCTTATTGATTACATTTGGATCAATAACATAATTGAGTGGGTGGGCTTGCTTGGAGGTGTCCATTAAAGGAGACTTGGTGCCATTTTATCATGTGTGTCTACATGTGCATGATATATAGATATTACCTCTGTCTTGGAACGGGTAGGGTATAGGGGTCCAAATGAACCAAGGCATTCAGAAGGTGCTTTTTTGCTATCCAGTCATCCAGGAAGTTGATTCTTGGTCTTACCCAACATATTAGGTGGCATCTCTTTCTTTTAAAAAAATATTTATTTGAAGCAATGGGGTTAAGTGACTTTCCCAAGGTCAAACAGCTAGGCAAAGTGGCATTTCTTTCTGCCTACTTTTGCTCATGGATATATACCATTTCTGATCAAGAATCTCTTTTTTTTGCTTTGTTTTTGTTTCAGTTTTAGTTTCAGTTTTTTTTTTTTTGCAAGGCCATTGGCATTGAGTGACTTGCCCAGGGTCACATAGCTCTTAAGTGTCAAGTGTCTGAGATAGATTTGAACTCAGGTCCCAGACTCCAGGGCCAGCACTCTATCTTTTTTACCACCTAGGTGCCCCTCCAGCCAAGAATCTTGCAAGAATCATCTTGCTTCTCTGTCTATATCCACAATGCTGAGCCCAATGTTTGGTGAATACCAAAACCCTTAACAAAAACTTTCTCATTCATTTGTTCTTTCCATTCATTCACTGCCAGAATCTTATACAGAAATTTCCCATTTCCCTTTCCCTCCTTGCCAAGGCACCCTAGAACAACCCTGTGTCTCCTAGAGATGGTTTGCAGCTTTATTTTAGGCGATGGTTGACTAAGCTGCCAATTTAAAGGCTTCCACTGTCCATCAATCTCTTTTGCCCATTTGACATTTTTATTGCTCTTCTCTAACTCTTTCAGTTTGAAGAAACTCTGCTAAAGTCATTCATTTTCTCCTTTCATGTGTTCCCTGATCTTTGCTGTGCCTTGAATTTCAGTTCTGTGAACCATGACTTTTCTACTGCTTTGAAATAAAATTTCCTCTCAGAGGAGACACTATTTTATTTGAAGAAAAGAACTTGAAGCTTCTATGGAAAGTGTCATGAGGCATCATGAGGCAATGGAAAGAACCCTTAGTCTGGGATCAGAGGAAATGGAGCCATATCTTAGCTTTGACATGGTCCATGTGACCTTGGACAAGTCACAGACTCTATGGGTTTCAGTTTCCTCATCCGTAAAATTGACTTGGTGACAGTGAGACCTTCCTTTCAGTTCCAAATCTCAAGATCTTTGATGATGTAACTGGAAGTTGGGTCAAATTCCATTCATTGGGAGAGTGACTCAAGATTTGGTCCAGACTGGGTCTTGTGAGAAGCCAAGTGAAAGATGGGAAACAGAATCACACTGTTGGGATGCTACTGGGTATTGCACAGGTTTTTTTTCCTGACTCAATTGCTGTGTTAATTAGTCTTGCTAAATTATTTCCCCCTTCTTTCTTTTTAATTCTTTGTTACAAAAGATAGTTCCCTGAATGGGACGTGTTTGGGTGTATATTTGGAAATGAAATCATATTTTAAAAAACACTTGGATATTAAAAAATATCACTATCCTTTTGGTGCACATAGCCATACTTGTGGACTGGTCACTATCTCTGGGTTTACTGGGGTTCAGCTGGTCTCAGTTGAACTTATCTGTTAAAACCTGGGAATATCATTGCTAAGCCTCCCATCTCAAGTTTCATCCTTTTATTGACTTAAGCTTTAAGGAAATTGAGTGTCCCTGAGAAAATTTAGCTATGAAAATTGACTCCATGATCCAGAGCTCTGAACATTGCAAATGGTTATTCTCCTCTGATGAATCCATAAATGATCTGGGAAAGAAAGTGTGGGATACAAGTGGAGCTGGAAACTCCTATTCCTGATGCTCAGGAGTCCAAAGCACCATCTGCCCTTCCACAGGGAGGATGGAAGAAGAATCAGCCATGGGGAGCAGCCTGATCCCCAGGCTCTCTCAGCGTGATTGAATGGTGATGTCTCCCTGCCAGGTGCGTGTTCCAGTTGCGGGTCAAGCAGAGGAACCCAAAGGCCTTCTCTGGGTTCTAGATGAGGAGGTCAGGATCGAGGGCTCTAGTGACAGTGCTGTCATGGATCGTTTGTGCTTAGCCTTTGAGAAGAAGGAAGCTGGTACTGATGGTAAGAGCACGCGTGGGGGGGGGGGGGACCAGGCAGAGCTATTAGCTAGCATCATCACTAAAGAACCAACCTCCCTCCCTCCTTCCTTCCTTCCTTCCTTCCTTCCTTCCTTCCTTCCTTCCTTCCTTCCTTCCTTCCTTCCTTCCTTCCTTCCTTCCTTCCTTCCTTCTTTTAATTCATACAATAACCAACCAACTAGCAGTTGAAAGCATTCACTGATCATCTGCAAGACACTAACCATCTCCAATGCTCTAGGTAACTGGGTGGCACCTTGGATAGAACTCTGAACCTGGAGTCAAGAACACCTGGGCTCCAATGAAGCATTAATTACATTTTAGCATTATGACCCACCCTAGGCACCATTGTCTGTCTAAGTTTCTTCATCTTTAAAATAAGACAATAGTCCCAGGATCCTTGGGAGGCTTGAATGTGAAAACATCAGCATAGTGTCTGACACATAGTAGGTTCTTAATAAGTCAAAAAATCAATTAATGAATCAAATGATGGACAACTCATTAGTTCAGTGGGAGGAGTATTGTTATCCCCCAAGCTAGGAAGGCCAAATTCTGCTCTTCTTCTAGTGATGGACAGGAGGCAGGGGAGTGGTCTGTCGGCTCTCAGAGGGTCAACCTGACTGGGGGTCCAGAAGCTCATCTCCCTTGGTCTCTGGGACTGGTGTTTACAGGTGCCTCCATGCAGCCCACTCCTCTGCCAGAAGGAGGGGCTGCCTGATCATCTGTCATCATCACCTCTATCATCAGAGGTGCTACTATGCATTAGGTCACTGGGTTTTGTGTGAGAAACACTGCTTGGGGGTGAGTGCAACATCCTGTCATGGAGACCCCTTCAGCCTGGGAGTTAAGAGGGCTTGGGTTTGAATCTCAGCTGTTTCACTTCTCAGCTGTGGGATCATGGCCCACCTGCTTTATTTCTGTTTGTCTCCTTTGCATGAGCTAAGAGTGGACTCAGTGTCTGTCAAAAGCTCTAGACTATGTGTCCCCCAAACTGCCTCTGGACAGACTTGGCCATAGTTCAGAGAGCCCTGGCCTCAAGTCAGCCAGTCCTGGGCTTCAGTCCTCCTTCTGATGCTTCTTAGCTCAGGGACCCTATGAGAAAGTCATTTGAACTCGCCAAGTTTTCTCATCTATAAATGGAGATAAATATATCCCATTTCTCAGGGGTGTTATAAGGCTTAGATAAGATGGTACAGCTAAAGCACCTTGTAAACCTCAAAGTGGTTCACAGAAATATTTATTGCCACCATCATCATCATCATCATCATCACAGAGGAAGGACATGTCCCTTGTGGAGCAGACTTGGGTGTTAGAGGAAGACGACCCCATTAAAATGTATTCCATTTCTTTTTGTTTAATTACTGATTACTGATACAGAGAAAATAGGCTGTTATTGCTAGCTTCAAAGTCAACTTCAAAGGAAGCTTTGTCAGAGATGGCATTTAAAGAGGCTGATGAAAATTGCAGCTAGCTGATAGCTTGCCTTGGGGTCAAGGAGGTCCTGGATTCAAATCCTGCCTGACATATTTGCTTGATAGCTCTAGACTGTGTGGTCTTGAACAAGTCACTTAACCTATAAAATCCTGTTTTTAGTACTGAGTATTCCAAGAACATTTAAAGGGATTTGATGAATGATGGGCTCCCCCACCTGCAAGGGAAAGGAGGGTTTTCTGGGGAACTCCTTGTATGGCTGCCCAGTAACTGGCACATCCGTCCTGACCACAGAAGTTCCCCAAACTATCTACCTACCATACTGCCTTATCCTCAAGGATGTAGAAACTAGTGGCACTGGAAGGTTTGCTATTTCCCTGAGGGCAGAGAAGCTGCTCGTAGTCCAGACCTTTCTCCCTTCTCCCACCTCCCATCATTTCATATCTCCATCACATTGCCACAAACTGCCTGAAGCAGTTGGAAGGATCCTCCCAGCCCTGGCAAGAAGATGGCCCTATTATGAAAAAGAGATTGTTGTGCAAGGGCCCATGGGCAGGCTTTGAAGAAAATTAGAATCAGAAGATGACCAGAGACTTTGCAGATTCTGTCAACCAGTTACCCTATGAAGCCCCTTGACTGAATTAAATCAGATGGAGGGGGTTCTCAGATTAAATTCCTTTGCATCAGCATGGTTTCAGACTTCTTTGAAGTCCATTTCCCAAGCTTGTCCCTGGAAATCTCCCCTGTTGGGAATTCCCTAAAATATTCTGGCTTATATAAGCAGTTTTTCACTTTTTTTTTTGGTTCATACATCTGTCCCTTAGTATCTTTTTTATGGAAGTCTCTAGAAAAGTTACTGCATGCAGGTTTAAGACCTTATAGGAGTTAAAGTTGCTCAACACCCTATCTCATGGATCCACAGCAGTATGTTTACTCTATTCGTAACTGGAGGACACCATTCAGATCATGAGTCATTTTGCTCAAAAGACATTGCTGAACAAAAGAGAAAAACAAAGAAAGATCCCCAGTACACATGTAGTATAGTCTCCTGAAGGTTATCACACTACTAGTGGAGATCACACACACACTAGAGGTTATGGGTGACTAGGAAAGGCACTGGAAGAATGCTCATAGGAGATAATAACATCAGGGAGAATGGGAAGGGGAGCATGTAGAAAACTATGTGACCAGGGCCCACTTGTATAGGACATAGGGTAACATAGCTTTAATGCTGCAGAGATGTTCTCTGGTGATGTCAGTGTGCTCCCTGCTACTGGCAACTGAGTCTCTTGCTGTCATCTTGTTTCTCCTGAGTATCTTCTCTGATCTCAGAGTTTCAGAGCTGCTCCCTGTTATTCTGAGGCTTCAGTTTTTCAAGGCTATCTGCATCCTAAAGGCAGTGACTAGCAAGGCTCTCCCTGGCAAGTGCAGGTTGGGGTTTGTTTAGTGCAAGGCAAAGTTAACAAAAGATGGGAGAAGACTACGTTTGTCTTTTCTTTTGTATTTTGAATTTTCTCTCCTTGTATAGACTCAGGTCTTGGTCCCCAATAACTATGCACCAGGACTATAAGATGCCTTTCAGCATCTTTTAAATCACTATTATTCTATTACAATCATATCCTTCATTGATTCCTATATCTCTCAAGCTTCAATTAATTATTATCTGCCTACCGTAATCTGAATCATTCAAATATAACACAAAGATAAAAAACACTGTTCTTGCCCCCCTCCCATCTACTGGGTGACAGGGTGCATTCACTGGCTTAAGTATGTCATAGATTTTTAGATTAACCTTCTCACTGTGATAAAGATCACAACCCTCCCAACAACTCAGTGGACTGACCTCTAGAGTCATAACTGGGCCTTTGGACAACTCATGTGCAGTCCATCACCAGAACTGTTCTTGAAGTCTCTCCAACTCAGAGAGCGACCCTGCCAGGGGCTGTGCTCTGTTAGACCACCTGAGCCACTTGCATGCCAGAATGAGGATTGGTACTTCACTGGAGGACACATACTACAATGGATGAGACCAGGGAGCAATGGAGGTAAAAGGAAGACCCCAAAAAGATTGCTTGAGGAAAATCTCAGGAAGGAGAAAACCCTTTCTGCAGTGGGAATCATGGAAGGCTTCCTTGGGAAGGTTTGAAATGAAACTTGAAGAAAGAGAAAAATTCAGAGAGGAGAGGAAAAGAGAGGGAGGGTATTCCAGGCTTGTAGTAGAGTGGGGGAGAAAAGATGATCTGAAAGGATGTGAAGAGAGGGGAGGATAGGAGCAAGGGAAGGCTGGGGCATGAATAATTCATCTGATTAAAATATAGATGACAGGAGGTTAGATGACATGAACCTCCTCTTGCTGCTGCCTTTATTATTATTCATTGTATTGAGGAAGGCCTTCAATGACAGACTGAAAAAGTGTGATGTTAATCAATCAGCATTAATTAAACACCTACTGTATTCAGACAGCATGAAAGGTTCTGGATGTGGTCCAACTTGTGAGTTGGGCAGGTTATATGAGAAGGAGGGATTGGAGGAAGGAGAGGCTGATGGTAGAGAAGTCAGTGGGAAAGGCAAGGCAAAGGACCAGCTGAGAAGGGAGGAGCTTCAGGACTTGAACAGTGGCCTAGGGCTGGGGGGAGACAAGGAGTTGGAGTCAAAAATATTGTGTAGCTGAGGGAAAGGGAAGAGTCAAGGGCAACTGTGATGCTGGAGCTTGCATAACTGGAGTTCTCTGAACCTCCTCCACAGTTCTTATTTTTCTCCTCAAAGCAGAGGGTTTTATTTATTTGTATCTCTCAGCTCTTAAAACAGTGATTGGCTCTGAATAAACACTTTTTCATTCATTCATTCATTCATTCATTCATTCATCCATCCATTCATCCATTTATCTGTTCACATTCATCCATCAATTGTTTCTGGTCTTTTTTGTTGCCTTTTTGGGTCCTTGTTCTTGAAGAAGACCATGGCATCAGGGAAGTGAGACCATGACACGCACAGGAATTGGATTTGAAGGGGGGGCAGGGGAGCTGGGCTAAGTCACCAGCTGCACTTTCTCCTCCCGAATCATCTGGGTCCAGTGATCAGATCTGGACTGGAGATGGACTTGGATGGGAGGCAATCAGGGTAACTGATGTGGTTCTTTGTACACTTTATTCTAGAGCACCTGGTATTCTCTATAGCAGCCAATTTAAGACTATCCCAGCTTCTTGGTTCCTCCCATGTGCACCGGAGAGATCTCAGGCAAATCATTTAATTCCCCTCTGGGCCTCAGTTTCCTCCAAAATAAAATGATATACTGGTTTAGCTGCTTCTAAGGGCCCTCCAAGCTATAGAGAAGTATGGTCTATTTTAGAAAGATTTTTCACAAAAGGATTAAAATTAAAGATGTTTTGGTAGAGGAAGGGGTGACAAGTTATTCCGGAAATTTAGTTCTGTGGATGAGTTATTTGTGGATAGAGAAAGCTAAACTTGGAGTCCAGAAGGTGGAACAAATCTTCCCTCCAACATCGACAGGGACTTACCTGAGGCAGTCATCTGATCTTGCTGAACCTCAGGGGCCACATCTGCTAAATGGGAATTATCCTACCTTTAGGAAGGATTTCACAGGTTTTAGTGGGATGTGGTATGTGCCTGAGCCTGTAATTATGTGTTCTGCTCTCTGGTTCAGAACCACCTGCCTTCCGTAAGTGTGAACACGGTCTTCAGTTTGAGATCTCCCACCAGTTGGGCCAGGACCCTGTGCGCTATGACCTCGGCGGGTGGATCCAGAAAGCCAAGCCCAATCTCTCAGCCCTGAACGCTATCCAGGTCCTGAAGCAGTCTAGCAGGTGAGTATTGTGGGAATATGCAAAGGGAGAGATGGGGGGGATCCAGGCTGGGTTGGGGGAACCAGCAAAGCCTCTGAGCAGTACTGGCCTATTCCTGGGGTTCATCTACACCCCATCTCCTGTATACTGCTCCAGCAATAATAACCAGTAAATGAGAATCATTCTGGGGATAACATCTCCCCTTAATGAAACAAGAGCCTTCACTTGAATTGAAAGTTGTAAAATGTTTCCCTGGGGCGAGAGTGAAGCTGACAGAGGAGAAAACTGCCCTTTTTGGATTGTGGGGAGAGGGAAGAAAAAAGGAACTAAATATAGCTTTCTCCTCCTTGCTTTTCATTAAATCTGAAAGGAGATGATGTGGTTGGAATCACATTTGTGGACATTTTGGAAGTGGGAATCATAAAGCTGAAGAGATGTGTTTTGTAGCATTAAAAAATTGTAGGCTTCTCAGTGGTTGGGCTATTTCTGAGGTGCTGGCCACCAGAATGAAGCTTCCAATGAGCTTGGTCCTGGGAATGAGGAAAATTGGTGGTTGCTCTGTGACTGCCTCCACAGATACCACAGGGCCCATGGTGTTTGTGGTGGAATAATTATAAAGTGAATTTCTGGGGATCTGGCATAATGACTAGTGGGCTGTTCTTGGATTCAGGGAACCCAGGAGACCTGGGTTCAAAAGTACATGTTGCTCATGTTCCAGGGGACTCCTAAAATATACACTATATTAAGGCGTGTGCATAGGAGAATGCGTGTGTGTGTGTGTGTGTGTGTGTGTGTGTGTGTGTGTGTGTGTGTGAGAGAGAGAGAGAGAGAGAGAGAGAGAGAGAGGAAGAGGGAGGGGGGACAGGTAGACTCATACATTGGGGACCATGATGAACCTCATCTTTGGTCAGAAAGATACATTGAAAAGTGTTTGGCTGGTTCAAGGTCCAACCCCACCCTTTTTGCTGCCCAGGAGCTCCTCTAAGGGAAAATGAGCCTTTATTGAATGACCTACTATGTGCAGGGTGCTGCTCTGGCTTGGGCATAGGAAAACTAAATGAGGAAGGATCCCTGACTTCAAGGATATTATCATCTACTAAACCAGTGAGTTATTCCCAGAGGAGTGAAACCTGGTGGTCTTGGGACTGCATGAATATTGACTGACTCCTACACCCAGAGGGGGGTTTCCTTTTGTTGAAAGGAGCCTAGACTGAGAAACATCCCAAGGGCCAGACTGTGCATAGGGGAGCTGTTGTTTGTCCTTCCTTGGAAAAAGACCAATGACTTCATGACTGAAGTCTTGACTCATGAATTGGATTTCATTGAGGCAGAACTGGTAAAATCATTAGCCTATCTCCTTCCAGAACCATCCAAGGCCATCCTAGGCCATCACCAATTGTGGTAGGGGACAATGCCCCTGAACCGGAGTCACTTCTTTATGGCCATGCTGGGGCAGCGGCCCCCCCGGTCCTCCCTCTTGGAGACTCCAGATTCTCCTCACTGGAGATAGTCTTTGGGGAGCAACATCTAAACACGCTTCACTTGTCTCAGCAAACTCCGGGGAAGAGGGATTAAATTTGTTCCTCTTGGCCCCAGGGGAGAGAATGAGGAGATCTCTTCATACACAGAATCTATAAATTTTCTTTTAGACTTATCCATCTCCCAAGAAAGGGTTCAGATACCTTCAGAATCAGAAGATGCCCAAGTTCCTTCTTCCTTATTTAACAGAGAAGGCAACGTTAGGACAGTGGCAGGAGGGTGGATTTTGGAATCTCAGACCTGAGACTGAATCCTCTGCCAGCCCCTTAATCTCTGGGTGACCTTGAACAAGTCACCAACCTCTCTGGTCCCCTGACAGTGACCATAGACATGAGGTGCTCCCTCAGTAGACCCTATGGGACAGAAGACAGAAAACAACGAAGGCCCTGAATTCCAATCCTGCCTGTCACTGATGGTGTGACCTTAGACCTGTCACCTTCCACTCTGGATCTTTGCTCCTGTAAAGATGAGGTTGCAAGCCTCGCTGTCCATCAGGGCGGACTCCTCTCTGTCCCAGCACTAATCGCCTCATCTCAGCCTTGCTATGCTTGTATTTCAAATGAAATGAGATCCAAGCCATTGTTAGTCTCTGTACATCTGCCATCCATCCAACTTGCTATTAAAACACCTTCGGCTCATTTAGAGAAGACTCATTTTGCTAATGACCCTAATAGCCATTTGGGGTAGGAGATGGAGATGGATCGGTGTCTCCCAAGGAGGAGGAGGAGGAGGAGGGCTAATTATCATCTGTGGGCACGATCGCACCTTGGCTCCATGGGAGCCTGGGGCCACATGCTAATTCCTTTTGGATCTCCAAATGTATCAGTGGACATAGGTCTCTGCTCTTTTCATAGGAGAATCACCCAGTCAACTCCCTCATTTTTACAGATGGGGAAAGTGAGGCCCTAAAGGTTGTGTGTTATAACACAGAGGGGATGTTTGAGCCTTACCTGTGGGGAGACTATAAAGCAGACTTTTCCTTGGAGACCCGGTTGAGAAGGACAGTAGAAGGAGAAGTGAAGTCAGCCCTGAGAGCTGAGTGTGAATTCTTCAGCAAATCTTCCAGACTCCTCTGGTCTTCTATTTTTTTAACCTATAAAATAAGGAAGGTGGACTTAGGAGGTCTTTAGGGTCTCTTCTAGCTCTAGATGCATAATCCTCTGTGAATAAGTGCGCGCGTGCGTGTGTGTGTGTGTGTGTGTGTGTGTGTGTGCATGTGTGTGAATCCAACCTTAGATTCTTCTTGGCTATCTAGCCATGGACAACATGGCCCTGAGCCTCAGTTTCTAAATTTGTAAAATGTGGATAATGTTGCCTCTACTTCCATAATTGTCGCAAGGAGCCAATGGGATAAGGTATCAAGGTGCATGATGTGTAAATGGTTACCATCACATCACCAAGAGGCAATGTGGAGGAATAGCTAGGAAGTCAGTCTGAGAGTCAGGAAGAGCTGGGTTCTAATTCTTACCTCTGCCATCCGTGGGTTGTGACTGAGCACTGAACCTTGTTATGCTCTAGGTAGCTCAGAGAGGATGCTAAGCTCCAGGAGTTTTCAATTGACTTTAGAGAAGGATGTTTTCTTCCCTGGAAGTCTTATACCTCAGGGCAAGGCCAAAAGGTTGGTGTGGTTGTTTAAGTCTTGTCATTGTGGCTCCTGATGTACTTAGTCATGGTCAGGTTCTAGAATACTCAGCCCAACCAATTCAAGTCAGCTCCTGCTGTATGGATAGAAAGACCAAAAAATGAAGCAGCCCCGCCTTACTGGTGCTTCCATCCTACTCCAAGGACTCGGCCTGCACCAGTAGGAGACACGAGACTTTTACGCCTCTGAGCAGAGAATAGTGGGGTGGGAGGAATCAATAAAAAAGATGGGACTAAGGTCTGGGGGACACTAATTGTAAAATCAATTTTAAGCTGGAAGGTGCCTAGGAGGTCTTTAGGACTAACCAGGTGAACAAAGTGATGTCTAGAGAGGTCAGAGCAAGAAAGGACTTTAGGTGAACCATCTGGTTCAATCATGATCCAGTTTACAAATGGGGAAACTGAGGCCAACCCCTCCTTTTACAGATGAGGAAACTGAAGCTCAGAGAGATGGTAGGTTAGATCTAGGGTTGACAGAGATTTTAAGGATCACCTGGTTCACATGCCCATCCACTCCCTATTTTATAGATGAGGAAAATGAGTCCCAGTTTGGTTAAAAATATCCAGAATTAGAAGGGACCTTAGAAGTCATTTAATTTGGTCTGTTTATTTTCCTGATAAGGAAGTAGGGTGATTTGCATAAGGTCACACAAGCAGAAAGTGGTTGAGATGAGATGGGAACCTTGGACTTCTGACTCCAGATCGGACATTTTCTAGTGCTCTGTAGCCTAATCTAAGCCTCGCCCTATCATCCCGAGATGAACCCTCCTCCCTGGAGAGTTCACACTGTGACCGTCTGAGTTGGATTTCCATGACTTTGGGAGAGATATTGACCTCTGAGTCTGAGATGGGATGGTTTATCCAGAGTCTGATGTCTCATTCCTGGGGATGTGAACCTTAAAATCAGGATTTGAGACCTGGCTCTGCCAATTTGTAAAGATTTCCTAACAGTTGCCTTGGAAAAGGAGACTGCAAATAATGTCATCCCCATTGGGGAAACTGAGGCAAGATGCATGTGCTGAACATCCAGCCCTTGGTTCCTTGGATTCTTATTTTGTAAAATGTTGGTGAAAGTATTTATGAATCCTCCTTCCCAAGGTGGTTGTAAGGGAATCTCTGTAAAAGGTAAAGAATACTGTAAACTGGAAAAGACTGAAGTATTTTGTAAGCAAAGCATTGTTCTTAGCATATTGGTCCTACAGCTTGGCTTGCCTTGGTGATGACCACTGGGGACCCTGAGAGCCTTCTGAGGTGAGGGACAAGGTGGAGGATGGGACAAGCTTCTTGCTCTACCTCTGAGCAGGGTCAGCTGGGCCGAGGTGCTCACCATCCTTTGTCCTCCATCCTTCCTTTGATGATGGTGCCTTTCCTCTCCCCAGGGAGGACCTGAGCAGCTTGTTCCTGCCCCGCTCCAAAGTGCCCCCCGTCTGCCGGGCAGTGGCTGGCATGGAGGGCTGCTCCCAGCAGGCCTTGCAGCGGGTCGGTTGTGTGAGGAAGACGTTTGCAAGTAGCTTAGCAGCCGTGAAGAGGAAGGCTGTGTGTACCCAGGTCATCCTCCAGATGGTGAGCCCGCCACAGCTGCACTCCGATTCCTCTCCTTCTCCTTCCTTCTGTGGGCAGTTCATGCTGAGTTGCAGGAAGCAGCTGACCAGAGAGTGGGAGGGAAAGTGTTCTCTAGTGCTGAAAAATTTGGCCACAGTGCCTGAAATTCCACCATTAAACCCTGTTTTTAATTAGGTTATCGAAGGTTCCCATTTATGTAGTGCTTTCTAAGTGCCAATTAGTAATTCATTTGATCCTCATTATAACCTTGGGAAGTAGGCCTTATCATGATGTTTATCTTACAGGTGAGGAAACTGAGGCAGGAGATGTTAAGTGACTTGCTCAAGGTCATCCATCTAGTTAGTATTTGGGTCAAATTTAAATTCATATTTTTCTGAGTCTGGATCCATATGCTGTGCCACCTAACTGACTCACCACTAGGGGAGGATGCAAGGAAACCTTATTTTTAGTGTCTTGCAAACCAAAAAAGTAGTTACATCAGTGCTAAGTGCTATTGTTAATAATGATGATGATGATGATGATGATAATGGAGACTGGTTGACCACTTGTAGAATGTGCTATAGAAGGGTTTCCTCTCTGGGGCTGCATTAAACTTGTCAACCACTGTTTTCCCTCCCAATTCATCTCAGGCATCGTCAGTCCTGACTTGAGCTCTGTAACTAAATATCCTCTATTTTCTCCAGTTTGGAGCATCTTGGATCTCAGGGTAGGCTTACTCTTGGTGTGTAGTTTTCAGAGAGGGAGAAGAGTATAGAAAAAAACCTATGAGATAGTCCCCCTTCCCTCATGGTCCAGGGTAAGGACTTAATCTTTTGGGGGGACCTCAAGGCGGAGCCATCTACAGGGTGAGATAGCTTCCAGTGAAATAGTGAAGACATCTAGAAGATGGGGAGGGGAGCCGGAATGGAAGCTCTTAGAGGGCAGGGTTGGTGTCATTAATATCTTTGTATCTGAGGACCTCTTCACACAGGACTGGTCCCTAATACATGCTTCCTGCCATTAAATTGAAGGTCTTCCCTTCTTTCTCTTAATTGAGTCACATCTAATCCTGACCTCTCTCTCTCTCTTTCTTCTATGTCTCAGGATGCTTTGATCAATGTGATCAAACGGTCCCAGCTACACTTTATCCACTGTCTGGTCCCAAGATCAGGATTGGAGGACAGAGGAGGGAGTGCCTCTCTGGCCCCGGCCCCCAGAGAGCACCCCTTGGACATCTCCATCCTTAGGGTTCAGCTTGCTGGGGCTCAGATCCTAGATGCCCTGAGATTGCACCGCATTGGTAAGTGACCTAGCTCTGGGAACCAGAGTCCAGAGTCTCTTCTGCCTCTAATTCAAGACTATTGGTGCCTGTCTTTACAGAGAAGAAAACTGAGGCCCAGGGAGTCTGAGCCACCTGCCCAATCTCATTTGGCAAATTGGTAAAAACTAATAGCTTAAATAGGTCCCATTTCTAGGGAGCTTTAGGGTTTGTGAAACATAATCTTAATATAACCATGGGGAGTATCTTGAGAATAAAGAGGCTTTGAGAGGGGACAGTGACTTGTCCAGGGTCACACTGGCAGTTTCTGCCATTCCTGAGTCTGCAGTCAAGGACTTCTGACCCCAAGTGGAACATTCTTTCCCAGGGCTCCCCCAGTTGATGCTGTCAGACCTGGGATAGGAACCCACACCCACCTCTCGGACCCTCTGGGAGCCTTCCTTTCATGCCCTATTTCCTCTTATATAGACACAATCTTTATCTTCTACTTTTCCCAGAAGGATGCCCCAGTCTTTGGGTTTCCCACTTTGTTTGTGGCTCCTCCCCACATTCAACATTTATTTTGTCACATCCCATGGGAAATTGGCACTGCTCAGAGGAACGTCTGGGTCTGATTGCCAGCCCCCCCCACCAAGGGACCACCCACCCTGGGCCTTCCTCCCCCCCATGCAGCATTCCTGCCCCTACGCAGCTCATTCAGCCAGGCCTGGTGCGAAAGCAATGGTGCATAGTTCCCTGGGGGCAATTATAAAGCCATTCAGGTGAGAAGACCACTATTTGCTGGCTAGGCCCCCTGAGGGAGAGAGTTGAGACTTTATATGGTTCTTATTCTGTGACTGAACCTGGGCTAAGCACCTTTAACAAATTTATCTCACGGGATCTTCGCATCAATGTCTGGAGATAGATGCTTTTATTATCCTCATTTTATAGTTAGGGAAACTGAGGCAGGTAGGTAAAGTGCCTTGGTCAGGATCATAGACCAGAGGCTGACTTGGAAGTCTCTTTGACTGTAGGACCTATCATTCTTATCTAACAATCTTACTGCTGGTGGCAGGTCCCCCATCCAAGGGTCACCTGGAGTTGCAGAAGTTGGGACTAGGGTCTGTGAAAGCCTCTGGACTGAGGAAGAAGGCAGAAAGGGGGCTTCTGGGCCATAGACACAGACATGAGGCACATGAGACCTTTCTGCGTGTATTCTGCTAAGTGGGTAGGACCTCAGGGCCTAGGATGAGAGGTGGCAAGTTTGCCTTCTTAAGAAGGCAGCCTGGGAGTGGTGCTTTAGAGATGGCAGATAAATAGGCTAGCCTTGGTGGCTCAGTGGTTGGCATTCAGAATACCTGAGTTCAGATCTAGGTTCAATACTTCCAGCGTGTGCTGAGGGGCAAGGCTCTCTGACTCAGTTTCTTAACATGTAAAATGATAATCCTAGCCCCCGTTTCAGAAAAACAAGTTCAAATGCTTCTGCCTTCAGGAAGCCTTCCCTGTTCTGTGTGGGTGGGTGGTGGAGTTCTCCTCTGCAGCCTAGCCCCTCTCTGATGTATTAGGATCAGAATTTCAAGATTCATAGATTTGCCTCTGAAGGGAGCCTCAAGGTCCCCAAATCCAGTCCTTTCCTTCTAGAAACAAGATGCCTCCAGGATGGGCAAATCCACACATGGATTAGGTCCCTGTTATACTCCAGCCTTTGTGTTAACCATCCAGTCACCCAGATCAGACTAGAGGTGGGATTTGAACCCAGATCCCCTGCTCAGAGCATATGGTCCTCCTATTGGGCTACTTCAATTTCTATTCCATCCCTGAGGGCTCTGCCATAGCAGGGCTCCATGCTTCTTGTGGTTATTCTTGGTCCCTGCCCAGGCCACAGGCATTCCTTCTCACAAAAGACATTGTTGTCCTTGTTCTGATTGGAGCTGAGCCCGCAGTTCTTTTATCCTTCTGTCCTCCAGAGATTAGAGTGAATTTATAAAATTGCAAGATTCAAAGCTGGGAAGGACTTCAGACACCATCTAGTCCAGTGCCTCATTTATGGATGAGGGAAATGGGAGCCAGAGAAAGGGAAATGAGCTCCCCGAAGCCTTAAAGGGAACAGGAGGGGGGAGTGTGGTGACTGGAGCCAAGTCTTTCCACTCCAGATTGGGTTCTAGCCCCCTCCCCCCATTGAAGCCAGTCTTCCTCAGAGGAAAAACCGGGGCTGCGGATATGGCAGATGGGAGGCTAATGTCACAGTCCGTGTGACCGTGGGCAAGTCACTTCTCATAGAGTCCCAGGAACTTCTCTAAGAATATAAATTGCAATCAGTTGAACAACTGGTCAGCAACAAATAATAAATATGCCAAGAAGCTGGAGCTATGGGGAATAGGTAGGTGGAGGGGTTTGTATTTAGATTGAAGAAGACTCAAATTCAAATCCTGCATCACATGATTTCTAGCTGTGGGGCTTGGGAAAAAAATCTATTTACCTCTTCAACCTCTGTTTCCTCATCTGTAAAATGTGAAGGCTGATCTCTGTAGTTTCTAAGATGCTTTCCAGCTCCATTAATGATCTCATTAATGTATAAGGCAAAAATAGTCCCTTGCCTGAAAGAAATTGCATTCTAATTGGGAGATAACATGCCAAAGAAAAAAGCACATACAAGAGACAGTCAGAATAGATGGAAGGTGACCTTTAAAGGAAGGGTCTAGCCACTGGTGGATGAGGAAGGGCTTTCTGCTGAA
The DNA here is from genome assembly GCF_037893015.1 of Macrotis lagotis. NCBI lineage: Eukaryota > Metazoa > Chordata > Mammalia > Peramelemorphia > Peramelidae > Macrotis > Macrotis lagotis. Next base: position 686,101,142 of record NC_133666.1, read on the forward strand.
GGTTTTGGAGATTCTCATTAGTATCTAAGAAGGAGCTGCACACAGATGGTGTGGAAGAACAAAAAATACCCTAGAGACCTTTGATTTCTGCAGATTCCCTGATGCAAATTGCAACAAGAAGATAATTTACAGCCTTAGAGAATGGAGGAGCCATTGACCAGTGAAGAGACTGAGTATCAGAAACTACATCAGCCCCAGTCCTTTCCGACACCAAATCTACCCCCTTTATGGTCAAGTCTGGGTTGGAACCTTGGCTCTGATGTGGAATTGCCTCCAGTTTCCTTAGTTCAGCTCTCTGGGGTCCAGAGTTTCTTCTCTCCAACCAAAGGGTCTGGGAGAAGTGATTGTTAAGATTTCTTCTGTCTCTAAAGCAATGATTTTTCTTTGGAAGTCAACAATGGCTTCGGGCATGGCTGAAAATAACAAGATCAATGGCTCATGTATCTGAAGCTGGTTGAAAACCCTTCATTTTATAGCAGAAGAAACAGGAGCCTGGAGAAGGCAAATAATTGGTCTAATTGGGTTATGTAAATGGTCATTCTAGAGAGGACCTCAGATGCCCACTGTGACCTCTGCTTCAGAGATGAGATCCACAGAGAGAACGTGGAATGCCTGGTCTATGGGGGATGTCAGAAGTGAGATTTGAACTCATGCCCTCTGAATCCAATCCAGGACTCCTTCCATAGTGCCACTCCCTACCTCTCTGCAGCTCTTGGACTCTGGGGATTTTGCTTTGGGCTGGATCTCTATTTGTTGAAACCAAGCAAGGGTGGAGAGATGTCCTGATGCTCAGTCTGGATGCCACCCAGCCCTCTGCCTCCTGCCTCACTGTTGTGTTTTTAATAGATACATCTCAATGGGGTTTTTTGATGAGCATTCTGAGGGTACCCTACAAACAAGGCGAGAGCTGCATTCCCTTATTGATTTCCCATCCATCTGCAGACTCAAGTGGGATATGGCAAGAATGCCTCAGGGGAAGTGTTCAAAGATCACCACTGGTGGGTTTGCCTAGTACCTGGGACTATTGCTTGATGACATTAATGCAATGCTTGCCTCACATCCTGTATTAGAGGGAACATGGAGGAGCTGATAGGATTTTGGAATGGAATCAGAGAGTCCTGAGTTCAAATCCAGCCTCTGTCACTTATCATCAGTGTGACCCTGGGCATCCCCTAACCTTTTGTAGCCTCAGTTTCCTCAATAATAAAATATATGTGGGGTAATAATAGTCATATGGGACCATTTATAGAATGCCTGGTCTAGAGACAGGATGACTCATCTTCTACTCTGGTCTCAGATACTTCCTAGTTGTGAGACCTTGGCCAAGTCACTTTATCCTATTGGCCTCTATCAAATGAACTGGAGAAGAAAATGCTAAATCACTTCAATATCTTGGCCAAGAAAACCCCAAATGGGATCATGAAAAGTCAGACTTGACTAAAAAAAATCAGAAAATCTTTAAAAAATTGTCCAGGATTTCAAAGATCATATGAGACAATAGTTTTAAAGTGTTTGGTAAACTTTATTGTGCTAGATAAAATGATAGTTCTTGTTTCTGTGGTTTTGTTTGCCCCTTGTGGACACGCAGGGCACCCACAACACAATCATAGGTTTAGAGCTGAAAGGGACATGGAAGATCATGAGGAGACCAGATATGGTGACTAGTCCAAGATCATGCAGTTTATGTTTGCGATGGGATTTGAACACAAACTCTTTTCCTTGCTTCTCTAGGGTTTTTTTTCTTTTTGTTCCATGCTCTCTGCCTTCTTTTTCCTCTTTCACAATTTGTACCCATTATTTCCCTCCAGGGTCATCTCAAAACCCCCTTCTTCAGGGAGCTTGCCTTGCTCACCCAGGTCCTACTAAAATCATTTCCTTTTGTTTCTTCTCCTGGGTTGTGGGTTGTATGAGTCCTAGAGCCGACTTGCTGCATTTTCCAACAGGCTTATGGCTCCATTTTCTTTTGCCTTCATTCCCAGGTTACACAGACCATATGGGGTTCACTCGATTCCGACGACGGTTCCAAGGTCTGGCTCCAATGTTTATGAAGAAGCTTTTGCTGCCCCATGAGAGAATGGAGGAGAGAAAGGTAGGGGATAACTCATGGAAGGATTGAGGCTGGGGAGATGCTTTGGGAAGCCCAGCTGAGGCTCTCACCAGTTCAGAGCTTTGGAGGTAGACTGGTTACAACCTTCTTGGGCAACTCTTAATATGCACTTGCTGTTTGGCCAAAGACAAATCACCTAACCTCTTTGGATCTCAATTTTCTCATCTGCAAAATGGTTATGATACCTAACTGAAAGGGTTATCATGAAGCTCAGAAATGATCATGTTTTTAAAGGAATGGGATAAGCTTCTTGAAATGTTGAGTCATTCCATTGGTTCCCAATCCAGGTCTCTCTCCTCTCACCCCAGGGCTCCCTGTGCTCCTAAACTTCATCCTTGGATCCCCAAGGATCAAAGGTCCTTTGGTTCAAGGTGAAATCAGTCTTGGGTGAGTGGAAAAATCCAAGTGAAACTCATTTGATTCTGAGCTGGGGGAGGAGGGGTGACTTTACAAATTCTCTTACAAATGTGGTTTACTGCAGTAGAGATTTTCGGGGGCAATGAAAGTAAACTCCATCCTGCCTCTTATGAAAAAGCTGATAAATATGCATTGGCTGTGAAACTCCGTCACAGCATGCATTAAACATGAACACGGGCTCACTTGGGCAAACGGTTGGAGCCTGTGTGCAAATTCAGTTAAGACCTCACGATAGAATTAGACATGTCTGACAGGCAGAAAAGGTCAGTATTGTTATTAGATAGCGAACGGAGGGAGGGGAAGTGGGGGCCAGATCACATCCTCTGGGTTCTGGGTCCAGCCTACCCTTGACATTACAGCACGGGCTTTTTTAACTCTGTAATTGTGAATCAGCAAGTGTTGGCATCCTCCAGACTTGTCACTTCTGAGTATTTTTGTTTTGATGGAGGAAGAAGCCATATCTGTGCCTCACCTTACCTCTTCCTCCTAATAAGCTAATTTAGTATTAGAAAGGACCTCAAATGTCATCTAAGTTCAAACTCTTTGTTTATTGATGAAAGCTCACTGGTGACACAAGGAACAAGTCTTCTGGTCCTAAGTATGGCATTCTTCCTAATGGAGGTAGTGCAGAGGAAACTGGCCTCAGGGAATCTAACTCCTTAGTCCCTCTATGAGCTAGACCAAGGTGATTAACCTGCTTCCTACTCCCTAGAAATATAGAGGGTAGTCTGGATCACCCCTGAGGTCCCCTTGGGCTCAGAGTGAGTGATTTAACTGACCAAACCTCCACATTTCTATTAATCTTTGTGACTATTAAGGGGTCTCCTCTTGATAATCCTGATAACAGGGCAGCAGTTTCCAAATCATCACTTTTGGCTCCTTTGTCTAGACTCGGGACTCTTGGGAGGGAGCTCCTTTGTTAGTGAGGCTATTGATGTCCAAACTAGGCTTCAGCTAGACCAGCCACCTTGTATGGAGGTGAACTGTCTTGTGAATCCATGGATTGGATTTGACCTTGGCCAAATGTCTGGTGCCTGTGGGCTGGAGAGTGAGAGGGGCTATGTAAGGAGGGAGTCAGGGTGCCTCAATCCTCATCAACAGATATTGGTTACCTGAGAACACACTTCTGCCCAAGGGAGCTCAACAGTGGTCATTCACAAAGGAGGATATTTCACTGTTAAGTGGCCTCATGTTGACTCTCGGCTCCCCTCCTTCCAACCCTGAAATGTTGTGACTCAGTGATTCTCTGAAGTCTGGAATCATTTGCGCATGAGAGTGATCCTGATAGACCCTTTGCTATTGGTTCACAATGCATTTGAACATTCAGAGGGATCCTCCCTTAACCTTCTGTAGAACTAGACTCATTGGAGGTTTGAACCCATAAAAGGGGTTTTTACAAAATGTGTTGTTGAATGAAAGAAACTGAAATGAACTAAACCTTAGAATACAAGGGTTGGAAGGCCTTGAGAAAAGGGAATGTCAGAACTGAGAGGGGCCTTAGAACAGGGGATGTCAGTGCTGGAGGGGTCTTGGAACAGGGGATGTCAGAGCTGAGAGGGGCCTTAGAACATGGAATGTCAGGACAGGGAGGAGTTTTGAAAATGACTTAGACCAACCGTTCCTTTGCACAACCAAGGAAATTGGGTGCTGAGGAGTGCAAGGGCACAATTTGAGCCCACCCAGAGAATCAGTGACTGACCCAGAACCCAAAGGCAGAAAGTAGAAACTGAAACCCATCTCCCATGGAGTTTAATCAGAGGGTCCCAAAAGACCCCTCATTCAAAAACCACATCCTTGATTGACCACTGAATGTCCTGAGGTCAGTCTTGAAAAGGTCTTCTTCTGGGAATGTCTTGCATTTTTACCTTGGGGGAAGCCCTCTAGAGACACGAGGAAGGGTTGATTGTTGAATTTTTGCTGCACCTTGGAAATGGAATAAAAGTTTCAAATCAGGACTTGACTTGTGTTTACAGGAAATCATTTGCTAACTATTAACCAGCATAAGTTGCTAGCAGGTGTTAACATTTACTAGTCATTGTCATCTAAGGATTAAAGAGACTGTTCCCCTAAACTTCTTATGATGGAACTATTGTGACAGAGGGGAGAAGGTAGGAAGCATTTTCCCTCCCATTTCTCACTTTCTTTGTTGTAAGGTCTCTTTCATCCTTGACATTTTGATAAAGGAGAGAAAATCCTAGTATAAGGTAAAAAACATAGGAAATAGAGTTTGAAAACCAGAAACTAATTGATGATCTTGACTTTGATTCCTGGGAAAAATTCTAGAAGGGATCATGAAAGGAATGGCTGGGGAGGCAGCCTGGTACCATGAAAAAGGCCTTTGGAAGCCGAGGACATGGATTTCTGGACCTTGGTTCCTCTTCTGTAAAAAAGAAGAGGTTAGACTAGATGCCCCCCGACGATATTTTCTGATTCTAGATCTAGGAGAGTCTGAGCCTGTGATCTTAGAAAGCGAGGTGGTGACACCAACAGCTAACACAGCCCCTCATCTCCTAACAAAGCTCTCTTCTTTTATTGAGGATGAGGTTGGTTGATGAGAGCTTTTAGCTTTCAGCCAGATATCTCTGATGTCCATGAAGAAGATGGAGAGAAAGACAAAAATGGAATCAGATCTGTTCATCTAATTCAGAACGGATGGAGCCATAGGATCTCCCAGCTTTTAACATTGCTTGTTCTAAGACCCTTCCCACCACTGACATTCCATCTTCTAAGGCTCCTCCCAACTCAGTTGCAGTTCAAAAGCCCCTTCCAATTTGACATTTCTTCTTCTAAGGCCCCTCCCAGCTCTGTTGTTGAATGTTCTGGGAGCCTTGTGTTCATCTGTGATTCCCTGTGTAAGGTATGAAGACAACTCTGGTTCTGCAGGTTGCCATGTAATTAAGAGATGGGTGGATCTGTTTGTGTTCCCCAAAGCCCTTGTTTTCCTACTGTAGCAATTCATTTTCAATGCCATCTTCTCTCTTACCAAATGCTTTACATCCTGTTGATTCATTATTCTCTTTTCTCCTGGCTGAGTTTCTCCAGTGATGTCTTGTCTGGGATGCTCAGTCTGTTCGCTGTTGGGATGTCTGCTTGGATGCTCTCATGGAGGATCTCTGAGAAGACAGGGAGGGAAATCTTGGCACTGAATGTCAGAGAAGTCACCATGAAGATGGGGTCACAGGAGGATGCTTCCACCATGATTTCAAATTCTCTGCTCACAGTAAATGAACTTCTCATTAGTTAATAGAATAAATACTTGAGAGTGAGGATTCCCAATCTAATTGCTCTGGTCCTTGCATCATGCTATCAATAGAAAGCATCAATCAAGAAGCATCCCCATTCTGGCTACTCTGCTTAGATGACGTTGGTACTGCTCTCTTGGGTTCAGAACAGGTTTTTCCATACTTGGCCCCCTTGGATTCTCACAACACCCTTCTCATGAAGGGGCTACATTATCATGCCCATTTTTCAGATGAACAATATAAGGATCACAGAGGTGAAATCACATAGCTTTTGCGTGTCTGAGGGGAAACTCCCCAGACTCCCCAGATTTTCTTGTTGTGTGTTGTGATCAAAACCAGTGGCTTCAGATCCCAAACTCAGATGCTTATTCTATGTATGACCTTGGTGGGTCATTTTTCTCTAGACCTCAGCTTCCTCCTCTGTAAAATAAAGACTTTGGGTGAGATGGTTTCAAAACCTCCATACAGGCCTGTGAACTAGCATCTTGGAGGGCTAGGAATTCTGGAAAGTTCAAAGGTAGTTTTTCATCTGTTTTAAGGCCCAGGACAGTGGGATCACAGTCACTGAACTGCAAGGGAACTCAGATCAGAGGCCTCTGCTCCAACTCCCTTATTTTATAGCCAAAAATTGGCAGGATGGAAGAGGATAAGTGACTTCCCCAGGGTCACTTCCAGTATTCAAACCTGGGTCTCCTGACTCTAGGTCCTGTCTCCCTCTACAGAGCTACCCAATTAGCTTGGCACTGTGAAGAACAAATTTGATAATGCATGCAATAGTCCATTACAAATCAGCCTTTACAAATACAAAGGCACTGTACAGTTGTAAGATAGGATTGCTATTACTTTATTTTTCTATTATTGATAATGTGGACAGAGCACTGGCCTTGAAATCAGTAAGACCTGAGTTCAAATTCTGCCTCAGACATTTACTAGCAGCCCTTTCAATTTTCTTTGCCTTGGCTTTCTTGCCTGTAAAATGAGAATAATATTAGCACCTATTTCCTAGGACTGTTGTGAGAGTCAAATGAGACAAATTCTGTAATTTATGGAAAGGACAGGCCAGAAGGAAGAGACTATTAGTAGATTACACATCATTCTTCAGGTCAGTGCTTAATTATCTTGTTTGTCTGAGTTTCTACCCTATAGGAGGTTGGAAATGATAAAAAAAGGGTTCTTAGGAAGGACCAGTGAGAAGAAGGAAGAATAGAAGTAGGAGAAGTGTTAGCAGGTAGCGTCCTGACATGACTTTGGAGTCACAGGTTATGAGTTCAAATCCTAGATCAGATGCTTACTACTTCTATGACCTTGAACAAGTTACTTAACCCCTCTTGGCCTCAGTTTCCTCATCCGTAAAATGAAGAATTTGGATTAAAGTACCTCAGAGGTTCCTTTTAGGTCTAAATCCCCTAAACCAATGGCACAACTCAAAAACAAATACAGCAACCCCTTTATTCTACATATGAGGAAACGTGAGGTGCACAGGGGTCTAATTTCTTAATGCAAGGTAGAAAAGTGTTAGATGGGAAATCAGGACACCCAGGTTTAAATCTTGGCTTTTTCACTCAGTCCCTTTGCTGGATGATGACTGGTCTCTTCTAGTCCTAAATCTTTGGTCTGATAATTTTCCCAAGATCCCAAAGTGATTAACAAAGAGAGTGTGTCCAAGCTGACCTCTGGCTCTGAATTCAGCATGTTTTCCACAAAAAGGATGATATAAATAAACTTCATCATTTGGAGATGCATTCATCTTGCTTTTTATATAGAAAGCCTTCATTGGAGGAAAAGGAAGGAAGGAAGGAAAGAGGAGAGGAAGAAAAGCCAATCACATTGGGAAAAGTGAGGCTTCTGGGATAGCTCTCTTAGCAGATTTCTGTTCTACGACATTTCTGGTACCCTAGGATGGAGAAAACCCCTACCAGGATTTGCCAAATGAAAGGTTATCCCAAAGCATAGAAGAAACTGGTTCTTTCCAGGCCCTTACAAATATACAGAACAATTTCTGTGAGTTCTTTGGCTCTCAAACCTTTTTTTATTTTTCACTTGGCTGCTCCCTCCACCCACCCACCCCTTCCTTTAATCTAAGAAAAAACAACCACAGCTCCTGTAGATTTTGATTTTATTGGCTGTAATCCATCCTTCTGCCTGGAGCTCCCCTGGACCATCTTGAACTAAAATGTAATAATCCAAAAGAGCCGATTTCAGGAGAAATGAGATGTGCTTCCACCAAGGTCAGTGGAAGAAGGGTTTCCCTTTGATTGTGTTCTGGGGTCAGACTTTTAATAAGCATTTTTCTTGGTGTCTTAAGTTTTCAGCCACATCTGTCTGTGGCAGAAGAGAACAGATCTCATCCACTAAATCACACCAGACTCATAATACCTTTCTCTTCTGCATTGTCGCAATTATGTGTCTGACACATTGTGCTGGAAATAATAGACTTCCTAATGTTCCGTGAATGTAAGCCCCATGTGGGAATGGATGGGCGGTGCTTGGAAGTTGGTCAGCTAGCATTCCTAGGGGCTGGGATGACCCCTAGGGGGAGCTAGGCCTCTACTCCAAGGCAGTGCATGGACCTGGAAAAGGACAAATCCAGTCCTTTGCTGGGAGAAGTCTAAAAGAAGGGGGAGTTGAGTGACAGGGTGGACAGTGAACTTGTTCTGGAGTTGCCTTGGATCATCTTGAAGTCAAGAAGACCCGAGTTCCAACGTGGCCTGAGCCACTTTCTAGCTGACTCTGGGCAAGCCGCCTTACCCTGTTGGCCTCAGTTTCCTCATCTATATAATGAGCTGGAGAAGGAAATGGCAAAGCAGTCCAGTATCATTGCCAGGAAAATACCCAATGGGGTCGCATAGCCTTGGTCATGATTGAAATGACTAAACAATTACAACAGCCTCTTGCTTTCAGGTCCAGCGTGCCACCTATTGGACCACCTGCATCTCAACTCCTTGAAAAGTTTCTGGCACACAGTAGGTGTGTATCGATTGACTGCTCAATGAATCAAGTCCCTGTTTCTGTCTCTACAGCTTATCGAGGAACTCCTGCAGGAACTGGACCTGGAGAAAGCGGTTGCTCCACTTGGCAACACGCAAGTGAGTCATTCCCTTTCCCTGATTTATTTCATACAGCGTTTTTGGATTAGTGTAATTTGGGCATCTGTAGGACTAATAGAAAAGGAGACTAGATCAGATTCTCTCGTCTCTATTATTTCCTGAATTTAGTAGCCATTGCTGCTTAAGTGAGTGGTTTTGTGATAAAGTAGCTGCCATTTTAGAGAGAAAGAGAGAAAAGCCTCCTTTTGTATCCTAATGATGAGGATATAAGGATATTCTGTGCAGCCAGCTGAGGTTCTCTGTGTGTGTGTGTGTGTGTGTGTGTGTGTGTGTGTGTGTGTGTGTGTGTGTGACTACAGAGAAAGAATGGAGTATCCTAAGTCTCCACTGGCTCTGGGCAGTGCAGAGGCCAAACAAGGGAGTGTGGCACCTTCCCAGGAGGCTCCGAGGATGGGCCACTTCTCAGATGTCACTGAAGATGTTTTGTCCAGGCAGTAGCTTGGAGGAAGGCTCACCTGCTTTCTCTTTTTGACTCATTAGAGTTCCCACATTTGTTGAGATGGAAGTGAAAGAAGTCCTCTGGAGGTAGGGGTTTGAGTTCAAATCCAGCCTCTGATCCTTACTTTAGGCAAGTCACAAGACTTCTCTGGGCCTCAGTTTCCTCAACCACAAAATGAGAGGAGTTGGACAGGATAGACTCTAGAATTAGGATTCCATGATGTATGGACAATGTTTCAGTTTTCCAATTCCCCAGGAGTCTTGGGTCATGATTGTCTACGTGGCATGGGATGCAAACTTTAGACCAGAATGGTCATCTTCCTTTTCTCTGCTCTGAAGTTGAAATCTGTTATCTATAGGAACTATAACACTAAAAAGGAAAGAAGCAAACAAACAATTGATGCTCCATTTGGGTTGAGATGAGTATTATTTAAGAAACTGTAATTTGGGGCGGCTAGGTGGTGTAGTGAATAAAGCACCGGCCTTGGAGTCAGAAGTACCTGGGTTCAAATCCAGTCTCAGACACTTAATAATGACCTAGCTGTGTGGCCTTAGGCAAGCCACTTAACCCCGCTTGCCTTACAAAAAAAATAAAATTAAAAAAATTAAAAAAAAAAGAAACTGTAATTTTTGGAAATAGCTCTTCTCAGGATTTTAGGAGTAGAAGACAAAAATAGTGGAAGGCAATGAACTGCATACGTAAGCAGGAAAATAAACCACGAGAAACTTCCAGCAGAGCTTTCTAAGGAGCTTGATTCATCTCTAGATAACCTGTGCACTATCAAGGGGAGCCACCTTCAGGCACGGTCATGGGGTGGGGGGAGGCAGTAGAAACTTTCTTGAGGGGGAATAGGGTTTTCTTTTGAAATCCTACCTAAGAGCACCAGTCTAGCTTCCAGGAAGAGAGGTTTCTATAGGAGAGAAAGGCAGAACCTAGAAAAGGCACCTTTAATCATCAGTATTTTCAAGTAAAATTATTTGTGTGTGTGTGTGTGTATGTGTGTGTGTGTGTGTGTGTGTGTGTGTGTGTGTGTGTTTGTACTTTTTCTGGTAAGCCATATTTATTCATTTATATTCACAAAGGAAAAAGGAAATTTCCAGGGACAAAAGTTCCAAGTGATACATTATGAAAAGGGCTAGGCCCATCTCTAAACCAGGCATTATGGCATGCACTGGAGCAGGCTTCAATTAGCCACCCTACCTGAGGGAGAAAGCCTTCATTCCAGTCTCATTTCTGTCTTTGATCTCTGAGCAACCTTGGACAGTTCCTTGTAGCCTCTGGATTTCAATTTCTTTGTTAAATGAGACTAACTGTTCAACCCCCATCCTTTATTACCTCTCTGACTTCCCAATAAACAAACAGACAGCCCCCCTTCTATTTACTTGACTTCTACTGCTGTAGAATGACCCTTGAGCAGCTAAAAGCTCAGTCACAAAGTCCATGCATTTTATTTAGATTTTAGATCCAATTTTCATTAGTATAATATCAGCAGCAAGCAGATTAGAAAAAGATGACTGGAGGAGAAGGAGGAGCAGGGAGGAGGAGGTAGCATTAAGATGTGGATATGTTTTGTTTATGCTGAGCTTTGAAGGAAACTGGAGGAAGGAAAATTATTCTAAGGGGCTTGGATAAGGAAAATGGGAATGAATAGATGTGGGAACAAGAATATCAAGGGAGATTTAGGTTTATAAAATCATAGATTTAGAATTGGAAGGAACCTGAGAGGTCAGTTAGTCATTTAAAAGAGCAGGAAACTGAGAACTAGAGACAGTAGTACGTGACACAACAATGATGGATGGAAGGTACCAATATTATCTCATTTTATACTTGAGGAAATAAAAATACAGGGGTGAAGTGACTTGCCCAGGGTCACACAGTTACTGATTGCTTGAGGCAGACTTTGAATTCATATCTGTCTTTATTTTAGATCCAGTAACACCAACCAACTACCTCTCTATGTGAATTATAGTTACTGTTATAGTTATATATATATATATATATATATATACATATATATATATATAACATATTATAGTTACTCCCCTTTTTTCCCTTTGAAAATAAGAACATTTCTCTTTTTCCCAACCTTACAGTAATGTCCTCATTTTCTATTATAATTTTTGACAACACTTTGAATATTCCCATTTGATCTTCACCCAATACCTGTGAGGGAGGCACTTGTACAAAGCATTATTCCAATATTACAGAGGAGTAAGCTGTGGTCAAGAAAGATTAAATGTCTTGCTGGTAGTCACAGATCTAGGAAGCATCAGAGCTGGATTTCAAACCCAGGACTCTCCTGATTAGAAATTCAGTGCTCTTTCCACTACCCTACACTACTTCCTTCTGTTATATCTAACATCAATCAATTAATACTTATTTTAATCTCTAGAAGTTTATGTGTTTCACAAGATTCTTATAAAATTCTTATAAAATCAAATATTGTTTTCAAAAGTATTCAGCATTTAGGAGGCGGTCAGGTGGCGCAGTGGATAGAGCACCCTGTGGTCAGGAGTACTTGAGTTCAAATCCATCCTCAGACACTTAATAATGACCTAGCTGTGTGGTCTTGGGTAAGCCACTTAACCCCATTTTCCTTACAAAAACCTAATAAGAAGTATTCAGCATTTAAAGGTCTAATCTTTCTTAATTTCTAAATGACACTACTGTAGAAGACCTTTTTATCTAATGTTACTGAATAATTGGAGTATTGATATTATCTCCAAATTCCATGGGAGGAAAAGAAATCTGGATAACATTGGCCCTAGGGAATGAATGAATGAATGAATAAATGAACAAAAAGGTACTCATTAAGCCCATGCTAAGAATTATACTGATCAACAATCAGTTAGCATTTAGTAAGCACCTACTATGTATTAAATATTGTGTTTGGTGCTGGGGATACAAAGGGAAAAAAATGAAACAGTCTCTGCTCTCAGTAAACTTACACTCAACTGATGAGACAACATGCACACATATATGTATGCCTATGTACATGTATGAACAAAACTACTAAAATATAAATTAAAGTCAAAGAGTTGTTGACTGCTAGTGACTTACATGTAAAATCAGGACAGTTTCTACTCTTGAGGAGCTTCCATTCTTAGATAAGGAAATAGTACATGGAAGGGGATGGTGGCACGGGAAGGATATTTTGGATTGAAAGATCTCAGAGATGAGTGAGGGAGGGGATTGATCATTATTGTTAGCGTTGTTGTTATGTTTCTTTGTTGTTAGAGAGGATCGTGACATTAGGGAGGTGCCACCAAGACACCGAGATTTAAGTGAGGGCTGTGCTAAGTCACTAGCCTCACTTTTGCCTCTGGACTCATCTGGGTCCAGTGGCAAGATATAGACTGGAAATAACCTTGGCTGCAGAGGGAGACCTTGACCTTTTTATGTTAATGTCTTTAACAATTAAGGAATCTCTCCAATAGCAATGGTTGTGTTGATTGGTTTGGAGCTACCTGAGGCACAGGAGAAAAGGAGATGGGATGGGGAATACCTGTGGGGGCACAGCTAGAAGATGTCTGTGAAGTCTGGGTGAGTGGCAGGTTGAAGCCAGTCAGAATCTTTTGAGAGGGGAAATGGAATGACTGTGCATAAACCGAATAAGCTTCAGCACTGGGACAAGTGAACAGCTCCTACTTTCTCGTCATTTCTTGTCTATGTATTTGGCTTCACCGTGATCCATGTTGAAATCGTGTTTTTGGTTGTATCTGGGCCTCCAGCGTGTGAGATGACTCTAGAGAAAAACGACAGATTGTAAGACGTGACTCAGTGGGGCAGAATGACTGATTTCTATTCTGTGCATAGTAGCTTCCAATTATCTTTTTAATGAAACCTTCATACTTAATCAATAGTGTTTTGGCAGTGCTGGCCACCTTTTGTAATCTACGGACTTGGTTCTCTCATCATTTTGGCCATTGATTTTTATAGTGGCTTTTCGAATTCACTAGCTTGTGAAATTAATGCAGTCGTTATTGGAGTAATCAGGGAGGCTATGAGTCAATCATATCTTTATTTCAATGAGGCTAATTGTCTTGGCAGAGATGATGGAAATGACCAAAGAGGGGGCTCTTGCAGGGAGAGCCCCAACTCTCATTTTTTCAGTCTTGCACAGTAGATTGTTAAGACATCAACCGAATTATTGTCAGGCCTTAAAATAGGTGGAGATGAACAGAACCTCTCTCCTTCATCCATCAGAATCCAATGTGGGAAGCACCCTAGAGTTAGGTTTTGTTCAGTACAATGAAAGGGACATGAGCTCCTGGGGTTTGAGAGTAGGTGCTGTTTATTTTGTAGCCTTTGCTAACAGGCAGGACTTCTACCAAAAAAAAAACAGTGTGAGAAAGGAGAAACACTACTGACCTTGGACTTTGCACCCCTGCATCCTCTACTCCATTGCCCAGTGTCCTTGGTCTCTTATATCCCTTTTCAGGACATAAAGTTTCTCCTTTGAGAAATGAGTTTAGGTAGATAATCTCAGAGGGCTGAACATTCTTCTTTCCTTTCTATTTACATAAATATAATTCCAGGTTTCAAGCTCCAGCTCAAATGCCTCTGGGTTTTGCTCTCCTCATCCTTCTAGGCTACAGTCATCTGTTCTATCTCCCTCTTGTGCCTTCTGACTGTCACTATTCCTTGCTCCCTTGCATTTTCTTTTCTACCATCTCTTCCACTTTTTTGTTGTTGTTTTTTTTTTTGCAAGGCAATGGGGTTAAGTGACTTACCCAATGTCATACAGCTAGGTAATTATTAAGTGTCTGAGGTCAGATTTGAACTCAGGTCTTCCTGACTCCAGGGCCAGGGCTCTATCCACTGTACCACCTAGCCACTCCCATCTCTTCGACTTTTAAACTAGATTGGAAGTCCTTGGAGGGCAGAAATGGCTCTGGCATTTCTTTGTCTTCTCAGTGTCTACTGCAATAATGGATTTTCTTTTTTTAAAAAAAAATTCCCCAATTACCTAGTATGAATGTTTTTCAACGATCATATACTTGCACAGTTATGTTATACATTTTTCTTCCACCCTCCCCTCTGTGGTGAACCATCTAGTAAAAGTCGTGCATATTCCATTTGTATTTAACATGTTTACATGTTAGTCATTTTGTATATGAGGAATTAGGAATAAGGGAAAAGAAAGAAAACCCTGGGATAGATAGGAAAAACACAAGAGCAGGTTTTTAAAAAAAATAAACGTAGTATCCATTCAGATTCTTGGTTTATTTTTTGTTTGTTTGTTTGTTTTTATTTTCCTCTGGATGAGAATGGTGTCTCCCAGGTTGTCCTAGATCTCTGAACTGCTGAAAGAAACTGCATCCATCACAACTGGTGAACTCAACAATGTGGTTGTTAATGTGTACAGTGTTCCTTTGGTTCTGTTCCCTTGGTCAGTATCAGTTTGTGTAATTTTTCCATGCTTCTCTTAAGTCTGACCATTCATGGTTTCTTATAGGATAATATTATTCCATAACATTCATATACCACAAATTGGTTCAGTCATTCCTCTGTTGATGGGCATTCCCTCAATTTCTAATTCTTTGCCATGACAAAAAGAGCTGATATGAATATTTTTGAACATGTGGGGACTTTTCTCAGTTTTTAAAATCTTGTTGGATATAGGCCTAGTAATGGTATTGATGAGCCAAAGGATATGATCAATTTGGGGCATGTTCTTTGGGCATAGTTCCATATTCCTCTCCATAATGATTGGATTAGTTCACAACTCCACCAACAGTAATGCTGGGCTTTCTAAAATTGTTATTGTACTTGCATAAAAAATTCTTTATGAGCCTTATGTAAGTTCACATTTAACCTCTGACGCAACTCTGGCAAGTAACTTCCCTTCTCACTGCCTCAGTTTCCTCTTTTGTCAAATTAAGAGGTTGGACCTTTCCCACTGGACCTTTCCCATTCCATTTCTACAATCCTAAAATCTCAGTTGATCCTCTTGACAGCCCTGTGAATTAGGTAATAGTATGAAACAATCAGGGCTCAGAGGTGTAGACTGATTTGCTCAGGATCATGAAGCTAGTTAAGTGTGACACTTGGGATTGAGAGGATAACAGATCAGAAGCCAAGAGAGAATTCAGAGTTCAGATACTTGAATCTCCTTATTTCATAGAAGAGAAAATTGATGCCCAGAGAGGTAAGGGGCTTACCCTGGAACACACAGGGAGCTAGGATCACTGTTCCTTCTTATTCCATGTTGGATGTTCTTTCAGCTACTCTACATGTTTCTTTTTAGTATGAGTACAATCCTTAGTCCTCTCCTTTTCTCACTATATCTCATCCACTACCAAGGAACTTATCAGTTTCCCAATAGAAGTGATTTGAATTTCTTTGGTTTACCTAACATTGATTTTTTTTTTTGGCAGCCGATTGACTGTGAACCTTTGGTATGTTGGTCATACTGTTGGGTCATGCTATTGTAGATTTAGAACCAGGAAAGCCTTTAGAGTCATCTAGTCTGATTCTCTTATTTTACAAATAAGGAAACTGAGTCAGACAGAGGTTGTGATTTGCCCAGGGCACACAGTTGTTAAGTGTCTGACTCAGGTATTTTCATCTCCAATTCCTATTGGTCTATCAGTCATACAATACTGAACATCTATGTTTGGACTTGGGTCCCAGGTGTTGTGATCAGCAGGACAGAGACATAATCCTGCTCATTTCCTAGAGTCCTTGAACATTGCTACTAACCAGAAAGTTCCAGGGATCATTCCTAATGACCTCCCATCCTTTCAGGTTTTCCTGAAGTCAGGCATCATCTCCAGACTGGAAAGGCAACGTGAGAAATTAGTCTCTCGGAATATAATTCTCTTTCAAGCTATCTGCAAGGGATTCTTGTCCCGTCAGCAATTCAAGAAACTGAAGGTAAGGGATTTGAGAATGTCCCTTGCTTACAATGGGTTAGCTCTTTTATCGTCCCATCTGGGCTTTTGCTTCTGATAGTTTGTGGGAGTCTGGGATGGTCATAAAAGGCAATTGGCATTCCTCTAACATTCTTGGTATCCCTCCATAAATCATTGTGCATCCTCCAATGTATATTTGACCCGTCCTACTCTTAGTAAGAGGGAGAGGAAGGAAGAATGGGTGTTAAAATTTCCCTTAATTTCTTACCTATGAGAATAAAATCAAATTTGAGATTTTTCCTGTCCATCCCATTGTTTTTTCAATTTGCCTAAGATCCCCTTCAATTCAAGAATCATAAAGTACCTACTATGTATAAGGTCCTTTGCAAGGTACTGGAGACATAAAGATAAAAATACAGTCCCTGCCCTCAAGGAGCTTTCCACTGGAGAAAGAAATTCCCAGAATGCTCTCCCAATATCCCATCAGACTTCTTTTCCCACTGTCTTAAGACACTTTTCATCTAAGAAGGGTTCCCAGGATATTTGTTGAAGGCAGGGAATCTCACCTTTTTCTCTATATCACCAGTCCATAGCATGATGGCTGGCCTGTAGTAGGTGCTTAATAAATGCTTGTGGTATTGAAATGAATTGCCTACATTTATTGTAACTCCATCCTTTAAAAGTTTAAAGCTCTTCCTTTTGCCTTTTGTGAAATTTCCTGCTACTTCTTTCCCCTTGGGGCAAGGTCTCTCATTTCTGCTCCATGGGGATCAATCTTTTTTTAACTGAAAAAATTCTGGACTCTCAGTTCTTTCCCCCTTTTCTTCCCTCCTCAGATCCGACAGCTGGCTGTCCAGTGTATCCAGAGAAATCTAATGGTTTTCCAGGTGGTGAAGGATTGGCCCTGGTGGCAGTTGTTGAATTACACTCGACCCTTACTGAGTATCACCATTGGGGAGGACCAGCTCCGGGCAAAGGAGGTATGTGTGTTATTGGGCAGGCTAAGAGAATTTCCTCCCAACTTGGCTTGATATCTCAGATGAGAAAGATGTTTTCGGTATTTACCATGGGAGTAACAAGGATGGGCCACTAGAGCTTTGCCACAGTGCAGAAAATTTTTGGAGCACAGACAACTCTGTCTTGAATTCTATTTCGTTCACTTTCTGACCCTTCTTCTAGCAGTGGCAGCAGCCTTCTGTTAGGATTCTCTTCCTTCTCCAATGATCAAATATATACCTCATCTCTCTCCCCATCTTCTCAAGTAGTAGTATCTGTGTGGCTCTGGAGCAGACATTTAAGCTCTGTGTCCTGGGCTTCTCTTTAGACTAGAAGTCACAGAGCAGATGCTCTATTCTGGGTAAAGTCCTGAGACTCTCTAGTGTCTTAGGCAAGCTTTCTGTCCCCAGGCCACATTGCCTATTTTTCAAGAGCAAAGACGGATTTATGGCCATTCTGGAACTCTCTCCCTTCTGGTTTAGTTTTTAACCACTTTCCCCTTTGCCCATATCTAGTCTCTTCATGGCCACCACAACCTGATGAGATTCCGATCCTGCTATTGTTCCCATCATCCTACTGACAGCATTATACAGTCTGGAAATAAGTATGTTTTAACTATTCCTCTACTTAGCAAAGACAGCCTATTTTCATCTAGTCTTTGCTGGGGGATTCTGGATACTGATGAGTTCACTGATGAGTTATCAGTCCCAGGAACATATTTCCATTTTAATAGGGACCTTCTGAAAACAATATCTTAACACAAAGGGAAGACTCTGAGGAAATTTTAGCTATGTGAAGACAGTATCTTCAATTTTTTTATTTATTCATGCATCCAGCCATACAGGAATTATTTAAGAACATCAGCTGAATATTGGCACAGAAGGGAGATAGAAGGATAAATTATTAATAATAATAATTATTAAGATTTATATAGAGATTTAAGGTTTGCAAAGCATTTCACAGAGTTTATCTAATCATTACTCACCACAAGGTACTTACAGTAAGGTCAGGGAGGAAAGATAGACACAAATAAACATCCTGAACATTAGAAAATATTTAGTGTGTCTGATCTGTCTTAGACTCCACATTACAAGATGACCAGCAGGATAGTGAAGGGACTTGTTGGTTATCACAGTGAGTCAAGAAATATTTATTTATTGAGCACCTTCTGTATACCAGACACTGTGGTCATTGCTAGTACCACAAAAGGCAGACCCTGCCCTCAAGGAGTTCACAGTCTAATGGAGGAGGTAATATATAAAGCTCTCTGTCCAAACAAGTTGTGGAATGGATAAATTAGAGCAAATCAATAGAGAAAAGCTTCCAGTACAAAGCAGGACCTGAGCCAGCACCTGAAGGAAACCAGGAGATAGAGATGAGGAGGGAGGAAGAACAGGTCAAGCAAGGAGCAGATGAAGGAAATGAGGATTCTTTTCTGGAGAAGGGAGGGATGGAGTGAGCAAGTCATCCTCCAAGATTGGAAGGATTAACACTTGAAAGTAGAATGAATGGGTCCTAGCAGACTAAAAGCAGATTTTCACTGGCTGTCAAGAGGCATCTTCTCCTAGTACAATGGGGTAAGAAAGGAAATGCTGGGGGTCTTCTCACTACAGAGCTTCTAGAAAAGGCTGGATGACCCTTTTCAAAGGAATGCCTCTTCAGGTGGAGACTGAGCTAGAGGGCTTCAGAGCCTCACTCCCATTCTGAGATTCTGGAAGAGGTTTGACCAGAAAGTGATCTGGGATCAGGTCTCTCTCTCTGTCTCTGTCTGTCTGTCTGTCTGTCTGTCTGTCTGTCTCTCTCTCTCTCTCTCTCTCTCTCTCTCGTGTGTGTATGGTGTGTGTGTGAGAGAGAGAAAGAGACAGACAGACACACTCTGAGAAAAGAGATAGAGTTAGAGAGGAAGAGGGGTGGAGAGACAGCCCAAGTCAGAGATATAAAGACAGAGGAAAGTGAGAGAGTCAGAGGCAGAGAGGAGATAGAGACAGAGATACAAGAGAGAGAGGAAAAAGAGACACAGAAAAAGGAAGGAGAGAAAAGGGAAGACATAGTCAGAGAGAGAGAGATAGTGACAGTGATACACAGAGAGACAGAGAGAGAAAGAGAGGAAAGAGAAGAGAGACAAAGAGACAGTGATAGGAAACAGACATCGAGAGACACAGAGACACAGACAACAGTGAGAGCACACAGACACACACACACACACACACACACGCACACAAATACAAACACACAAAAAGTGTCTTTTCCAGTCAGGACCACTGGGGATGGCCTCGTGGAGATGTTATCTCTGTAGATAAGACACAGCTTGGATCCGAGTCCAATAAATTGACCATTTTCTGTCACAAGCTGCATTCTTATATTAGGTGAAGTCATTTATCTCTGGTGCTTTTAAAGCAGTAAAGATTCCCAGCAGTGTTTATGTTTTGAGTTTCCATCAGCCCTGTGATTTCGTTAGTATAGAGACATCCCACTGGGGAAATTTTTCTACCACTACAGATAGCATCTGCTCTGTGACTTCTAGTCTAAAGAGAAGCCCAGGACACAGAGCTTAAATGTCTGCTCCAGAGCCACACAGATACTATGTGTCTGGGGTAGGTCTTAGACTTAGACCTTCCTGACTCTTTATCATCCATTTCATTCAAAATCTCCACAGAAATATTGGCGGTTGTTATCATTGTTATCACTGTCATTGATATTAATGCTAATCATCCACCATCATCCAACTGACCTATGAAGGCCAGTCTCAGAAGCTCATCTTTGGAGTGGGCTCTGGACTCTGGGGTCATCTCTGTTGGGTTTTCCAAAGAAGACAGTGACTCATGATCCATTTCATGGACTTCACCTCTGTGCCACAAGAAGATCATACCTCCCCTTCTCAGTTGGCATTGTGTTTTGATTGGACTTTTAGGAAGAGCTCGTGGCCTTGAGAAAGAAACTAGAGAACTCTGAGAAGTCACGGAATGAGCTTCGACAGAACACAGACCTTCTGGAGAGCAAGGTATCTGGGGAAGAGACCAAGGAGAGAGAGGGGATGGGAGGGAGAAGGGAAGGGGAGGTAGAGGCATGTACAAATACATGAATACATGCATATACTGGCACATTCTTTGTATTCTCTGAGTTTTTTAGGAAATTATAAGAAGTCCCTCCTGACCTTGAAGGCAGTTAAGGTCATCAAGTGAAGGGTGTAGGAAGTGAGATCAAGCAGAGGATGTTGGTAGATGGTCTTTTCCATTTGGTGTAAATTAGGTCTCCTGGGATCTCAGAAATCATGTAATCTACATCCTGTTATCTTATTGGAGAAGAACATGAGGCCCAAAGAGGAATCATCAAGTCATAAAATTAGAACTGGAAGGATCCTTAAGAATCTCTTTTATGGGGCACCTAGGTGGCACAGTGGATAAAGCACAGGCCCTGGAGTCAGGAGCACCTGGGTTCAAATCTGGTGTCAGACACTTAATAATTACCTAGCTGGGTGGCCTTGGGCAAGCCACTTAACCCCATTGCCTTGCAAAAACCTAAAAAAAAGAATCTCTTTTGTGCCACCCAATCATTTAGAGATAAGGAAACCAAAGCCTAGGCAAGTGAAGCTTTTATCCAATGTCTTACAGCTAGTAGATTAGAAAGTCAGGATTTGAATCCAGGTTCTATGAATCTGGAAACAACATTCTTTCCACTGAACCATACAACTTCCTTCATTATTAGATAAGGAAACAGGTTTTTAGCAGAGAAGTTACTTGTCCAAGGACACAGAGATCAAGAGGGTCAGAGCTGCTATTTGTGAAATGTTCCTCAATGAGTTCTTCCCCAGATTATGATCAGTCTGAGTCTATAGCCCTGACTTGGGAATCAAGACCTTTATTGTCCTGTTCTGACATGAATGTGCTATGGAGCGTTGTGCAAGTCCCTTGACGTATCTGAGTTTTAGTTTTTTCACCTCTAAAGTGGGCATGTTGAATGAAGGTGATCTAAGAGCTCCTTTTTAGTTCTATTCTAGCATGATAAGATTCTAGCCTTTTCTGATGGTAGCGTTTGGTCAGAAGTAAATTTACTGCCACCTTGGAGGTCCATCCTCCACAAGTATGGTGGTAGACTAATGTAAAGTTTTGCATTTTGGTTAAAAAAGTCAACTTTAGAAGATGTAACTAGGAGAGGCATGGCTAGACCATAGTCACTTAGAAAAGATCTGGGGATGTCAGTAGACTGCAAGCTTGGTGAGAACACCCTGGATCTTAGACTTCATTGAGAGACATAGCTGCTGAAGTAGGGAGTATCCAACCCAGATGGATTCAGCCCAGGTGGGGTCACATCTAAAGTGCTGGGCACCAATATTTAAGTAGGGTGCTAATAAACTGGGTGGCCACCAGGATGCTGAATGAATGGGAAATCATGTGACATGTTATATAAGAATTGGCTGAAAGGGCTACAGCTGGACCAACGAGATAGAGCTGGAGACTCAGAAGAGCCATGATGGGGATGTCCATGCATCTGAAGGGTCATGGAAAAAGGAGTAGGGGCAATGGAGGGGATTAGCCTGATTCTGTTTGGCCTCAGGGGGGAAAACCATCCAGGAGCAGGAAAACTTCTTTTTTGGGGGGAAGCTTTTGTAAGGCAATGGGGTTAAGTGACTTGCCCAAGATGGCACAGCTAAGTGAGTATTAAGTGTCAAATTTGAACTCAGGTCCTCTTGACTCCAGGCCAGTGCTCTATCCACTGTGCTATCTAGCTGCCCCAGAAAATCTTCTTAGCAACAACTAGGCCTAGTTGTTTTTTTTTCCTGGGGGGGCAAGATAATAGAGGTTAAGTGACTTACCCAAGGTCACAAAGCTAATAAGTATCAAGTGCTGAGACTGTATTTGAACTCAGGCCCTCCTGACTCCGGGGCTAGTGCTTATCTACTGCACCACCCAGTTGTCCCAGTTTATAATGAAAGAATGTCCTTGCCCTTCAAATTCTTGTTTCTTAATTTTAGGAGTCAGAAAACCACCAAGACAACCATTTTAGAATCAGGTAGTTTAACTTTCTCATCATCAACCTTTGAGGTTTTGCTGCTATCCCTTGAGGTTGGGTCGCCATCTCTAGGATGTTATGGGAAATGAGGAGGAATAAGGATCTCATTAGAGTGAAAGCTTCCTGAAGGCAAGGGCATCTCCAGTGATGAATTCAGTGTCCCTCATAGTAGGTACTGAATAAGTGGTTGTTGATTGATTTGCTGATTTCAGTGCAGGGGAGGAGGTATAGAATCACTGCTTTTCTTTACCTAGGACTCAGAGACCTCCCTTTATTGAGTCATGAATATGCATTTCCAAAATGACACCTCCCAGTGAGGGTCCTCAGTTGTTACCTGCTTGAAAGATTATGGAAGCAAAGCAACTCCTACATTTTATGAGGCAGGGAAGTTAGGTGTAGAGAATAGACAATGACGTGTCCAAGGTCCCGACTAGCATAATTGAACCCTCAGGAGCCATCTAGTCCACCCTAGTCCCCATCTAGTCCCCATATTAGAACTTCAAGGATGACCCAAATACCCCTTCAGAGTTTGTTTTTTTAACAGAGGAGGAAACTGAGGAACAGGGTGATGAAGTACCTTGCCTAGTGGAATGTTAGTAGTAACATGATAAAGCTTGACTTTGGTCCTTATAATACACTCAATTCAGGCCTTTTTTCCTTCTTCCCCAATTGGGTCAAACTGACACAAGCACCAGACATCCTTGACAGTCCAGAATGGCAACAGGTGCTCCAGGTGATGATTGTCCTAGAGGTTCAGAGGTCAGTGAAAATGAGGTTGGAGGAGTGCAGCATGGCTCTTGAGCAGAAAGCAGGACCTGGCCTGGTTCCTGGCCCTCAGGGGATCATCCTTTCTTCCTGGGATCACCAATTGGGGCACAGCACTGTCTGCCCTCAAGGACATCTTCTGACATGATTCATGAGAAGGGTGAGCAGGGACTCAACTGGAAAACCTCTCTGCCCTCCCAGAAGCAGATAGCGTTGTATTCCTCAGGAAGGAGAATGATCCCAGATCCAAATGCAGTGAATTTTGTGCATGAGTGATGGTGGATGAGAATTGAAGGACAGAGATTGATTTGGGATAATTTCATCTACTTTGCTTAGTCATCTACCAAGAAAAGACAGGAAAGAATGAACTGAAGAAAAATTAAATGACAAATTGGGCAGATGAACTTTGGGGAGGCAGCCTATGGAGTAGAGAGAGGGCTAGATGTGGAGTCAGGAAGAAGACCTGGGTTCAAATCCTGCCTCAGACACTATTTGTGTGATCAGAACAGGTTACTTAATCTCTCAGAGGTTCAGTCTCCTCTATAAAATGAGGGGATCAGGTTTATTCTGAGCTCTCTTCTTGCTGTGGGCAAGTCACCCAAAACTTGCTGAACCTCATTTTGCTCATCTGAACTGGGGGTAATGCTTCTAGCAGAACCCATTTCACAGAGTCATTGTGATAAAGGGGTATTTAGTCAACCTTGAAGTTCCAGTATGGGGAATATTGATAAGATTATCCTGGACTGGGAGCAGCCGTGCTACCAGCTGCTGAGGAAGCCACTGGGACCGAGCCCTGGACCCATGATTGATGATTATGACTGGTTTCTTCATTTGGGTCAGGCTATGATTTACTCAACCAAAAAGAGAATTGATTTTGCTTTTCTCCATAGTGATAAAGATGACTCAGTCTTTTATTCTACAAAAAGATGAGCAGACCAAACATTGATGAAGAGTGAAGATAAAAAAAAATCAGGGGCTCTTACCTGGAGTCCTTAAATTTACATATATATATATATATATATATATATATATATATATACACACACATATGTAGTTAAAACATTTAAAATTAAATATATTAAATAATATATTTTAAAAAGGTTCAGATAATTATATTTCAATGGAATTGGCTTCCTTTGTAATTAAAGGTGTTTTATTTTATACACTTAAAACCATTATTCTGAAAAGGGACCTATCCATAGATTTAACCCAGACTGTCAGAGCATTGGTCCATAACACAAATGGCATGTCAAGAGAAAAGTCTTCAAATAGATGGATCATCATGACTATCTCTGACCTGTCATGGTATAAAGTTCCTAAGGACACAATGGCTTCATATATAGAATATAAGTCTCTTGAAAGTAGATAATATTTCCTTTAGTCCCCAGTGTTTGACCCATAGGATGCACATAATAAATGGTGTTTAATAAATGCTGGTTGATTGGCTTAGGAACTCATTTGCTCAATTGGGCCTTATCTTCCTTAATAGGGCTTGTAGTCTTGAGGAGGCTGGACTTGAAAAAGAAATTTGTTATTAAGATTGAAAATAGGAGCAGCTAGGTGGCACAGTGGATAGAGTACTAACCCCGGAGACAGGAGGACCTGAGTTCAAATCCAGTCTCAGACACTTAATAATTACCTAGCTGTGTGGTCTTGGGAAAGTTCTTAACCCCATTGCCTTGGAAAAAGCAAAACAAACAAAACCAACAAAACCAACCCTCCCTCCCCCCAAAACCCCTGATTGAAATAAAGGAAAAACTCTGTGATTGGAATTTTCCTTCTCCTGATCATTTTTCTTTTTAAAATTTTATTTATTTAAGGCAATGGGGTTAAGCGTGACTTGCCCAAGGTCACACAGCTAGGAAATTATTAAGTGTCTGAGGCCAGATTTCCCTGACTTCCAGGGCTGCTGCTCTTTCCACTGTGCCATCTAACTGACCTCCCATCTAGCTGATCATTTTTCATAAGAGGAAACTGAGGCACATGGGGTTAAGCGACTTGCTCAGGGTCACATGGGTAGTAATGTCTGAAACCAGATTTGAACTTCAGGCTAACTGACTCCAGGTCTGACATTCTATCCACTGAATCACCTAGCTATTTGAATTGTAGCAGTTCAATAAAACTAATCGACATATTAGCCACATCTGACATATGCAATATTCCACTCCCTTGTCCTTCACGCCTGTAAAGGAGAAAGCTATCTCATCTCTCTTCTTTGGAGATGGGTTTGGTCATGATAATCTGAGCACCTTCGATTTTGATCTTCATCGCTATTGACATTGTTTGTCATCACTGATTGCTTACTTTGGGGTTTCCTTCTTTCCCAGGATGGGCCGGCATGCTTAGCTCTCTCTTTCTAGAAGGCTTCCTTCCTTTTGGCTCTACCTTTGCCTCCACAGTCCCATCCCCAATTGCAGCCTAATTAAAGTGTCAGAAGTCTGCTCACCCAAAGTGAAGGATGAGGTATGGAGGCTCTTACCCAGTACAATTAGCTCTCAGCAGAGATATTTGGTGGAGGTTTGCTGAAGCATCACCCAGTGAGCTCCATTCATTCTCATGACAAAGATTGTAATGGGAGTCGGGAATTATATACCAGTGTAACATGTTCTCATTACAGGCCCTGGATCACAATCAGTATGACCCTTTGGAGGCCGGGATTAGCTCGGTTAACGTGGTCGATAAACAGGCAGGGAAAGGAGTGGCCACTGGGGAATGTCCATCCGCATCTCATCTCTGCTAGCCAGAAATGATTTCATTCTCATGGATGGAAGTTTGAGCTGGCCATTTCTCCTAGGTTCCGTGTGTGTGTGTGTGTGTGTGTGTGTGTGTGTGTGTGTGTGTGTGTATGAGTGGGTGAGCAATATATTTAGAATTTCATCGACTCAGATCTCCATGAGACCTTTGAAAGCCCCTTGTTCAACCCAATTCATTGTGCAAAGAGGGAAGCCTAGATCAGAGAGGTTGTTATTTGTTAAGTGATAAGCTAGTATGGACTTGCCCCCAGGTTTTCTGACAGCATTCTTTCCTTTGTACCTCATTTGTAAGTAAGTGGGGGGTTCTCTGTGGGCCAAAGTTAATTCTGTCTTTAAAGTGGCTGCCATAAGGTAGGTGCTAAATAGCTTGATGGACTATCCTTTACATATTGAGCTATCTCAGGTGGGATCTGGCCGCCCCTTCAAAAAGAACAGGTTTTGGATTTCATAGCATCACAGAATCTGAGACCCTTATGGACCATCCCGTTTCACAGATGAGGAAACTGAGGCCCAGGGAAATTAGCTTGCCAGTTGACTGGCGAATATTCACATGAATAGTAAGTGTAGGAAGTGGGATTTGAACCCAACTCCAACACTCTATCCACACTGTAATGAGAACAAGTTATACTGGCATAGAATCCCAACTCCCATGATAATCTTTGCTGGAGGAAAGAAATTCATTCAATAAACCTTTATTGAATGCCTAGCCCATCAGAGAATCACAGAATGTCAGAGATGAAAGGGACCTCCGATGCTTTACAGGAATCATTTCTCCACTGTTTGAAGGCCTCCTGTGATGGGTCTGTTTCATGGGAGCCCATTCCACTTTGGACATCTTACCATAGACCAGCTTGTGTACTAGGCCATGGGGATCCAAAGGCAAAAACTACAAGTCTTGTATTCAAGGAGTTGGGAGAAGAATACGTTTGCATCTAAGTGATTGCAAACTCACGGGCAATAGGGACCTATCTTACCTGGAAACCAGATTTAGAGTAGAAAGGACTGTGGAGGTCGTTGAGTCAGACTCCTCACATTACCGAAGGAAAACTGAGGCAAACAGAGATGACTTGGCTTGACCAATAACATTCAGCTCATAATCTGATAATTGAACTGAACCCAGGTATCCTGATTTCTGTCACATTGTCTTGTCTTCATTAACATTCTCCTCCTTGCTCATATTTATACAACACATTATCGTTGATGATCTCTCTTACTTGCTAATTCTACCCTGTATGCTTCCCTCCTGGTCCCTGGTGGCTCAAAGATATGTTCCTACCTTCCCCTTCTTTTGCCCCCTTCTCCCCTCATCTGGGATCTTTCCATTGGACAAGCATACCCTGCCTTACTGGAAGGCAGGAGAGGCCTAATCACTTGCTTCAATGGCCAGTATAGAATATTATCTTATTTATTTTATGGATGAGAAAATGGCAGCTCAGAGAAGTTGTTTATGGCCATCCAACTTAGAAGAGATGGGCCAAGGGCCTGAACCCGAGCTGACAGCCAAGGCAAAGTATGCCCCAACACACATAATAATCCTCAGGAATCATTAGACTCCCCCTTCCCAAGCTAGCCAGGGAGAGCTAGAACAAAGAGACCGAACATGCCCCAGCATCGTTTCCCCTGATTTTGTTGTCTCATCAGTGAAAACTACATTTGACGAGGCTTATTAAAGAGACAACATTATTGCAGAGTGATTTAAGTGCCTCATTTGGGGACAAGGGAAACAGGAGCTGAGAAGCAGCCAGGGCGGCTGGCTATAAATATTTCCCCAGCGTGTGGGAAAAATCCTCCTTCTCCGGCAAAGTGGCTGCTTTCATTTCTATTAGAAAAAAAATGGGCATTTTTTTCTTTCTTGGAGCTCTGATGCCTGGCGGGCACTATTGCAAGGGTGTGTGTGTGTGTGTGTGTGTGTGTGTATGTGGGTATGTGGGCAAGTGTATGTGAGTGTGTGAGTGTGGGTGTGTATGTGATATGGTAGGGTATGTATATGTGCTGGTTGTATGAGTGTGTAGGTATGTATGTTTGTGTGAATGTGTGTGCTTGTGTATGAATGTGTAAGTGTGTTTGTGTGAATGTGTGTATGTTTGTATATAAGTGTAAGTGTGCATGCACACGTTTGTGTGTGTGTGCATGTGTGTGTGTGTGTGTGTGTGTGTGTGCAGACTTCAGAATATACTGGAAGGCTTCACTGAGTCCTAATTTATTTCAGGGAGCAGAGTCTGTGTCTGATGGTCCTTCTAGCTCATTAGCCTGAATGATTCCCCACCTCTGAAGAGAAGCCATCAAGATGAAATGGCAGCATCTGATTTAGGATTGAAAATTTGTTTGCAAAGGAAACGGGTGGAAAGCTCTTGGTGGAGAAGTCCCAGGAGGTGGTCTGGCCCAGGGTGGACACCCAAAGATTTTTAGAGAATGCCAAACACTAGGAGAGAACTTAGACCTTGGGATACAATGGCAGAGTAAGTAGAGAACTTAAATGAGGAATGTAGAATGTCACAGTGGGAGGGATCTTAGAACACAATGTCAGACTCTAGAAGGGACTTTAGAACATAGACTGTTGATGTCAGAGAGGCGAAGGTCTTAGAACACAGAATGTTAGTGGTGGGCAGGTCCTTAGAACAGGGAACATTTTAAGGTTGGTGTAGTGGGAAGGACTCTCATTGCCTTTCCCCTTCAGCCCTCTGTTGATGTCCCATTGATTCTCTGACCTCACTCCTCCTCCTCCCATGAGGAGGGCAGGCATCCAGGTACAGTTTGAGGTCCAGGTTCTACATCTAATCACTGGTCATGGAACTTTAGTTTGAATTCTGACTCTGTTTTGACCCTTCCTCTGCACCTCAGGTGTAAAAGTGAGGGGACTAGGATTTGCTCTAGATGTCTCTTCCAGTGAAAATGAAAAGGAAGCAAGTCCCAGAATGAGCAAGCAGACCAAGCCATCTCAGAAGTGAACCAAAAACCTGATATGACTCTTAGTCTACCATATTTTGTCTGTGAATCACCCAATCGCAAGCAATGACAGCATAGAAGCAGAATTGTCCACAGACCTGACAGATAAGGAAACTGAGTCCCAGATGGAGGAAATGGCTTTCTCAGAGTAATTTGCTCAACCTTGCCAATGGCTGGGGCCAGTGAGCTTAAGGTCAATGGCTTCCTAGGCCAACTCTCTTTGTATCATACAAGTATTCATCTCTTAAAAGAAATTAGCTCTGTGGCTGAGAGTTAAGCCAAATGTTTTTGCCAATGAGCTTGGAGGGAACTATGCACGGTGGGTCTCGTGGCAGAAGAATAATTCAAGGGCTGGCCTCAGAAATTCTGCTTAAGCTGTTGGCACCTTGAAGTCCTGGTGGTGGCTGGGATGCGGTTGTGATTTGTTCTAGGCTTCTGCAAAATGCTGAGTAAACTCCAGGGTCAGCTGCAGGCCTACTATGACCTGAGATTCCTAGACTAGACAAATAACAGCTGAGGAAGCTGTGCTTGAATTCTGATGATTGATTTCTTTTTTCTCTGTTAATACCGGTAAGATGAAAACCCTGTTCAAATGCCTCCCTGTAGTGTGGAGGTATCCTTATTGCCTCTAGAATAAATGATGCTCCTCTCTGAGGCCTTCCCAGTTCTCCCTTTCCCTCCCTTCCCCCAATATGTCTCACCTACCTTTCCAGTAAAATTGATGAAGAGTTCTTGGTAAAAATGAAAATATTGCAGAAATGCTTATTACTAATTCTGATAATAGTAATGGCTAACATTTGTATAGGTCCTACTATGCGTTAAATGCTTTCTAGAAACATCTCATTTCAGTCTCATGATAATTCTGATTTTATAGATGAAGAAACTGGGGCAAACAGCTTAGCCAATAGGTGTCAGAGGCACATGTTTAAAAAATAGGCATTAGTTAAAAGGTTGGTAAAGGGAATCAGGAGAATCAGACTCATCAAATTTCAATTCTAAGTTGTAGAAAGAAAAGCTCTGAGATTGGAGAATGTCAGAACTGGGATGTCAGAACTGGGAGGAGTCTCAGAGAAGGGAATGTTAGAGCTGGGAGGGGCCTTTGAAGAGGGGATGTTAGAACAGAAAACTATGCCCTTCCAGCTATACCATCTGAACAGAGACTATTTTTGGAACCTGGAATTTCACAACTTGAAAGAACTTTGGAAATGAGAATGTTGAAAGTAGTAGGAAATGAGAGCTAGGTTTGGAGTCAGAAGACCCGAATTCAGTCTTACCACTCATGGGTCTTTGGCCCAAGTCACACCCTTCTTGGGGCTTCAATTTCTTCATCTATAAATTGAGAAGGTTGGTCTAGGTGGGGTCTTTGAGGTCCCTTCTGGCTTAAGATCTAAAATCTTATAATTCTATGATTGTTAAGTTTTTTTTCAATCATGTCTGATTCTTCATGAACCTATTTGGGGTATTCTTACCAAAGATACTAGAGAGATAGGCATTTCTTTCCCTAGATCATTTGACAAATGAGGAAGTTGAGGCAAACAGGGTTAAGCCACTTGAGGACGCATTTGAATTCAGATCTTGCTGACTTCGGACCCGATGCTCTAACCATGGTGCTACCTAATAGCATATCAGCATTTGACATTTGGTCCAGTCTTACATTTTATGAAATTAGGACCTAGAGAGAATGGACTTGTCTAAAGTCACGTAATATATCTCTGCAGTTTCTTATCTATATCCTATATTTATCTATTTAGCTATATATATTTTATCTATCTATCTATCTATCTATCTATCTATCTATCTATCTATCCATCCATTCATTCATCCATTCATTCATCCATCTGTCCGTCTATCTCTTAGAAAACCTATTACCTTAAAAAATTATCACTATCGCCAAAGTTCCTACTAAACAAAGCAGAGGACTCCCCAGTTAATAAACAAAGCATCCCTTAACAAAACAGTACTATTTCTCCTTTGCACAGGCATGATTTTGTTCTTTTGGCCTGGATCTGCCCCTGAATGTCTATGGGCCAAGGAAATGACTTGACCAGGATCACTCAGTTTGGTTAAGTTAGAAAAATGATTTGACCAGACCTTCCTGACCCTGAGGCCAGGCAGTTCCAGATGTCTACAGCCAAGACTTCAGTCAGCTCTTAGTCATCCACCTATGAATAGCCCCTGTCTGTACATAATCCCCAAATGGAATAAGGCTTGCTGGGAAAATCCTTCTCAGCTAATACTGAATGGAAAAGGAGGGTCAGGATTGAATGTGTCTGTGATAAATGGTTAGATTGGGAAGGAGACTCCAGTGGAGGCCCAGTGCTCCCCTTGGGTCACTGTAGGACTCTCTTCCATTCTCTGGAGCCCAGCTCCTCCCTCAATAAATGGAGAGGGCTGGAGCAGATTGTGTCTAAGTTCCCTCTTGGCTGTAATATTGTACGATAATAAAACTTCATTCCTGATTCCCCCTGAGCTCATCCGGAAGCCTTCCATTATCAGCGCCACTTAACGTGAGGAACGGCCCTTCCGGTTTGATCCAATGATGTGTGAAATCTGCCCATCCGATCGTTTCAGACTAATTGGGCCTTAAGAAATCTGCAAGAACAATTCCCCTGTTGAAAACAAAATGCTTTTAGTTCATTTAATTTGCTGTAATTTTGTGATCCTCCCAGACTCTCTCCCAGGACAGTGTCCCTTCATTATCCCACAATATGCTGCCCATCCCTTCTCTCTGTGTGCGACTCTCCTTCTGATGGACCTGAAGACCCTAGGTGGTGTTTTGGGATCCAGGAAGGTCAAGTCACCTGCCTCTTTTCTCTAGCATCAATCAGGGTTGGCAAAGGGGTAGAGGAGATTTTTCCCCCCTTTTTGGCTCAATTTGTGTTCACTGTGCAACTTGAAATTAATGGCTTAAATTAATTTTGTGCTCCCGTTGCTCAGGCTGATTAGCACAAATTAAATTTCATGCTAATTGGCCAAAGTAGATAGAACACAATACAGAAATCTTTGATTAATGTCGATTTGCAGGCTGAGGGAGGAAGTGGAGGGAGGAGATTTGGACAATTTCCTTGATTCATAAGTCTTACTCCATGTTTTCATTGGAAATGTTCACATTTAATTATGGATACCTGTGTTGATGACTCATGTTAAAGTGAAGCTGCCTGGAGCCAGGCTTCCCTGTGGCATCTGGGCCCGACTAACATACAAGCATTGTGGTAAGATTTAGTGGGAGAAGGATCCCAGGAGGCCAAGTAGTTCACCTCTTTAATTTACAAAGGAGGTAGCCATGGCCCAGCTCAGGGAAATAACTTGACCAAAGTCACCCATATGACTAGGGATCATCTTTATTTCTTTCCCCATTTAAGACTTACACACATTGTCCCTGTGGGATGGGAAACAAAGATTATTCCTATTCTGTAGATGATGACACTGTGACTCATAGTACCTACAGGGGTTCCCCATGATACATTAGTGGCAGAACTAGGCCTTTGTACCCCAAATCTAGTGTTATTCCCATCTCACTGGTGAGATGCAGTGATCTTTTGGCTGAACATTTTTCTATTAGACCAGTTATAGTAACTGATGCTAATCCTTAAGGATTGCATTTGTGGTTTCATTGAGAGACTTAGAGGAGCTCCCTCAACCAATGTAGATGTTGTTGCCTTTGAGAGATGACTAGACCACTTAGCAAAAGGGTTTGGTGACTTGTCCAGGGTTCCATGGTCAGTATGGTCAGTTGTAAGATTTGAACCCAGCTCTTACTGCTTTTGAGACAGGTTCTTCATTTGCTTTTCTCTACTACCTTCTTATGCCTAGAACCCGAGGAAAGAACAGATGGGCTGTAACTCAGTTGTGGTCCCCAAAGCAATCCAATGACTACTGTTCTCCGTATCCATTTCTTTTAGATTCCTTTTCTCCTCCCCTAAGTAGAATAAAAGGAGGAATGGTTTCATCTTGGTCTTTGCATACCTGATACCTTTCCTTCCCCAAATGATTGTTCTTAATGCTTGTTAAATTGGATTGCAGTTGTTGAATTTTGCTTCACAGATCAAGTCAAATGAGAAAATGTTTATCAAGCACTTAGCACAATGTGTGGAAGATCGCTGGCAATTAATAGTTGTTCTGCCCTTCTCCCCTCCTCACATCTCTGCCTATGGGAGAGTCTATGGGAGAGTGACTGGGACTGTTCCCCCCAGGCTCCCCAGTAGGATAGGGTGAGGAGAGGTTCCTTGTCAGTCTCAGAGAACTTGAATAGAGCTCTGGTCACTGGAATTTGGGTTTGGCTTGGTACTGGCGAGGATCACGACCTCTGATCTATCCTCAGATGAAAGAGAGCCGGTCTAGCTGTGCCACTCATCAAGTTTACCAGGTCTGTCAACAGGTGTTCTTGATGTGTACAAGGATAGCCTGTCACCGTCTCTTTAGAGGTACAATCAAGGCAGGAGACTGTTGGCCTGATGTTGGGAATGGCACTAGAGGCCTCAGGAAATCATGAGATACCACTGATGCTGAGCCAAGGCCTTTGTTCTATGAAAGTCATCAACACAGGTATCCGTAATTAATGTCACTTCTTTTGAAGAAAGGTATAGACAATATGCTCATGGAGAGGTCAGATGGCAAAAAGGGCAACAAACCTACATGATGCTGGTGTCTGGGATCAAAAGGAACCTGGCACGGTAGGCTATTGGACCACGTTAGAGTAGAGGAAAAAATCATCAGAGGTCATTCAATCATATAACTTCATTTAACAATCACAATTTAATAGGGATAAATGTCTTACATTTGGGTTCAAGAGAGCAACTGAACAATTACAGGATTAAGGAAACAAAGTTAAAGAGGGGGTTTTTTTGCTTCCCTTTCTCTTTCCTTCTCTTTCCTTCCCCCTCCCTTCACCTCTTCCTCTCCCTCTCCCTTTCTTCCTTCCCTTTTCTTCTTCCCTTCCTTTTCATTCCTTCCTTCCATTTCCCACTTCCCCCCTCTTTTCCTTCTTCCCCTCTTCTTCCTTCCCTCCTTCCCTCTTTCCTTCTTCCTTCCCCTTCCTTTTCCTCCTTCCTCCTTTCCTTCCCTTCCTTTTCCTTTTATCTCTGTCTCTCTGATTTCTGTCTCTCTGTCTCTCTGTCTCTGTCTCTCTCTCTCTCTCTCTCTCTCTCTCTCTCTCTCTCTCTCTTTGCTTCCTTCTCAGGGATGCTGAAAAGCAGTTGGTCTCTCAGGTTCCTCCCAACTCAGCCAGCCTGTGACTCTGTGACTGTCTCTGTCTGGCCCTGGTGGGCAGAACCAAGAGCATGAGGTGGAGGTTACCAAGATAGATTCATGTTTGATGTCAGGGAAAACTCAACAGTGAGAGGAACTCAGAAATAGAGATGATTTGAGGAAGGAAGAGAAAGTACATAGAACAAAGACCTCAGCATCAGTGGCATCTCATGATTTCCTATGGCCCCTCACACCATTCCCAATATCAGGCCAACAGTCTCCTGCCTTGATTGTACCTCTAAAGAGATGGTGACTGGCTATCCTTGTATACATCAAGAACACCTGTTTACAGATCTGGTAAACTTAATTAGTGGCACAGCTAGACTGGCTCTCTTTCATCTGAAGATAGATCAGAGGTCTGGAGAATTAACCTTTACAAGGTGTGGGGGGGGTGAGGGGTTGGCAGGAGCTCTGATTGCTTTAAAGGTCTCTAAGCTCCACATAGGCTTATGCTTGGGCATTTGAGGCATTTCCATATTCAGACTCTCTTCCCTTCCCCCACCCCCCAATTCTTCAAATACTTTTTTGTTTACATACATCCCTGCCTTTTCTCTAAATGAACTGGGGAAGGAGTGAAAAAGTTCTCAGAACTGACCACCTGGTCCATCCCTGCCCAGTAGGCAGGGAGGGAGGAATAAGGTTTGATGGGGATTGGATGTTAAAGGTCATCACTGGGGGTGGATTTAAGATAGGGGATAAGGAACCTTTTTTGCCAAGGACCATTTGGTTCTATTATTCATGGGCTTTATTTGGTTAAACATTTAATTCATCCCTAAAGAGATCCTAGATTTATTGAATTTTGTGTCCCATCTATAGTTGCCTTGGCAGGGTGGGCCTTATATGGTCCATGGGCCAGAGGTTCCCTGCCCAGATAAGTCATTACTGGGGTGTCATTCAAGAGTTCATTGTTGGGGACAAATCTTGGAGATCATCTTCCAGAAGTCATTTCTGGGGGTAGATGTTAGAGGTCATTGCTGGGGACAGATCTCAGTGATTATCATTTAAGAGTGTAGAGGACTAGACAGCCCCACTGTCCTCTGCCCCAATTGGAGCACAATTTGAGTATTGCGCTCAGTTTCTGGAGTCACAGTTTAAGGATGCTTAATGGGGCTAGGGTCCAGAAGAGGACAATGTGGTTGAATTACTTGTTCGTATAACATGAAGGAGGACCTGGGGTATTGAGACTGGAAAGGAGAGAACTTGGGGTGGGTATGGGAGGTGACACAATACTCACCTTCAACCTTTGGGAAGTACTCTCAGTCCCAGAGGGTAGAACAAATTTTTAGAGAGAGGCAGATTCCATCTCAAAGTGGGATGGGCTGCTTCAGGAGGTAGAAAACTTCCTATTGGAGGAAGTCTTGAAACTAATATCAATTATTCAGGGGGCAGAGATTTTATAATTGGGTCCATTTTACAGATGTGAAAAAAGAAACCCAAGGTGGGGACATAGCTTATCTAACCACTTAAGTTGGCAGTAGACAATGTATATCCAGGTCCTTTGAAACCTTTCTTCCATTGCCCCAGCCTTATCTGGAAGAATGGAGAGAATGTGAATAGATATTGTTTTAGCAGTGATTGTGGGTCTTCTCTAGAGAAACTTCTTATGAAATCCTGACCATTGTCTCCCCCACACCCTCTTTTTAGTTTCCAGACCCGTGTGTGCTGGTAGTCTCAGAGCATATTTGGTTTCAAGATTCTCAGAACTATCAAAGTGAAATCTCCAAAGCACAGATCTGACCATATTGCTCAAAAACCTTCCAGGCTCCCTATATACTGTGCGTAGTATTTCAAGTCCCTGTCAGACTCCAGCCTCCTGGGTCATGCTTATGTGCTGACACTCATCAAGTGTTTGCCCTTCCATCAAGGTCAATCTATTCACTTTTTTGGCAAACGAGATTCCATTGTCCATGTTCCTGTCTTTGCAGAGACTGTTTCCCCATCTGTGGAATGAACTTGCTCTTCATCACCTTTCAGGACCACTAGCTCCCTTCAAAACTCAACTTACAGGCTAATCCTTGCATAAAGTGATTCTCCCTTTGATTAGTCTCTCTCCCCTCTCTGGCCAAATTACCATGTATTTAATTGATAGGTATTTAGTTTTTCATGTATTTCCATATATTTCACATGCAGTCATGTATACATAATATCTTCCAATAAAATATTATCTCCTTGAGGGCAGTCATTGGCAAATGGTCAGTTGCTTAATATTTGATTATTGGGGTTGGAGCAAAGATGCACAATGGTATACAGCTCCAGCAAATGTAGATTCATTTCCTACTTCTGACACTATATGAGGTGAGGCATCTTCCATTGAGGTAGCTAGGTGGCACACTGGATAGAGCACTAACCTTGGAGTCAGGAGGTCCTGAGTTCAAATCCCAACCTTGATAGTTGCTAGCTATGTGACCTTGGGCAAGTCATTTCACCGATCGCCTTGCATCCAAGGCTATCTCCAGTTGTCCTAATTCATATCCGGCCACTGAACCAGATGACTCTGGAGGAGAAAGTGAGACTGGTGACTAAGCCCAGTCCCCCCTCAAATCCAATTCACTTGTTTGTCATGGCATCACCTCCCTGATGTGGTCTTCAAGAAGGAAGGATAAATGTCACATATTTCAGTTCTTTCCACTTCACTTATCAGTTCATTTAAGTCCAGATTTTTTTGAAACCATCCTGCTTGTCATTTTATAACACGATAGTGTTTTCTCACAATCATAGGTCACAGCTTATTCAGCCATTCTCCATCTGAGGAGCAACCCCACAATTTCCAAAATTTTGCCTCAACAAAAAGTTTGACTACAAATAGTATTGTACATAATATGGGTCTTTTTTCTCCTTTAAAAAACTCTTTGGAGGTACAGACCTAGTAATGGTAGTGGTGGGGTCAAAGAATAAATACAATTTTATAGTCTTTTGGGTTTAATTCCAGATTGTTCCCCAGAATAGTTGAACCAGTTCACTGCTCTTCTAACCATTTATTATTGTATTTTTTCTTATTTCTTCTAGCATTTGTCATTTCTGGTTGGTGGTACCTCAAGACTTGTTTTAGTTTTCTTTTCTCTAATCAAAAGTGATTTAGAGCATTTTTCCCACAAAACTATAGATAGCATCGATTTCTTCTTCTGAAAACTGCCTGTTCATATCCTTTGACCATTTATCAACTGGGGAATGACTTTTATTTTTATGATGATTCTCAGACAAATTCATCAGCGAAATGTGCTATAAATTTTTTGATATTACTTCATTGCCTATGGTACTTTTTTTTTTTAGCAAACTGTAGATTTTCTGATGATATCTTTCAATTAAGTCAAATTTTCCTTTTGATTTGTATGAGATCAGGATGACCACAACTGCCTTTTGCACTTCAGACTTTGCTCCCACCGTTCATTTAAATACTATGTCTTTCTATAGCAAGTGGGTCTCTTGTGTGCAATATATTTTTGGAGTCTAGCTTCTAATCTGTTTTGCTGGCCCCTTTCATTCTGTGGGGTTAGTTCATCTCATTCACAGTTAGGCTGACTGTGTATTTCCCTCCAATCTACTTTTTTTCTGTTTATCCTTTTTATTCTGTCCCTCCTCAAAAGTCTGTTTTGTTTCTGACTGCTGCCTCCTCCAATTCTCCTACCTCATCTTTTTTCTATATCTCTTATCTCCTTTTCCTCCTGTCTCCCTATTGGGCAATTTAGCTGTATCTCCATCTCTGTCTCTATCTCTGTCTCTGTCTCTGTCTCTGTCTCTGTCTCTGTATCTGCATCTATATCTATTCTTCCCTCTTTGAACCAATTCCTATGTGAAAGTGAGATTCAAACATTACCTGTCACCTTCCCCTCCACTCAATCTTCTCTCCACTATTTCCCTCTCCCCTTAACCACCCTCTTTCTCACCCCTACATTTTTTGGAGATCATCCCAATACAATTGACTGATAACACACATACCCTCTATGTAAACACCTCCTCACTGCCCTAATAAATTTAACACTCATAGGAATTAATTGTATTAGCTTCCCATAGTTTTGAGACCCTCACGATTCTTTCATGTTTACCTTCATATGCTTCTCTTGAGTTTTCTTTTAGAATATAAAACTTTCTATTTAGTTCCAGTCTTGTCATCAGAAATGCTTGAAAGTCCTGTATTTCTTGAAATATTCAATTTCCCCTGAAGGTTTATCCTCAGTTTTGGTAGTAGGCTGTTTTTGGTTGTTATCCTCGTTCCTTTTTCATTTGGAATATCATAATCCAAGCTCTCTGCTTCTTTAAAGTGTAAGCTGTTAAATCTTGTGTGATCCTGTGACTCCACAATATTTGAATTTTCTTTTTGACTACAACATTTTATCCTTGATCTGGTAGCTGTGGAATTTGTGTATAACATTTCTGTGTTTTCATTTGGGGATCTTTTTCAGAAAGTGATTAGTGGAATTCTTTCAATATTATTTAGCCTCTGGATTTATTTTATCAGGGAAGTCATTATAATTTATTATGTCTAGGCCTAGAACTATGAGCAGGACCCGTTCCCTTGTATACATGATCAATTCTCCTCTCTGTTCTGGAACTGTGACCCAGAACTGTCTTGAGTATGGACAGTAAAAGATGTCGGTCAACCCCAGCTATAACTCCAGCAAAGGGTCCCTTGAAATCTCTTTCTGAACAACTTCCTATCATTTCTGAGCTGAGAACTCCTGAAGCTGCTGCTGCTGCTTCTGCTACTGTCACGCCCACCTCCAAGGTCCACTTCTGGTGCTTCTTCTATGCCCCCAGTCTGTGCCATCCCAATGTTAACAGATGTCTCCTGCAGACCTTCTAAGTTGTCTTGGGCTGGACAAATGTAGCCCTGTGACCTTTGGTTGGCCCTGCTTCTCCAAAATTTGATTTAAGATACTGTTTAAAGTTAGAGAGGAATGTTAGAAGAGTCCAGCTTGACAAATCTGGGCCTTAACTGATCAATTCACAAAATTAGGATAATAATAATACCTGAAATGACAGCTTGACAGGTTTATTTCTGAGGATTGATAGGAGAGATTGTAGCCCTTAATGCACCTATACTTAACAACTATTACTGTTACTGTTTTCATGTTTATTATTGTCAGTTTTCTCCAAATGGCTCCACCCCCCAACATATACAGATCTGTATGTGATTGCTCTTCCCTTCCCCTATCCCATAAGACATCTCTGACTCTACTTTGCTATCATTGGCTCATGAGGGTATGTGGGTATGAACATTCACATAAAAATGTATATTCTATCTATCTATATCTATATCTATCTATCTATCTATCTATCTATCTATCTATCTATCTATCTATCTTTCTGTCTGTCTACCTGTCTGTCTGTCTGTCTGTCTGTCTGTCTCTCTCTCCCCCTCTATTTATATACAGACCACAAAATTCTATTCTCTGTGTACAAGCACAAACACATATGTAGTATAACATTTTTGTGGTCTATAATTAACTCTTCTTGGACTCTCCCCAGATCACTGACCTGACCACTGAGCTTTCTGATGAGCGCTTCAAAGGAGAAGTGGCCTGCCGGGTTCTTGAGAGTGAGCGTGCCGAGCGTCTCCGGGCCTCTAGGGAGATCCAAGAGCTGAAGGTGGATATCCATGAGGAGAGAGAATGGGCTTTGACCTGCACATCTGGATTTAATATTTTTGGGGGGGTGGGGAGGGCATAGACAGCACCATGGTCAGAGACTGTGCTCTCCTTTTCCATTAATGATCAATTAGTCAATCAGTCCATAGATCTACACCAGACCATGCCCTCAAGGAGATTTCCTTTTATTGGGGGAGTCAACATGACCTTGAATAGGGAGATATAAGATTCCTACAGAGCCAACCAAAGGGGAGGCCTGAGCAGCTAAAGGGGCTAGGAAAGGCCTCCTAATGAAGGTGTTGATTGACCTGAGTCTTGAAGTCAAGGAAGCTAATGGAGTTAGGAGTTAAGGAGGAAAAACATTCCAGATATGGGGCATAGCCAGCAGGCCCTGGGAGAGGAACAAGAAATCGTTCAGTAGCCGAAATTGTGGAGGGGAGGAATATGTAAGAAACCTGGAAAGAAAGAGAAAAAGGCCAGGTTGGTGAGTGAAGCAGATCTTCAAATGATAAATAGAATTTATATTTTGTCTTTGTGAGTGATTCAGTCAGGAAAGGCCCAGGGGCCCAGCATATCTGTGCCCTCTATTCAGCTTGGTTTTTTTTATCTTGACACCTTTTCCCCTTTTCAGAGTAAATATGAACAAACACAGAAGAGTTTGGGGTCAGTGGAGAAGCAGCTGGAGGAAGCCCAGCAGAAAATTGAATTGAGTGAATTGGGAAAGTCTCATTCTGGAGAAGGTAAGCAGAGGTTAGACCCAGGAATGGGACAAAGCAATGAGGAATCACCCCCATCACCCTCCGCTCCACCATCTCCTTTCTCCTCAATTTTGGCCCTAGATTGAGGACTCCTTGGACCCTCATCCATCTAGTACCCTGACTATTGGCACAATCATACTCTGTTTTCATCAGGGCCTGATGCCCATTGCTACTAGAGTTCTCTGGCCTGCCAGCTGACGGACATCTCTGTTGACTTGTCAACACTACTTCCACTCCTCAGCTCAGGGAGAGGAAGGAGTTTGGAAGAAAAGGGTCAGCTTTTGTCAGCCCTAATGGTCTCCCTTCAGGACCCCCAATGGAATATGTCAGGATAATTGGCAGGAAAGGAAGGTTGAGCGAGACCACTGGAAGGATAGGGTGATGACTACAATAGAAAACTGGTTTTCCCTTTTTTTTCTGTTTGAGTTTTTTTTCTGTGGTCACACTGAGAAAGTTTTCTCTGGTGCTTTATTTAGACTTGGATATCCACTTAGTACTGACATACAAATAGCACTGAGTGACCCAAGACAGGGAAGAAGACATCGTTTGGTCAAGAGACTCAGTCACAGAAAAACCTTCTTAACACCTTGGCAGGGGATGAAAAGCTGGGAAGGCCAACAGCCTGGCTGATGGTCATACTTCCAAAAGACTTCACATGACTGTGGCATTGAGATGAATTTAATAAGGAGGAATTTCAAAGGTATTAAACTGATCCATAGGATTATTGCTATAGAGCTGGAGGGGCCTGTGAGTCATCATGTTCAACCCCTTATTTTACAGATGAAGAAACAGACTCTAAGAGGTTAATTCAAATGGTCAACCTGAGTTAGGTTAGTTATTCCAAGGGAGTATTTGAACTTGTCTTCGTGATGCCACTTAAGTCACATTTTGGGTTAAAAAAACTCTTAGGAAATGCTTGGGTTTTCCATTTGACAAGAGGAGGAAACATCCAGAGAAGGGAAGTTACTTGTCCAAAGTCACATATTCAAGAAAAGGAGAAGGATTTGAACCCAAGTCCCCTGACTATAACCCTATCACTTTGTCTGCTATGATATATTACATCCCATCCAATGGCATAAGCTCTAAATAACCACACAAGTTAGTATGGAAGGATAAAATATGTACCCAACCAATTGAGTTCTGAGTGTTCTTGGAACACTAAGATGGTGGCTTTCACAGTGGCCTAGGGTAATCAGGGCAAGCTTCATGGAGGAAATGTGACTTCAGTTGAGCCTTGAAGGATGGACAGGCAGGACATTGATAGGAAGAGAAAAAGAACTTCTTATTTCCCTGTGAAATATTTCACTTTCTCCTGAAAATGGGTTGCA
This sequence comes from Macrotis lagotis, assembly GCF_037893015.1. Classification (NCBI taxonomy): domain Eukaryota; kingdom Metazoa; phylum Chordata; class Mammalia; order Peramelemorphia; family Peramelidae; genus Macrotis; species Macrotis lagotis. Next base: position 686,142,699 of record NC_133666.1, read on the forward strand.
CCCCATATCCTACGTCTGGCTTTGAGAAATAGAATTAGAAGGAACTTAGGCATTATCTTCAGGAAGTAACTTGCCAGGTTCACAGAGGCAGGATCCCAGAATGCCAGAAAGCTCAAGTTGGAAGGGACATTGGTGGCCAGAGTCCAGCCTGTCCAGATAAGAAACACCTCTTATCAGTGGTTGTCCAGTCACTGCTTGAAGACCACCTTCCCCATGGGGTGACACCATCCATTTCTATCACTGGTGGAAAGTTTTTCCAATATAGAGCCTAAATTCTTTATAATTTTATTTTTAAAATGAGGGAATTAAATTAGATAAACTAAGAGGGCCCTTTCAGCTCTAAATCTGAATTGAAGAGCTGACAGATGCAAATCTGCCCCCTTTCCCCTGTGCCTCACCACTGCTGTTCTGGGTTCCACATCCTCCAGCCCACATATCCCTTGTCTGAATCTTCTTTTTTTTTTTCACAGCTGATGACTGGCAGACACGTTTTGACTGTGCACAGACAGAAATTGAGTTTCTCAGAAAGCGCCTCCTGATGTGTGAGGAGAGACTAGAATCTGAACTGTCAGCCAGAAAAGAGCTGGAAGAGAAGGTGAGAAAGGATGGGGAGCTGCCTGACTAGCCCTGTTCTATTTGTGCTGCTGAGAGCGGATGGGAGGAACTGCTATCATAGATCTGGGCTGGTAAAGGGAAAGGAAGAGTGGGGATATGCCTCAGAACAGGGAATGCCAGAGCTGAGAGGGATGTTAGAGCGAGGACTAAAAAGAAAGAGGTCATTGTCAGATACCTAATTGTTTTCCCAATTACATTTCAATTATAACATTTTTCACTGCAAAATGAAGAAAATGTTTTCTCCAATCCTATCATCCCTGAACCCAATCTCTGACTATATCCTAATGCTTTTCTTTTTCTGGGAAGGGAGCCTGGTTTTATGAAAATGGTCCTAATGTGGGAAGGAGGAGAGCAAGCTGAAGTCCTCACTCTGCTCTTGGTTCTCTATCGGACCTTGAATAAGGCACTGGGCCCCCATTTTCTTCAAGTATAAAAATGAAAGACTCCCATGTCTTGTTTGGACCTTTTCTGATTCTGGGATACAAGGTATGAGCAGCCAGAAATGGGAGCAACCCACATACTGGTATGCTCAGGGAAGACTTCAAGATTGTGAGGGATGGGGATTTCCTTAGCCCTGGGGATTTTGAAGCAGGGCCCATCTGGCTTAATGTGGCCCAACTTTTAATGACACATGATGGACTGAGACCAAAGAGCTGAGTGGTTTCTTGCCACCGAGAACCATGATTTCCCTCCTAGGCAGATGCTAAATAGTCCTTCCCCAGAATCTTGCACAGTAGATAAAGAGAGATGCTGCTCCAGGGGGGCAGTCCAACTCTTTAACAGTGATTATCAAGTTAGGTCAGTTTCCCCAAGGAAAGGGGGGAAAAAATCTTCATGCTACATTAAAAAGTAATAAAATAGCAACCTTTCCTGAGTGGTGGAATACAAGAAGGCAGAACATTTGCTTTTCAAATGCTGAATTTAGAATTACAGGCTTCATTAACTCAACATTTTTGCTTATTTAATACTTTCCCTTAATGAGCTAGCTTCTTCAGAGTGGTATTGCTGAGTTCCCTCCATTCAAAATCAAACTTTGGGGGGACGTTGACTGCCTGAACAAAGCAGATCTGAGTTTGTTTTCAAGGTTCTTAGTGAATTTGACCCAACCTCAGTGTCTTTGCTTGGAAGTTCTGATGGCTCCAGAATACCACGAGGAGTCATTTCATTGTATCTGACCCTTCATGACCCCAGTTGGGTTTTATTTTTAGTTTTTGCAAAGCAATGGGGTTAGGTGATTTGCCCACAATCACACAGCTAGGTAATTTTTTAAGTGTCTGAGGTCAGATTTGAACTCAGATCTGCCTGACTCCAGGGCTGGTGCTCTATCCACTGTGCCCCTCAGTTGGGACTTTTTGGCAAAGATATTAGAGTGGTTTGCCATTACCTTCTCCGATTCATTTTTCAGATGAGGAAATTGAAGCAAACAGGGTGTGGTGTGAATCTTAAAACTCACTCCAAATGTTGTTTATAACTACTACCCCCTTGAGATCCTCTGATCCAAAGAGAAACAATAATTTCATGAAAATACCTTGAGGAGAGGGACCACTGAAAATGCCATATTCTTGCAGCTCAGGCAAGCTCAGAACATCTATGAGGAGGTCAAGAAAAGCTCTCATCAGCTGAAGAGAAAGTGCCGCAACCTGACCTGTGACCTCGAGGACACCCGAGTCCAACTGGAGAACCAACAGAGCCGGAATCATGAACTGGAGAGAAAGCAAAAAAAGTAAGTTAAGCCGTTGATTTCCCTGAGTTTATTACAGTGGTGCCGAAAGAAGGCCGGGGTCCCTGGATTCAAATGCCACCTCTGGCCTGGACTCTCTAGGTGCTCTGGGCAAGTCACTTAAGTCCCTGGGTGTCAATCTCCTCCTCCAGAAAATGGGGATAATGAGTGCAAGTCATCGGTTCATGCAAAGCATATACCCACACATATAGACATTTTACATATTGACAAACATGCATTTATAAACATATATGCGCATTATATAAAAATACATATAATAGTGAAATAATGAATCAGATTTCTTGGCTGACAAAGCCAACATCATTATTATGACTTGGTAGCCAAGTTGATAGAAGTAATTGTGTCCAAGGCCAGGAAGCAAAGTGTCCAAGGCCAGGAAGGTGATCATAGTCATAAGGCTAGACCCTACCTGGAAGATGGTGTTCAGGGCAATATGGTTTTGGGAGGATATTGGTTGATGAGAGCTTCCAGGGGAGGCTGTCCAGGGTGATGAAAAGCCCTCATGTTAGGGGGGCAGTTGAAGGAAATGGGGATATTTAGTCTGGAGAAGAGAAGAATAGAAGGAGGTAGCCTTATGTATTCATGCATGCTTGAATGAATGAATAAATGAATGAATGAATGAATGAATGAATGAATGAATGAAAAAACTATGCATGAAATTCTTACTCTGCACAAGAACCAGGCTCAGGGTTGAGGCTACAGACAGAAGGGCACAGATGGCTCTGTTCTCAAGGTTCACACACAGAGGAGGTGTCAACTGTAAGTCATATGGAGAGGCCTGTGGTCCTTAGGGTGCAGCAGAGAAGCAGATGGTAACAACTTTGCTAGTGTCATTGTCATCAATGAGACCAATTGACAGTGCTGGAGACATGGGAAGGGGGGGAATTTTTTGCCTGGCTCTCTAATTGCTGAGGCTGCTGATAAAACAGAGGCTATAGAGTCTTCCAGGGCAGCTGTCAGGGACTTCTCTACAAGGTTGGGTCCCCTGGATGATTGCTAGTGGTATCACACTGAAAGAAAAGCTTTTTGTCTGGGGCAGTCTATTATCAGGGCTCTTGAGTTTCCCAGACTGTAGTCCTATTGGGAGGAAAGAACATCCATCTGTGGGTCATTATTAAGCACCTATTGTATGGGAAACAGACAAAAGTGAAACAGTCCCTACCCTCAAGGAACAAGGTGGCAAAGAGGGATTCGAGAATGTGGTAGCCTCTCTCTGCTTTAGGCAACTCTCTCAGCTAGTAGAGCAGTTGAGGCTCAGGGGTGATGCCAAGTGGTAATCTGAGGAGTGGCAAGAGGCTGAGATTTGCAGGCATTCTCAAAGACCTTGGGGTTTGAGACTCTTGGGATCTGATGAGGCAGAGGGGAGGATGAACTCATTTCAGAGAGCCTGGAGTGGGCCCTGGAGGGGGAGAGAAGCTGCTCCTGCACTACCTGTAAACCTTGGGGAGTTGGGTCTAGAGATGGGCAGATAGGCCTGGAAAGCTGCTCCAAGCTGACTGGTGGGACCAAGGTGTAAGAACCTTCAGAGCCCATGGATGTCAATGCAGTTCAACACCTTCATATTCTAGTTGAGTCCACTGGGTCCAGAGAGAAAGCCAGCCACAATTAGTTATTCAGGCAAAATTTAACCTAGGACTCTGATGTGCCTAAGGGAACAACTCTCTTGAAACAATTTCTGGAACCAATGGAGGAGGAGCAGGGCATGCCAAATTGGGAGTCAGTGGTTCTGGATTCAAATTGTCTGTCACTTACTGTACAACTCTGGCCGAATTATAAATTTTCCTCAGCTCTCCATTTCTTCATCTGTAAAAGGAAGAGGTGGAATTACCTGTCCTCTGGGGTCTCTTTCAGCTCTAAATCCATGACCCTATTCTCTTGCTCTTACTTGGGCAAATCAATTGAATTCCTTGAACCTCAGTTTCCCCATTTGTAAAGTTAAGGGGTTGGACTGAATGGCCTGCGAGGTCTCTCTGACCTCTAGACTTATGAAAACTAGGATTGTATCCCAGATGGGGGAAAACAATGACTGGAATCAGTCCCCCTCCCCCAAGAAGGAAGATGTTTTGTTGTCAGATCAGTATCCAGATGTGTAAATGGAAGCTGAATCCAAGGACCAACCTGCTTCCATCTTCCTCCTCTTCTCCTGTTCCGATTTTTGGGACAGAATGGATTTCTCCTCCTTGAGGTTTGCCTAGTCAGAGTCAGTCATCTGGGGCTTTGGATGGGCATGGTCTTTTCGGTTCCGTGTTCTCAAATGATCAATTCTTTAGTGAGAACTACAGGTGGGAGGGAGGGGAATGGGGCTGGTATTGACTCAGAGAAAGAAAGCTTACCAAGGCATCCCTTTGTGCTGTCAGACTTGTATGCGGCTGGCTGTTTACTGTAAGTGACTGCTTACTGGGATGCAGCAAATAGAATTTGTAACTCCACTGAGGTGTACCGACATTGAACCTGAGCACCGCTTAGCTCCTACCTCCCTTTCTCCACTAGGAATCTACCTACCCCCTGTTCTGTTTTTTTTCTTCAAGAGGATGAGGATCCTCTGGGAAGTCTTGGCACCAATGGATCTTTCAATCATGAAGCATTTAATACCCTACTCTCTGCCAGTCTCAGGGCTAGCCAATAGAAGATTCAAAGATTAAAAGCAAAAATTCCTTTGCCCTCAAGGAGCTTACCTTCTAGCAGGGGAGGCATGTCAAAAGACTCAGAGATCATTTACAGATATCCATCTCCCCTTTCTGGCCTCCTTGCCTTTTGTGTGGCATCTCTTCTGTCATTTCTTAATGGCACCCTACACTCCAGATCACAATTTTCTGTTTCCTGATCTCCAAATTGTGGTATATTGGAGTTACAAGGGAACCATAAGTCTAGCTCCTTCTTACCTGAACAGAAATCTGCTTCACTACACACCCAGCAATTGGCCATCTATACGACCTTGACCTTTCCACTTTGGTTGGGTCAGGGGAATGGTATCCTGGGTATTGCAGGTCCCAACCACACGAGACTGGCTTGCTAATAGTGGAAGTTCAGACAAAAGATCAGAGTAAGGATGTCTCCATGTGGCCCTCAGGATACACTGTATAGATGGCCTATCTACTAGACTTCCCCAACCTGGGCCACTATTTATACCCCATATGTAAGGAATAAAATGAGACCTCTAGGACATTCTGGTCATGCTCCCTGGCCCCCTTGATTCTAAAGCTCCTTGAAGACTTAGTCCAGAATGGACCCCAGGCATCTATCACCTGTTGCTATGGTGACAAAGTGGGTCATAAAGGTTAGACCTGAGAGCTGGTAGAACCTGTTGGTCTAAGTCAGTCTTGGGTGGACAAACTTCTTGGGAAATTACTCCAGTGGGACTTTTCGCTGCCCAATCTACTGCCCCTGTTCCTAATTCGGAGCATGGAGTCAGGCTTCCAGGGAAGTAAATAAATTTGTGTTTCTAATTGCCTGGTCTAGTCTTTCATGGTTGAGTCACAGAGGACAGGGCCTGGGGTGACCTTTCACCTGCTTCCAAAGATGGTATGGAGGGTCCTGATCAGGATACTGGCAACCTGGAACTCATCCAGAAGAGGCTGACTAAGATGAGGAGAAGCCTGGAAACCCTGCCAGATGAGGACTGGCCAAAGGAATGGGGGATTATTAGCCTGGATAAGAGAAGATTTAGGGGAAGCATAATAATGATGCTGGAGAATTTGAAAGGCTGACCAGTGGAAAAGGGACTAGAGAGGGTGATCTCTAGGGGAAGTCAATTCCTTCTTACTGTGGATGGGAAGAGGAGCCTGGACAGCCCCTTACCTAAGGATGGAATTGATAGAAGGGATTCTGGTACAGGTAAAAGTCACTGGTTATTTATTGACCACATTATTTGCCAAATTGGACTAACTCACCTGGGGGCCTCCTTCCAATGCAGAGATTCTGAAATGTAAAATGATATTAGAAATACTGTCATTCCATACTTTTATGGAAGCCTGGCACCAGAGGGCCAGAGGTCAAGGAGGGGACTTTTATAAGATCTTAAATTTTCACCTAGAAGGGACCTTAGAAGGGGTCTTTTCCACCCCAAATCCTTTGTTTTTCTATTGAACTATGCTGCCTCAGTAAGAGCTCAGCAAAGAAAATCAGATTGGATTTGGTGTTGGAAGTCTGGGTTCATCTCAACTCAGTCTTAAGTTTCCTTATCTATAAAATGGAGACATTGGGCTAGATGATTTGAGGCTTCTTTTAGCATGAAATCTAGAATAATGATGATGATACTATTTATAATAAAATAATAGTAATTTTATAGACATTTTGTTTGCAAAACAGTTTATGTAGGTTACTTCAAGATAAATTTGTAGTCATCTTATGCTATTAAAGTTGCCAGGGTACCCAGAAATGTTAAATTGTTTTCTCCAGGTGAACCCACACACCCACATATGGGAATCGTCCACTCTTCTCCTTCCAGTGCCAGCCTCTGCCAGACTCTAGGCCTATAACAGTTATAGGGGGTATGGTTGGGCACACCACTTGGATTCATCTAGGATGGTTTAATTATAAGTGGTTTAGTGATGAGTGAGCATCTTCCAGATTGGAAGGCCACCCATTCACAGCTTGGGGGTTCTCTGCTTTCTGGATGAATGAGGGTTAATGGTCCTTTACGATGCATGTGGAACAAAACTTTGAATCTACCACCCGTGGCCGCAGTAGTACTTCCTTCCATCTAGGGCAAGAGCCTACTAAGTGGAATATTATGAGTCCCCTGAAGTGTGTGTGTGTGGGGGGTGGGACAAGGAGGAGATTTGTAGCTAGTATCAGGTGTCCTTTAAGGAGATAAGATGGAGCTATTGGAGAGAGCATTGCAACAGGAGTCTGAAAGGTTGAATTCAAATTCCATTTCCACTACAAATTACATGTATAAATTTGAGAAAATATTGTGTGACCCTGGGCAAGTCACTTAACCTTGATCGCCTCCCCATTACAAAACCAGAAACAAACAAAAATAAATTTGAGAAAATAATTGAACCCGTCTGGCATGTTAAAATGGAGGGGTTATATAACCTCACATTCTAGATTCAGTGCTTCTGTCTGGGGTTTTGCAATTACAACTATGCATTTTCCCCCATGTTTTTATGTATTTTTATAGGTATGTATATAGCACATATGATTATAGCTATGCCTTTTTTACACATTCACACATATTTTGGTATATCCGGTCTGTGTCTTTTCACTCCCTCTCCATCTATCCTTCCCTTTCCCTCCTTGCCTCACCTTCTCCTCTCCTCCTTTCCTCTTCTCCCTCCCTTCTTCCCCTCCTCATTTTCTGTTGGAATGAAGCAGTAACATCCGTTCTTTCCCCGGCAGGTTTGATATGCAATTAACCCAGGCTATTGGTGAATCATTGTTTGAAAAGGGCCTCCGGGAGAAATTGTCCCAGGAAAATGCTAGCATCCGATGGGAGTTTGGCAAACTTCAGAGCAAGTTAGAGGTAAGTGGAGAGGAAAAGCTACAGACCCTGAGGGCCCTGGGATTTTTCTGATTCAAGCAGAAAAAGTTAGACATGAATTGTATGCTTGCAGGGGGGAGGGAAAGTAGATAGTCTGGGAACTTTCTTGAAAAGGGAAAGGAGTTCTATTCTGCCCAGACATGATCCAGTAGGGTGGATAAAGATTGCTGCCAGCAGCCAGTGGAATCTGTGTTTCTAGTCCCTGAGAGGAAGTGTGACGCAGTGGTGAGTGTGTTGTTCAAGGAGGCAGGAAGGACACTGGTTGCCTTGCTTCCCTTCATTCTCCCATTCATTCAAGCTGTATTTTCTGGAATAGATCCTTTTGACTCTCTATGGCTTGCATTGTGTGCTGATCCTGGGATCAGGAAGCAGCCTGGTGCTACTCCTTTCTCTGACCCCATACTATGTGATGTTAGACTATGTGACTTGTCTCTCAATGTAACAGGTAGTTCTCCAAAACTGTGTTATAGAGAATTTCTGATTTGTCCTAGTGGAGGGAGTTTCTACGCCTGGGGATCGAAGGAGCAAAGAAATCAGTGAAAAGTGTTATGCATAGGATCCCTGATCAAAGTTGGAAGTGACTTTAGATGTCAAAGAATCTAGCCTCCTCTTTTATATAGATGAAGAAACTGAGAGCTAATCAGTCAATTAATTGGTATTTAATAATCAGTGCCTATTATGCTCCTGCTTCCATGGCTATACAGAGACAAAGTTGAAACAGTCCCCATCCTCATGATCCTTTATTTTCATGGGCTCGGGGGAGGTTATGGGACTTGGGGAACAAGGTCATGGAGGTTACTTGTGACAGTAGCAGGAGATTTCGCCTTATAGGTACACTTTGGAACATGAATGGCCCAGTGGCATCATAGGTAGGGACACCTCTGGGGGGCGGAGGAGCAGAGAAGGAATGCAGCCCCTTTTTCTACTAGGAGGGTTTTGCCCATGTCCTTCCATAGGCAAGCCAGTCAGCTTCTTGTCCTCAAGAAGCTTACATTCTACTCTAAGAGGAAGCAGCATGTCCACAGACAAATTGATCCCCACAAAAATTTTGTATTTGAGTGGGGTGGGGACCACATTAATGACTGAAGAGGTCAAGAAGTCAAGTCTGTGAGGGTTTCTAGAGTTCCAAGAGGCAGAGATGAGAATGGAGACATTGCAGAGCATGGTAGAAAACCTGTGCCACAGCACAGAGATGGGAAATAGAATCTACTACAGGGAGAGTAGAGACAGAAAGGCAATGTCCTGAAAGGGGTATGCCAAGAAATTGGGGAGAAAAGACTAAGGGACATGGCACAACCTCATTACTACTCCACTTAGAACTCTTCGATGACTACCCATTGCTTCTAGAATACAAAAATTCCTTAACCTGACCTTCAAAGCCTTTCATCAGCTGGCTCTTAATAGCTGTCCAGATGTATGTATACATTGTGCCCTTTCCAGGTGGTCTATGTCCTGACTAAGCATACCTACTAGCTTTTTCCATCTCTCTGCTTGTTTCATTCAGTTGGGAATTGGAAAATATGTCCCAGCTGTGGAGAGGGACATTTACCCATTGCCTGATGGGGTTCCCTTTTCTCAAAAAGATCCTTTATTCCAAGAATCAGTTCAGGTCCCCCTTCCTCTAGCAAGGCTTCTCTATTCCTTATCTAGCCCCATATTTTTACTCTCTCTTCCTTCAAAGTACTGTAGCATTCTGCCTGGCTTAATAAAGGCTTATTGGCTTATATCTGAATACATGTGTAATCCTCTCAATAGATTGTAACTTCCTGGAGGGCAGGGACTGTGTCATGTGTAACTTTGCCTTCCATGATGCCTTGTCTATAAATCTTGAACAAATGAGGAATTTCAAATTGATTAAAGATGATTAGCCTGAAAGCTACTACAGGCTGACTTGAAGGGACAGCCAAAAGTCTGTGGGACAAGGAACAGCACATGGGAGTTGGAGTCAGAAGACCCAGGTTCATATCTGGACTCGGCTGCCTCTGTAGAGGTGGGCAAGTCCATTCCTCAGCTACAAAGCCAAAGTCATTAGACTCATGGCCTCCTAGGTTCCTTCTGACTTCAAGTCTATGATCTTCTCTGAGTTTTCCATGTGTGAGAAGATGAGGGTTAAGGCTGTGAAGGCAGGTGGAAAGGGAGTGAAAAGGAAAATGTGGGTTGTAGGGAAATTTTGAAAGCATGAATCTGTAAAATAATGTAGAAAAGATATAATTAATAGCTCTTAGCAGATTTGCCCTGACATTGGACATGATTTCATTTCTTCTGGTTGATACTGAGGATATATGGGAGGACATAGTTTAGTAAAGGGAAAAGGGGAATGAGTGGGTGCCATCCCTCGTCACTTTTGAGGTGTGCTTCTCTCTTCACAAAGTTCTGCCTTCAGGAAAGCAAGGATTGATTTCTCTGAAAACAAACATGTCTATTAAACAATTCTGTGATCCCATTTCTGAGATTCCAGTTTGTGTAATTAATGACCTGGGTGAATGTGGCATTGATCCCTCTTTCAAACTTTCACTCCAGTGGACCCCCATGTCCCTCTTCCTGTCATGCTTTGGCTTTTGATGTAATTTATTACCTAACCAGGCTGCCTAGCTCTTCTTGGCCCCATTCTATCATAAATGACATTTGATAATTACCTTCATCTTCTGAACTTTTTCTGGGATACCGATTCTCAGAGTCATAAGGGAACACAGAAACTATCTTGGGTAGCCCGTACTGAAAATAATCCTCTCTCCAGTATCCCAGACAAGTGATCATTCAATCTCAGAGAGAGAAGCTACCTGTAAAGGTCTCAGACCCCATCCCAGAACATCCCTTCATTTCTGTGGCTTCCTGCTCCCAGTGACAACTCTGGAGAGCTTTTAATGTTGACAAAGTGCTTTAAGCATATCATCTCAGTTGGGTCCTAATTTTCTTACTTCTAAATTGGGACAAATCATCTACCATACCCTCCAGGTTGCATAGAGGATCCAGTGGAAGAGAGAATAGGAACAGTTATGATCTTGTAAAATGCCATTAGTTTGGGGATACCCATGCCTCCCTTGGTTTCCTCAGTTCAGTGTCTATTTTCTTTCCCCAGGAAAGGGAGCAGGAAACTCTGAGTCTGAAACAGAAGCTTGAGATGCTAACAAGTCAGAAACTTGAGTTAAACACTAGTACACTCCCTACTGGAGTGAATGCCATGGCTGCTTTACAGCGAGAACTCTGGGACCTGAAGTCCAGTGCCTTCGAGCAGCAGCAGATACAGTATGAGCAAGAGACTACAATTAAGAAATTGGAACAGGTACAAAGGATCTCCCTCCACTTCTTCCCTTCCTCTCTTCTCCCAGCTGGAATAGTTTTCAATCTCCTTTCCCAGTTCATTTTACAGATAAAGAAATTGAACTAAACAGAGTGAAATGACTTGTCCATGGTCACACAGTAAGATTCTGAGGTCACATTTAAACTCATGTCTTCCTGATTCCGGTTCTGGCAATATTCTATCTATTGTGCCACCTAACTGTCCATTATTTAAGACCAGACCTGAGATTTCATGGATTATAGGGGACTTCCAAAAAGAAAATTCCCTCACCAGTGCAGATCAGTACCTTTTTTTCCCATTTAGTTCCTTATTTCACAAGTTGTCTGGGCACAGAGAGCAACCCAAGGAAACACAGCCAGCTTGTGTCAGAGGCAAGACTTAACCCCTGATCTTGCTGATTCTCAAGCAGCTCTGTCTTCAGTACCTCAGATTCTGAAGGTTCTGAAGGCAATTAGATAAAAAAGCCATCTACTTCAGCACCCATTGATTGGGTTTTTGGTAGTTAGCCATCTGTTTATTCCAGGAGAGGAAGAAGAGGCCCAGTTATTGTCATTCAGTACTTTCAAGTTTACAGAGTGACTTATTTATAAAGCATCTTCACCTGGTTCTCACTTCCTGGGTGACTTTGTGAAAGTTACTCAGCTTTCCAAGTTCTCAACTTTACTCATCTATAAAAAAAAAAGATGGAAAGTGCGTTGCACTAGATGACCTCTGAGATTACTTCTAGGCCTAGCGCTATGCTTCTATGAGTCTGTGAATGAGGTAGCTCTGTGTCCATTTTGAAGATGAAGAAACCAAGGGTCTTGAACCCAGACCTTTTCTGACTGAGCCCAGAATTCCTACTAGGACACTGATATCTTTCCTTGTGTCTCAGAGGATGGTTTGGTGTCTGAACACTCTATAGAAATACAAGAGCTGTGTCTTTTGTGTTTAGAGTAAGGAAATCATCTCTAGAAGCTCTATTGCATAGCTACAGCAGGAACCCATTAGAGGATGGAGTCCCAGAATGGTAATTTGCTAATGTTGCCCCAGGGACTCAAATGTTGGCTTAGCTTCCTCATTTACCAAACATCTCCATGGGTAGCTTTCCAAATGAGAGAATCTGGCCCTCTGTTTTTCTTTATTATTCTGCCCCTCCCTGATGTGGTCATCATGTATGTGCTTCCACAGCTACGCATTCGGTTTGAGATGGAGATAGAGAGGATGAAACAGATGCATCTGAAAGATCAGGAGGATAAGGAGGAAGAGTTGGAGGATGTACGCCAGTCCTGCCAAAAGCGGGTAAGTCATTATGTGCCCAGGTGCCTGAAATGGGGAGCTCCTCATAATGTTAGAGCCTGATTCTCTCCAAACTTATGTGAAAGTTCTGAGAGTTTTAACTAAATGCAAAGATTTTGTTTATTTTTGATTAGATTTATCTTGGTCCAAGAAAGATAAATTGGAGTCTCCTATTATTGTAATTTTAGTGTTGATTTCTTCTTGTAATTTTTAACTTTTCCTTTAGGAATTTAAATTTTGTGCCATTTGGGGCATAGTGTTACTATTAATTCATAGTCTATAGTATTCTCTTGTCAAAATTCAGTTTCCTCAATTATCTCTTTTAATTCTGTTATTTTTGTTTTAAAAAGTTGTGTCCAAGATCCTGACTCTTTTAACTTTATATGAAATATAATACACTGGTTCAAATATTTTAACTCTGTGGGTACATTTCAGTTTAAGTTTGTTTCGTATAAACAACATATTGCTAGGTTCTGGTTTCTAACTCATTTTACCATCCTTTTATGAGTGAGTTCATACCATTCTCATTCACCATTATGCTTTCTAGCTATGTATTTTTATTGATCTGATTCTCTTAACCTTTTCCTTCTCTTTTTTGCCTTCTCTTATCTTTAGGAGTAATTTTTTTTCTAATTAATTCCTTCCTTAATCAACCCCTATGCTATTCCTCCCTAACTCTTGTGTCTTCTGTTTCCTTCTTGGGTTAGCTGCATTTATGTACAATGCTATGTTGATGTGAAGTTTTCCTTCTTTAAACAAGTTCAGTTGAAAATGAACTTCACGTGTTATCTGTTACCCCCTTAACTAGTCCTTGATTATGAACTCCTGATAACATACCCCATTTCTCTAATATTTTCCTCAATATATCTTTATTTTTATTTATTCTCTTAGTGTGTTCCTTTTCCCCATTCTTCCCATTCTTTTTTTGAGATCATCAAAACATAATAAAATCATTCCCATCATGATCCATATGGATGATAAAAGGTCTGAGAAACTATGTATATTCATAAAAGAATGTACAAAGTCAACTTTGTTTAGTAATAATAACAACAATAATAATAATAATAATTATTGCTCACTCCTGTTTTTATTTTTATACTTCTCTTGACTCCTCTGTTTGCATGTCAGATTTTATACTTGGTCCTACACTTTTCATCAGAAATCCCTGGAAGTCTTCTATTTCATTAAAATATGTTTCCCTCCCTGTAGGATTATAAATGTTCTGCCTTCTTGTATTCCACCACTCAGGAAAGGTCATTTTTGGTTGCAATCCTAGATCCTTTACCTTCTAGAATATAATATATACTAAGTTCTCCACTTCTATATAGTGGTAGCTGCTAAATCTTTTGTGATTCTGACTGTGTTTCTTTCTCAGTACTTCTTTAACTTCTCCTTAATCTATGAGCCTTAGATTATGGTCATAATATTCCTGGGAGGTTTTCATTGAAGAGATTCTTTCAGAAAGTGACCAATGGATTATTTCAATTTCTATTTTGTCTTCTGGTTCTATGAAATCTTGGTGGTTTTATTTTATAATTTCTTGAAGTATGTTATTTAGGCTTTTGTTATTTTTTGTTCATGGTTTTCAGATAGTTTAATTGTTCTTAAATGAGCTCTCCTCTGTTTTTCGGGTCAGCAGTTTTTCCTATGAGATATTACATATTTCCTATTTTTCAGACTTTTTTGACTTAGTCTTATTATTTATTGATGTTCCACAGAATAATTAGCTTCCAAGAACTGAGCAATTCTAATTTTTAGGAAGTTATTTTCTTGGATAATATTTTGTTTCTGTTTCAAATAGTTAATTTTCTTTTTACATATTTCCTTCCCGTACTTCTCACTTTTGACTTTTAAAACCATTTAAAAACTTTTTTCTCCTCCATTTATATTTTCCAATTCCAAGCAAAGATAGTCTTCAACATTTAATATTTTGCAAGTTTTTGAGTTCCACATTTTTCTACCACACTCTCCACTCCTCCCTCCCCATGGCAATAAACAATCTGATATATGCTATATATGTACAATCTTGTTTAACGTATTTCCATATTTGGTATATTGTGAAAAAAGCATTAGAACTAAGCGGTAAAAAAAGATCATTAGATTGAAAGACACAACATAAAAGAAGCTTTGAAAGGTGAACACAGTATGTATGCTTTACTCTGCATAGTTTTCCTGGATGGTATTTTCCATAACAAGTTTCTCAGGACTGTCCTCGGTCACTGAACTGCAGAGAGGAGCTATGTCCAACATACTTGATCATCTCACAATGTTATTGATAATGTGTATAATAATTTCCTGATTCTACCCACTTCACTAAGTATCAGTTCATGCAAATCTTTCTAAGATTTTCCAAAGTCTACTTGCTCATTATTTCTTACAAAAAGTTGCTGTGAAAATCATTTCCCAGCTTTCTGCATTCCTTCTAATCTTGGTTGCATTGGTTTTATTTGTGCAAAACATTTTTCTTTCCCTCCGTCCTATCTTTACCCTAACTATACTTTTTTTTATCCTTTCCCCTTATCCATCCTTACCAATTTTTTATTGTTTTTGACTGCTGCCTGCTTCACATTGTCCTTTCCCCTGTTCCTTTCTGCTTCCCTATAGGAAAGGATAAATTTCTGAAAACAACTAGAAATGTATGTCATTCCATTTTATAGCTGAATCTGTTGAGAATAAGATTCAATCAGTGTGTACACTCTCCCTACCTTGTCTCTATTATAATAGGTACCTTGTGTTTCTTTATGTGGTGCTAATTATCTTCCAATGCCTCCACCTTCTTTTCCCAGTATAATCCTTTTAATTGTTTTATACCTCTCTTAGAGGCACACCTTCTGTCAAGGTATACTCTTTTCAACTGTCCTGATAGAAATATAATTCTCAACAGCCATAAACATCATTACATCATAATCAATTTGTACCCACACCCTCTGTCTGAGTGCCCTCCTTCCAGGTGTCCCATTACAAATACCTACGCCTTCTGTCTAATTATGTTCCTTTCAGCTGTCCTAAGAGAAATAGAATTCTCAAGAATTACAAGATATTGTTTTCCCATTTAATCTTATTGACTAACCCCCAACCCTTTAGTTATTTTTTTAGGTTTTTTGCAAGGCAAATGGGGTTAACTGGCTTGCCTAAGGTCACACAGCTATGTGATTATTAAGTGTCTGAGGCCAGATTTGAACTCAGGTATTCCTGACTCCAGGGCTGGTGCTCTTTCCACTGTGTCACCTAGCTGCCCCAACACCCCTTTAGTTTTAATGACTTTTTTTCTTTCTATTTACCTTTTTACCCATCTCTTAAGTTTTTTATTTGAAGATCAAATTTTCTGTTCAGTTTTGGTCTTTTTATCAGATGTTTTAAAGTTCTCTATTTCATTGAAAAAGCCATCTTTTTCCCCTGAAAGAATATACTGAATTTTGAATGGTAGTTTATTCTTGGTTGTGATGGAAGCTCCTTTGCCCTTCAGAATACCACATTCCAGGCTCTCTAATACTTTAAATGTTGAAGTCAATATGTCCTGTGCAATTCTGACTCTGCTTCACTGGCATTGAAGTTGCTTCTTTTGGACAGCTCACAATATTTAGATGAGAATTCTGAAATTTGACTATCATATTCCTTGGAGTTTTTATTTTGGTATCTCTTTCTGGAAATGATTGATGTATTCCTTCAAAGATGATTTTATTTTATTGTTCAAGGATATTAGGTCAGTTTCCCATGATCATTCCCTGTATGATATGTCCAACTCTTCTTCTGATCATGGCTTTCAGGTAGAAAAATAATTTGTAAATTACCTCTCCTGGGAATTTGCATGAACTGATGCTGAGTGAGATGAGCAGAACCAGAAGAACACTGTACACCCTAACAGCAGCATGGGGGCGATAATCAGCCTTGATGGACTTCCTCATCCCTTCAGTGCAACCATCAGGAACAACTTGGGGCTGTCTGCAATGGAGAATACCATCTGTATCCAGAGAAAGAATTTGTAGAGTTTGAACAAAAACCAAGGACTATTACCTTTAATTTAGGGAAAAAACCCTAATACCTTATTGTCTGATCTTGCTATCTCTTATACTTTTGTTTCTTCCTTAAGGATATGATTTGTCTCTCATCACATTCAACTTAGATCAATGTATACCATGGAAACAAAAAACAATTACCTCTCCTGGATTTAATTTCCAGGTCAGTCATTTTTTCCTAGGAGGAATTTTACATTTTCTTCTATTTTTTTCAATCTTTTGGTTTTGTTTGATGGAATCCTGGTGTCTCAGAGAGTCATTAGTTTCCATTTGTCCAATCCTAATCTTTAAGTTTTTTTTCTTCTGCTAGCTTTGGTATTTCCTTTTAGTCATTTTTACTTTAAAGAAAAAGTTAATTTCTTTTTCCATTTGGTCAATTTTACTTTTAAAGGTATTGCTTCCCCAGTCAATTTTTCATATTTTCCCCTCATGATTATTTCTTTTCTCCATTTTCTTTTTCCTCTTCTCTTTGGATTTTAAAATCCTATTTAAACCTCCCCCAAGAGGTCTTTTTGGATGGGAAACAAATTAAAAACCCATTTGAGGAGTATGCTTTCCTCTTCTGGGATGTAGTCTTTATCATCCCTCTCAGAAGAGTAGCTTTTTATGATTCACACTTTTTTAAAACTCATTTTGATAGTTGAACTCTGCTAACCTGGGATAAAAGAGGCTCAGTTCCAAGCTTTTTGTGCTGTGTTTGGGGATTTGGTCCCTGTTTAACTGCTTGTTTATGTCATTGCTTATGGTATTTCAAGTGCTAGTGGTTTGTTCCTTGCCTTAGAGTAACCCACCCAGTCTGACCATTTTCACTAAAATTCCTGGTTCTCTACCTTTGCCTTCTGTGCTGGGGTTGGGACCCTCACTGCTTGACTGCTGTACCACTGGCTTGCACTGCACCTGAGTTGCATTGTAGTTAAGAACATCTGCTGACTTTCCAACTCTCTTCCCTATGGTTTATTTGAGATAGATCTTTAATGAAATTCCTTCATGATATCTTGAGTTGAGAACTTGTTTCACTCTGTTTTGTGTGCTTTTAGGAAATATTTAGAGGTCCCATTTAAATTTATATTGGGAAAAGTTCCAGGAGCTTCCTAGGCTTTTGTAGCTTTTTTTTTTTAAGTTTTTTAGTTTTTGCAAGGCAATGGGGTTAAGTGGCTTGCCCAAGGCCACGCAGGTAGGCAATTATTAAGTGTCTGAGGCCAGATTTGAACTCAGGTACTCCTGACTCCTGGGCCAGTGCCCTATCCACTGTGCCACCTAGCCACCCCTGTAGCTTCTTTAAAAAAAAAAAACTCTTGCCTGGAACTCTTCTAGAAATTTTTGTGGGACTGATTCCTAGCCATACATTCTCTTGAGACATCAGTGATAGATGTTTTTAGTCATTCTCCTCCTTTGTTTTTAATGTCTTGAGCTCTCTGGTTACCAGATTTAACTTTTTATGGTGGGATTCTTTTTTTTCTGCTCATTTTTCCAGCCAACTTCTTGACTTTGTCCTTTATATTTGTTCTGGTTTCTGCTCCTTTCTGTGGGGGATGTCTGACCTGAGATTCTGTCTTTTTACATCCTCTTCCTGTTTTCACAACTCTGACTAGGGGAGTGCAATCTTTCAGTGTTTTCAAGGTAGCTTGATCTAGGCAAAGGTGTGAGCTTTATAAGTTCCTGACTCAGATTTGGATCTCTTGGCCTGTTCTTGGTTGAGAGTTTCAGTATACTGTTGCTGGACCCTGTCATTACTGGCCAGTTTGGAAAAAATTTCAAGTTCAGAGCAGATGAGTTGCTTGCTCCCTTTTGATGTGGGATCCCCCCCCCCCTTATTCCATTGTAGGTTTACAAGTTGAACTATAGGCTA
Organism: Macrotis lagotis; assembly: GCF_037893015.1. NCBI lineage: Eukaryota > Metazoa > Chordata > Mammalia > Peramelemorphia > Peramelidae > Macrotis > Macrotis lagotis. Next base: position 686,160,984 of record NC_133666.1, read on the forward strand.
GAATAGAACTGAGATCTAGCTTTGTTCATGTGGCCAGAATCACAAAGCTAAGTTTCTAGAACTTGCTTTTTGCTCAGTATACTCAGTACATATACTTTTGATTGATTGCTTTTTTATTTTTAGTTTTTTTTTTTCCCAAGGCAATAGGGTTAAATGGCTTGCCCAAGGCCACACAGCTAGGTCATTATTAAGTGTCTGAGGTCGGATTTGAACTCAGGTACTCCTGTTTCCAGGGCCGGTGCTCTATCCACTGCACCACCTAGCCACCCCCTAATGATTGCTTTCTTAATCCTGGTTTTAGGTAATGAGTAACAGAGCTGCTAAAGAGCTCTGTACCATGTTAATTTGGGGATCCCCTGGGATTTCTTTTTTGCCTTGATGTATTTGTTTGTGCTCCATCTTGCCCCTCTTTTGATCTCTGGGTACTGGAAAGCTTCATGTGCACTCATGGCCAGATCTTGTCCCCAAGGTTCACAGACCTCACTGTTTTCCTAAGCTGCCTTGGACTGAAAATATGAATCACTGTGATGTTTTCTTAACTTAACTAATCAGAATTTAGTCTGATGCATTTTCTAGATTGTTGTAAAGAATAATGGGGGTTAGGCTCAACTACTTCTTATTCTGCCGTATTGACTCTCCCTCCCAAGTACAAACTGAACATGGATCCCTGGGGTAATAAAGAAAATGAATTCAATCTTATATTAAGAGAGATTGTACTCAACCACCCTCATTTGTGCTATTGTGCTCAGTAGTGAACACTGTTTTGTGTTTATTTATGTTCAGTGAAGGACACTACCTGTGTACATAAGTATAGGGATTTACATATACTTACACCTTCAAGTTTACAAAGCACTTTTCCCACAATAACCTCAAGATGAGTTCATATTTGTTTTATCATTGTCCCCATTTACAGGTGAGGAAACTGAGACTTAGAAGGGTAAGAGCCTTTATTGTAGTCTTGTAATTAGTAACTATCTAAGGAAGAATTCAAATTCAGGTTTCTTGGATTCAAATCTAGGGTTACATCTCCTTGGCCAAGAACTCAGAAAGAAGAGAGATCATTTGGGGTAAATGAAAGAAATGGGATTTTTGGAAGAGGGAATTGGGAATTGGACCTTACCATCTAGTCTTCTGGCTCAGCTTCCCTATGTTTTTATCATCCTAATGCCAATCAAACTTCATGCTAGAGGTGAACACTGAAGCAGGAATATTGAAGCATAGTGAAGGATTTGGGAAGCAGTAACATTTCCTGAGAAATTTTAGGCCCCTCATCTCTTCATTTTCTCCTAAACTTTAAGGTACAATAGAAATATCCCTCTGGATTTGGATTTGGAATCGCTACCCATAATCTGGGAACAAACTCTCTACCTTCTCTTTGCCTCAATTTACTAATCTGTAAAATTAGACTAAAGATAATCTCTAAAAATATTTCCTTTTTGAACTCATGATCTAATTTGATAACCTCAGGCTCATATGAGTTAAATTGAATTCATTCTTTCTCACCAAACTTGATGTCCTTCTGAATTTCCCAATCTCTGTTATAAGCAAAATTGTGCTCCCTGTCACCCTTCAACCCTTGAAGCCACCTTTGATTTTCCCTTCTCTGTTGCCTCCAACATGTAGTCGCCATATTAGATGGGTTCTTCTTTTATCTCATATTTGTCCTTTCATTTTAACTGTCCTCCTTTTATTATAGCCCTCTTCATTTCCTACCCAGATCCTTTCAGTGGTCTCCTTTCTTGGTCTTCATGCTTCTATCTTCCCAGCTGACCATGAGCATTTCTAAGGTGACAGTTTTCTGAATAGAACCTTTCCTTCCATGGAAGGCAACACGGAGCCTGCCAGCTATGTCCCTGGTCCTCTCTGGCCTTGGACTTTGTTAAATTTGCTAATTTGTGGAAAGGATCACGGTTCAGGTTAGAGAAAGGGCTGCTGATGTGGAGGAGAGGCTCCCATTCTCTAAGGAAGTAGAGGAGGAGCTGAGCCCATCCCAGGCTTGGTTAGGCACTTGACAGATGGGTGGCACCATTATTGTCAGGGCCCTGACCCTGGCAAAAGCAGCCAGTATTATGTCTCAATCCACTCCCAGACAAAGCCTCTGCAGCCCTGTCATTCTGTCAGTCCTGGGGAAATAATAATAGATGGACTTTTAGCAGGCAACCTCATTCATCATTGTGATGGGATTTCTCTAGGCCTCTGTCTCCTCACACACTTACTGACTACTCAGTTCAGAACAGCCTCAAGTCACCTCCTCAAGAAGGACAATGTACTTTTGGCCCAAGCCCAAAGCCATACCTGGGGATTTCACACCCGAGAGGGGAGCAAAGAACACTGCTGGGGATGGATGTATAATGAAACAAGGAAGGAGGGGAGAATCTCACCTCATTCACCTTCCCTCCTTTCCTATCCCTTCCCTTACTTATCTCTTGACTTTCCTCTCTCTTTCCTTCCTTTCTTCCTTCAATCCTTCTTTTCTCCTTTCCTTCCTTCTTTTTTCCTTCCTTTCTCCCTCCCTCTCTTCTTTTTCTATCTTCCTTCTTCCCAATTTAAAGATCATCTAGTTTAGCCATTCCTTCCTTCCATCCATCCATCCATCCATTCATCCATCCATCCATCCATCCATCCCTTCCACAAACTTTTATTAAATACCTACTGTGTACACAGGACTGTGTTAGGAATCAGGATTTAAACTCAGGTTCTCTACTTACCTGCCCTATGTTCTCTCTTTGTGTGCACAGCTACGGCAGCTGGAGATGCAATTGGAACAGGAAAATGAGGAGAAGAAGATTGTCATCCATGAGAAGCAAGATTTGGAAACCCTCATTGGGTCACTCTGTGAACAGGTAGATCAAGGGGAACCATCCTTTGTTCTGTTGTAGAGGAAATGAGGGGAAAAAAGACATTTATGGTTAAGCCTGGAGAGTGGGTCTGGAAGGGCTGCTATCTGTGAGCAACTGTCAGCAAATACAATCTTAAGAAAATCCTTTGTGATTTTGTTAGTGCTTGGGCACTCCATTACAGAGACTTCTTCCACCAATACATCTTGAAGCCCATCTGGTTTGGTTGATAAAGCATAAGGAATTACCGGTCAAGATGAAGTGACTTGTCCTCCAGGGTCTTAGGATAATTGACAATCAGGATTCGAACCCACCAAGCATTTTGTCCATCATTCTATGAGGCCTCTAATTGTAATAATGACAGCAATAACTATTTTTTGTGTTTAGCTCAATCCCCTCATGAAAATCAACATGCTTTGATGTTTGCAAGGCAATTTAATTGCCCCATCTCTTTTAAATCTTAAGAGAGCCTGTTGAGGGGTTGTTATGCTCATTTTATAGCCCGCTATGGAGTTTAAAAAGATTCAAGACATAATTTCCAGGTAATTTCATTATTTTATTATCAGTGCCAGCATTTTAATAAAAAAGTTGGTCATATAGCCATCTCTTAGACTGGAGTGGAGAACCTTTTTTTCTGTGAAGGGCCATTTGGATATTTATAATATCATTTCCAGGCTATATTTGGTCAAACATTTAATTAATTCAGTCCTAAGAAGCTACTAGAATTATTTGATTGTGATTGTCACCTGTGATTCTCCACCCATGTCTTAGATCAAAGATAATCAGTGCCAGGTTCACAGTTTATATGCCCTTTTGGAAGAGGCTGTTCCCCAGGGTGAAAATCAACTTTGGTTAGCAAACTATTAAGAGAATGAATATTACAATGGAGGGCTGGACCTGAACTCTGATTATGTCTTTTATTTCTTAAGTTAGCCCCAGGCTTGGGCAATCTACTCAATGAGTTTTTCCTCCACCAAAACCGGAGTAGAACACAGTGACTGTTTTACCTGAGAGGGGTCTTTATAGAGCAAGTTAGTTCAATCTTCAGAGACTGAGGTCTTGAAATGAGGATAAAAGAAAAGGGGGGATATGAATCACCCCAAATCATTGGTTATTCATAATGATTTCTCTCATAACTAAGTGGACATAAAGGGTCAGCTAACTGGACTTATTGGTACATACCATTCCATTTCTAGTCTCCATGATTTTTCCCAGGCTGTCTTCCATTCTTGTAATACTGTCCCTCAGTTTCCTGAAACCCCTACCTCTGTTGAAGTTCCCTTCAAGAGTTATCTTCCATAGAGAAGATATACTGACCTCTTCAGTTGTTAGTGACTCACCTTACACTCCATGCACTGTGATTTCTTTTTTGCTAATTTACTTACCCTTGAACATGTCATATATATTGTCATTCACTTGTATTCATACCCACATCCACTCAACAGACAATAACTGAGGGTCTTTCTGTGTTCAGACCTCTGAATAATACAAAGACAATGCAATGATGGACATTCTTGGAGCCAGAGACCTAGGAATGAATTATGGCTCACGTTTACTCTGTGTTAGCAAACGACTTAACATCTCTGGGCCTCAGTTTCTAACATCTGTAAAATGAGGAGGTTGGACTTCATGGACTCTCGGGTTTTTCCAACTTTTCATCTCTTCTCAGGATCATCTAAAGACTGGTTTAGGTCCTATTTCTCCATGAAACCCACTTTTTCATTTGAAAGAATTCTTTCCTCCTTTACTTTTCCCAAGAATGTTTTGTCAGACACAGAATTTGGTGGCCAAGAAAGTAATGGGATATTAGTGTGAACTAAGAGAGGCCTAACTTCTGAAAATGAGTAGACAACACCCTCCTTGTTCCCTTTTCTGGTCAAAAACCATTCAATTGTGCAGTTCTGGGCACCATGTTTTGTGAAGAGCTAAGATAATCAGTCTGGGGAGGAGAAGCCCTGGGGGGAAGTTGGCAGCTGTCTTCAAATATATAAAGGGGGGCTTGATAACAGGATTAAAGTTGTTTTACTTGACCCCAGAAGGAGAACTTGGGGCAAAGGGCAGATGTTTGCCTCAAGTCTCAGGCGCTTTCTACCTATGTGATCCTGAGCAAGTCACTTTGCCTCTATTTGCCTCATCTATAAAATGTGGATAATCATAGGGCCTATCACATAGGGTTGTTTTGAGCATTAGATGAGGTAATACAGATAGGGTGCTTTTCAAACCTTGAAATGTAAAAATGAGAGCAATGATTCTTGTATTTTTTTCTTCTTTTCTCTTCCTAAGGTCTGGTTGCTATTCCTCCAAATGACATTTAATCTCCTTTTTCTATGCCTTTGAAGAGTCTGACTCCTACATCTGAAATAATGTCCTTCCTCACCTCCATCTATTAGAATCCCTCACTTCCCTCCAAATTTAGATCAAGGTGCTCAAAGTCATTCCTGCTTATCTAGATGCTAATGCCTCCTCTTTGCAAATTATCTTTTATGTAATTGGTTTATATTTTTACATAGTTCTATTGTATAGATTGTCTCCCCAAATGCAATGCAGGTTCTTTGAGGGAAGACTTTTACTATTGCTTTTGAATCTCTAGCACCTAACACAGTGAGGGATACATAGAAGGTGGTGCCAAAGCGGAGAGAATTTTGGACCTGAAATCAGGAAGACCTGAGTTCAAATTTGACTTCAGACACCTACTAGCTGTGTGACCCTGGGCAAGTCATTTCAGTCTATTGATTTCAGTTTTCTCATATGTAAAATGAGATGGAGAGATAATGATTCCAGTATCTTTGCCATGAAAACCCCAAATGGGGTCATGAAGAGTTGGATACAACTGAAATGACTAAATGACAACAGCATCAATAATATTGAGTATTAGCAACAGTAACTTTGAAATATTTCTATTAGAAATGTCTGAAATGGAAGGAATCATCTGTTTTTTAAAAGAAAATGTTCTAGATGTATGGAATGTTTTATGTGTGTGTGTGTGTGTGTGTGTGTGTAACCCATCCACCAGCAATCACTTAGTAAGCATCAATTATATTCTAAGGCATGTCCTAGACACTGGGGTAGCAACACTTGTTGCCCAACAGTACCAACCAGATGTGAGACTTTACTTGAGAGATACTTGGAAACTCTCCAATGAAAGGTACTTAACGACCACATTAAATTTACTTGTCTTAATATTAAATGGTGTATGGGTTGACAATCTTTTCATGAAACAACACTAATCACCATTTAGATTTATTGGCTAATTTTTCACCAGCTTTGTCAGAGTTTGAATCTTTCTGCCATAAAATGAAAATCTGCATTATGCTATTTATTTCCCATTATCCTAATGAGACTCTATCCCGCCCCCTTCTAATCCAATGGGGGAAAGCTTTGCCTTTAATAGCCTTGTGACAGTTGTTGGCTATTAGGTTATTTCTGGATGAAAGGAGATGCTAACCACCATCAAGGACCAGCACTGCCCCAATCCTTCAGACTAAGGCTATAATGATTGATATCAATGATTGGGCAAGCTTGCCCAATTGATATCAATGATTATTGATAAAGGGCCTGTCATCCATCCAATCCTGTCCATGGTGCTGAAATTAATGTTAGCAAGTAAGTCTTGTACCCTGAGATCACAGGAGCAGAGATTTAGAGCTAGAAGGGGCTTCTGAAATCATCTAGTTTGTTTGTTTGTTTTAGAAGAAAAAAAACAGGTAAAAAAAAAGTTAAATGATTTGCCCTAAAGGGCATATGCATGGAAAAGTCTAGTTCCTTTGATTCTAAACAATCCTCATTCCTTTATTTCACACTAACCTGTGTGCAAATACTCGAACGTTCTTGATAATGCTCTGGGAGAGACATGGAATCAATGCTACTCATCTGTAGGTAGGAGTTGTAGGATGACAAAAAGATAAATATGACTCACATTTGCTAGACAACTGGGAAAGGAAGGGGATTTGTAGGTGAACAAAGTCACAGATTTAAGAAGGAATAGGAATATCATGGATTCAGTTAACTATCACTCTTTCAACAAACATTTGTTTAGCATCTATTGTATCTAGGCATTGTGCTTGGTAAGGGGCACTCCTTGCCCTCAAGGACTTTATATTCTATATGTAAGTTGCATTTTATAGTCATCATATCCTCACCCCTCCTTACTCCATGTTCTAAGATTATGGCCAGAATAGCTGCCTTTTGTTGTCTCACCCACCACAAACTCACCCCATTTAAAGACAGCATCACAAAAGGGATTGCAATGGTTCAACTGGTCCAACCTACACCTCAACAGGACTATCCTCCCCCTATAGCATTGCCAGTGAGAGGTTTACATGACTTTAGTCTGAAGATAAGTATGAGTCTGTATAACTTCTAAGGTACTTTCATCACTTTTGGATTGTTTTTGTTTTTGTTATCCTTTTCCCACTGTCATTAATTTTTAATTGGCCTCATGGTAATTAACCCATTGAACCTGGCTGTACTGGTGGTATTTCCAATTAGGGACACCCCAAAGCATCCATCTCTTAGTCATTCCCTATTCACATTTTTCTCAGGTCTGATGCTATCCAGGTGACTACTTTTTCAGGTGACTACTGGAGAGCAGTTAGGGAACAGAGATGGAATGGAGAAGCCCATTTGAAGCTCAGGACTAGCTGTTTTGTCAGAGGCCACCAGAGCTAAGGAAGAAATTCAGATCTCCATCCAGTTCCTTTAAGCTAGGGGAAATAAATTTCTCATCATTCATGGACCATGACAATATTTTAAGGAATATGTAAACTTCAATGGGAAAAGAATTATATCTCTACTTTCACTGACACATTTGCTATTCCCATCAATTAATTAAAAATTAAATTTAAATTAAAAATATTATTCTGAGGATGTTTCACCAGAATGCCAAAGGTTTCCTTGGCATGAAAACATTAAGAAACTCCATCTTAAACTTAAGGACATTCCATGAACATTTTATTTTTGCTTCTTTTTTTTTGTTTTCTTTGCAAGGCAAATGGGGTTAAGTGGCTTGCCCAAGGCCACACAGCTAAGTAATTATTAAGTGTCTGAGGTTGGATTTGAACTCAGGTCCTCCTGACTCTAGAGCTGGTGCTCTATCCACTGCGCCACCTAGCCGCCCCAATTCCATGAACATTTTGAGAGGAATATTAAAGCACAGTGTCAGGAGTGTTGAATTTAGAGTCAGATGATGGGGTTCAAGCTTCATCTCTACTGCTTAATAACTGTGACCTCAGACAAGTTACTTAGCCTATTTCCTTTCCCACAAAATGAAGAGTATTAAATTAGATGAGTTTGATCATTTTTTCTTATTTTGTTATTTTTTCCAATTACATGCAAAGATAGTTTCCAAAATTCATCTTTTTTGTAAGTTTTTGATCTCCACATTTATTTACCTCCCTCCCTTCCCTTCCCTCTCCACCTGGCAGTAAGTAATTTGATGTAGGTTGAGCATACAATCACGTTTAACATATTGTCATCTTAATCATGCTGCAAAAGATGAATTAGGACTAAAGGGAAAAATGAGAAAGAAAGAAAAAACAGAAAAGAAGTTTTAAAATGTGAACATAGGGGTGGCTAGGTGGTTCAGTGGATAGAGCACCGGCCCTGCAGTCAGGAGTATAATTACCTAGCTGTATAGCCTTGGGCAAGCCACTTAACCCAACTGCCTTGCCAAAACCTTAAAAAAAGTGAACATAAAATACTTTGCTCTACATTAATACTCCATATTTTTCCTCTGGATGCGGAAGGCATTTTCCATCACAAGTCTTTTAGTATTAACCTTTATCACTGAACTGCTGAGAGGAACTGAGTCCATCATAGCTAATTATCTCACAGTGTTGCTGTTAATGAGTACAATGTTCTGGTTTTGATCACCTTTTGGACTTTACATCTATGATCCCATGATTCCACATACCCTTGGACCAACTTTGGTACATGTGAAAAGATGAAGAGAGAAAGGAAAGCTATAATTAGGATCACTTTGGTTTCTTTCCAGTGCTCATGATCTCTGATTGAAGATCTAGAGCTTTCCCCTCTTTTTTGCAAAGTCATGGAGTTAAGTGACTCACCCAAGGTCACACAGCCAAGTAGTTATTAAGAGTTTGAGGCCAGATTTGAACTCAGGTCCCCCTGATTCCAGGGCTATTGCTCTATCCATTGTGTCACCTAGCTGCCCATTTTTTCCTCCCCTTGATGGTCCCATGCTTGGTATAGATATTTGATAGGGAATCATCAACTTGAGGGCAGGGACTATTTCCTTTTTAAATTTATTTCCCCACCAGCTAACACAGAGTTAGTCACATAGTATGTGCTTAATAAGAGTTTGATAAACTAAGTTACCTTTAATTATATTTCATTAAAGTGAAGCCCCCAAATGATTGAGAACTGAATTGCTTTTTTGGTTATTAGATTTTATTCAAGTGAGAACTAGACATGGCTTGTCTATTTTCTGGGGGTTTTGGTTGTTGGAAAAAACCAGTCAATTTCTTCCCCAAAGAAATTCAGAGTGATAGACCCCAAAAGCTTCAGGGTTAGGTGGCTGTTTGGCTTGGGGAATTGCACAGAGTGGAGGCACAAGGAACTTAATGCTAGGGTACCTGAACACGGACATCATTACTTTTCAATCCCCAGCTTGGTTGTCTGCTGCCCTGCCTCTCTGGGCTCTTCCCCAACTCCTTAGAAGTCAAGGAATGTGGGCACTAGCTTCTCTCAGAATTGCTAATGTGGATGCCTTCAAGCCAGCTCCCTTGGTTCCCTGCAGAAAACCATCATCTGGCAAGGTTTAGTCCAACTCCTCCCTTTCTCCCCCTTCCCCCCAGTGTTACAGTCTTTAATGAGCAGGCTCTGTCTCTGTCTGAGCTGTGGAGGTGCCCTGGCTGTGCCAGTAATAATGAAAAGTCACTGTCTGGGTTCTTCTGCCCCATAGCATCTTCTTACTCATCTCCTTCCCCCTCTGCTTGGTCTTTGTCAGTAACCTTGGTAACGATGGCATGTATATAGAATGGGGTGAGCTTTCTCTCTAGCAAGGCCCCCATAAGGTTTCTTCTGCAGTGTCTGGATGTTGACAGCAGTGCCCCCGGCTTTGCAGGACTCGAAGGCCTTAAATCTCTTGGGTTAGAATATGCTTCCAGGAAACGAAGCAGCCACGTTTGTTAAATTCCCTTAGCAGAAATGAGTTCATTTGCAAATCAGCCAGCCTGTCTGCACATTGGTCACTAGGGCCTACTGAAGTCCAAAGAAAACTATGATGCAGGGTTTCACAAACAATATGGCAGCATAGCCAGTGGACTGTCTAGGTTCCAGGCATCACTTTGGCATTTATCTCTATGACACTGAGGGTAAAGGGAAAGAGAACAAACAATTATTAAGCATCACTTATGTCCCAGACAATATGGTAAGGGCTTTACAACTATTGTCTAATTTGATCCTCACAACAATTCTTCCAGGTAGGTGCTATCATTATTCCTACTTTACAGATGAGGAAACTGAGGCAGATAAGGGTTAAGTGATTTGCCCAGAGTGACATAGCTTGGAAATGTCTGAGGCTGGATTTAAACTCAGGTCCTAATGACTTCAAGTCAAGTATTCTATCCAAGGAATGCCTATGGTATCACTTAATCATGATTGCCTCCATCCAGGGCCATCTTCAGTCATCCTGATTCACATCTGGGCACTGGATCCAGATGACTCTGGAAGAGAAAGTGAGGCTGGTAATAGTATAGTACTCCCTCACTCAAATCCAATTCATGTGCTTTTCATAGCATCTTCCCTGATGTTAGGCGGTTGTCTTTTAGAATGAAGGACAAACATCATCATCATCATCATCATCATCATCATAGTTTATATAGAGTTTTCACTCCTTTAAAATGAGGATGATAAGCAAGGATAATAGGAAAAAAAAGCATGGAGTATTGAGTCTGAAAATCTGCATTTGAATTGTCATTCTGCCCCTTCTTAGCTGTGTTACCTAAGTCATTTCAGCTTTGACCATTGGCAAATGAGGGATTCAATCATATATCCCTGAGAAATCACCTAAGCTTCATATTTATAAAACTCTAATCAATAGTGCCTACCTCCCAGGTTTGTGGGAAGGACCATGCTTTGCATGAATCTAAGACATAATTTCTAAAGGAGAGCTAAGGATAAAGACAAACAATTTCATAGTTAAAATCTTGTGTGCTTCCAAATAAAAAAGAAGGGGAAAAAAACTATGTATTTCCAAAGTGAATTAAAAAACTCAAATTCCTTAAGTTAATAATGAATTAGGTTGATGCATTTGTTTTGTTAGAACAAATTATACCCTGCCTGCCACCAAAAGAACTCATGGCAGCATAGATAATGAATTTTCGAAAGAAATAAATTTGTTCAAAAAAATAAACTTTTATTGCATTAGCAGAAAAAGCAAGTCTGTTTTATTAACTTAATTGTTTTAATCTTACTGTTTTTTTCATCTCTGTTTAAGTGCTGGATTTTTTAAAAATAAGAATTATGAGCTTATATGTAAGTTCATAAAATTGCCATAAGTCCTAAAATATACTTATATACATATATGTATATATACATATATATGTGGAAATTTATGTCTATGTCTGGGGCAGGGGTGATGTGTCAAAGTCATTACAGTGATCAAGAAAAACATGCCTTAGAATAACAGCTCTGAGCCTTACTGGCTGTATGAACTTGGGTAAGTCACTCAATTTCTCTAGTAAATCTTTTTCTTTATCAATTAGAGAAAAGAATTAGTTGACCTCTAAGAAACTCTATGAAGGAAGGAAATATGATTTATTAAGCTACTACTGTATGCATGCACTGTGCTAAGCATTTTGTAATTGTTTTTTTCATTGTATTCTCACAACAATCCTGTGAGATAGGCACCTTTATGATCCACATTTCACAGATGAGGAAACTGAGCCAGACAGAAGTTAAGTGATTTGCCCAAGGTCATACAGCTAGTAAGTGTCTGAGGAGGATTTGAACTCAGGTCTTCTTGACCTGTCTGCTGCACCACCTATTCACTCAAGATTTCATCATTCATGACCCTATAAACCAATACTGAATGATATTTTCTTAGTGCCTTTCCCCTTCCCATGACAGTGGCATTTGTGCTCTTGGATTGGTTCAGGTGGAGAGGGTTGATTGCTATAGCTAAGCCCAAGGAATGAACCTGTTTTAATTCACAGCCTCAATTCATTTTTTTAGATTTTTGCAAGGCAATGGGGTTAAATGGCTTGCCCAAGTCCATACAGCTAGGTAATTATTAAGTGCCTGAGGCCAAATTTGAACTCAGGTCCTTCTGACTCCAGGGCTGCTGCTCTATCCACTGTGCCACCTAGCCGCCCCTCAATTCATTTTCATGAGCCAGAGTATTTTATGTGTGTGGTTGCAATAGAGCCTCAAGTTTAGAGTTGACAAACATGGCAGCAGTCAATAGAATACAAATCTGAATAACATCCCCAACAAGTGGGCTTTGAGCTTTTACTCCAAGCCCTCCTGTGAAGAGCCCTTCCCTCCTCCTTATCTCCCTGTCCTCCTCCTTTCCCTCCCCCACCAGCTATCATGACTAACCTAGATGAATTTGAATAGTTATTATAGTCCTCAGCTCATTGTACCAAAAATGCCACCCTTAGCTCTGCTTCTCCAAACATTCCTTCATTTCATCAATGATATGAAATTTCCTCTAGGAAAGCTCTCCTAACCCTTTGGGAATCTCTTTCTTTTCCCCCAAATTACTTTGTAATTATGTATCTCTGTACATATCATATCCTCTTGCCAGTAGAATATAAATCCCTTGAGGACAAAGCTTATTCAATATAGGATCAAAGGGTTTTAGATTCAGAGTTAAAAGGACCTTGGACAGCTCCTATTACAAATCACTTCTTTTCCTTCAGAAATCTAGGCCCCCAGGACTTCAGTGACTGACTCAAAGTCACACAGCTACCAAGCAAGGAATAGACTTATGCTTCCCAGCAAAACCTTCTAATGCCAAATCCAGCACTTTTCCTACTGTCTCATTTGAATCTCTATTTTTCCTGGGACTTTTGGGGCATGTAGTAGGTCTTTAAAGTATGGTTTCAAGAATCTAGAATGAATGAACACTATAAACCAATTTAAATGAAGGAACTCTGCTTAGTAATGAACCTCTAGTCTCCTAGATTCCATTCAACACTAACTTGTTTTGCTTTGGCTCCCAGATTGGTCATCGAGACTTTGACGTGGAAAAGCGCCTCCGTCGAGACCTTCGTAGGACCCACGCCCTCCTGTCTGATGTGCAGCTTCTCCTGGCGAACATCGACAACTCCCAGATATCAGTCAGTAAGGAAGAGCTGGAGAAGGTGCACATTAAGGTAAGTCATACAGGGCCCTCTGGCCTTCTCATCACTCTTCAGCAATGAAATGAATGAAGCCATGGAAGTCACCTCATCAAATTTGTAGGTGATTCAAAGCTGTAGAAAATGGCTAATATATTAGATTGTAGAGTTCAGATTTAAAAGAGTCCAGTCATAGATTGAATTTAATACAGGGAAATGCATTAAGGTTTTTCAAAATCAACTGTATGGGAAGAATGGGATGAGAAAAAAGGGCAATCATGTGAAAAATGGCATCACTATAACAGATCATGGAATCATCAGTGGAGAGCAGGGAGGACGTTAGAAGCCCTCTAATTTTATAAATGATGAAACTAAGACTGTGAGAGCTTCAAGGTACTTTAGGACCTTTTCTTAAGATGACACAGTCAAGTGGCAGTTCAGAGAGTCACAAATGTGATGTGGCAGCCAAAACATTGTATGCCAACTTGGTCCAGGATGACCAAGGTAGAGGTGAGAGTCATATTAATCTTTGTCCTTGTCAGTGCAATCTGGAGTCCCGTGCTGTTTGCTAGGCCCTACAATGTGGAACCTATCCAAGTGAAGATGGTGAGGCAGTATGAAACAATGGAAAAGGGCACTGAGGATCCAACTTGCAATCCTATCTTTGTCAATTCACCTTGAACCTTAGTGGTCCTCAGTTTCTTGTCTGGCAAAGAAGATGGTTGTCCTAGGTGACTTCTGACCTTATATCTTATAAACTTCAGACCTTATAGCATGATATTGGGGTTTGTTGTTCATCTCATTTATGTAATACTCGTCTTCACCTCTTCCCAGAATGAGATTTTAAATGCATAAAATAAAATATATGGGAATACAAAGGAAAACAATATTTAGTGAAGTTATCAGGATAATAAAAAAACTAACCAGACTGAAAGAGTCCTTGCTTCATCTGTAATTCTATGATCTCTAGTCATGAGAACTAGTTGAAGTAAATGGAATTGTTTATCCTGGAGAAGAGAAGACTTAGGTGTTGGGGAATGATTGCCAGGGCCTGTCATAGAGAAAAGGGGAATTGAATTCATATCATTTCAGAGGTGAGAACCAGGAGGTATGGGATGAACACTTGTCAAGAATGTTGTAGACAGGGGGCGGCTAGGTGGTACAGTGGATAGAGCACCGGCCCTGGAGTCAGGAGTACCTGGGTTCAAATCCGGTCTCAGACACTTAATAATTACCTAGCCATGTGGCCTTGGGCAAGCCACTGAACCCAATTGCCTTGCAAAAACCTTACAAAAAAAAGAATGTTGTAGACAGGATTCTTGTTTAGAGACATATTGCACTCAAATGACCTCTTCCAACTCTCAAATTTTATGAGTTCAAGTCAATTCAATAAAATAAACATTTAAGTGTCTACTACTTACCTAGGTATATTGCTAAGCACTGGACATACAAATAAGAAAAAGTGAGTCCTTACACTTATATAAGCCCTTTTAAAGGCTTATAATCTGAGAGAAGGATCTGAGAACCTGAGTTCTTATTCTGCCATTGTCTTTTACTGACCATATGACCTTAAGCAA